>NC_069658.1:413205686-413511186 GCF_027244095.1 Hemicordylus capensis
TTAGTACACAGATTGAATACCCATCCTTAATTTATAGTTGGCAGACTTACGACAACTTCACAGCATCGGCTTGTGATCTGTCCAATCTTTGCAGCAAAAGCAGGTTGAATTCCAGCAATTTATCTCTAATCACGCTGAGAGGTGAGCTTCTTGAACTTGAAACCATTAATTATAATCCAAACCGAAAGAGATTGGACACCAGACCGGCTTCTGTCCACTGGATTTCTGATGAAGGAGTGTATCTTGATGAATCCCAGCCCCCACCGCTCGACTTAAATCAAAGCTGTACTCTCCAGCGCAGCCTTGAGATAAGGAGCAGGCTTCGGGGGATACAATGGTCAATCTTGATCCAACCCTTTAATCCAGGGTGGTGAGGGGGGGTTGTGAAGACTCAAAACCCCTCAAAATAACTCCTCCTCGGTCTCCCCTGTCGGGAAGCATGCAGCCTCGTTAGCGGTCAAGCATAATCAACTTCAATCAATCAGTTTATTATGATCATAGATCAGCACACAGTTCAAATCCAGATACAAAGAGTCCCAAAAAGTGAACAGCGATACCAGTGCATGTGTATAAAAATACATACACATAAAGTATACAATTAAAATTATTACATAAAATATAAAATGGAATAAGATTTTTTAAAAAAAAAATGAATTAGGAGCCTGTATTAACCATCTTTGACACACCATGGCCGGGTCTTAATCTCAGCTGTACAGAATTTGCTCACCAGATGCACGACATCGGTATACGTATCAGAAAGAAATAAGTTTTTATAAAACTAATCAGAATTATTTTGATATCTAAAAACAAGAGGAGCAATAAATCTAAAATGCAGATCATGATAAACTGAGCAATACAAAAGCACATGACCTACTGTTTCAACATTTCCATTCCCATAAGGACACAATCTCTCCAAAAAAAGGAACCCTCCTAAACCAACCTTTAATACCACAGAGGGCAACACATCCTTTTGGTCTGGCGTCAGGGCTCTTCTGTGGGTTGGATATGTCAGATTGTACAGATAGTTGGCTGGTTCTGGCAAGGGCTTAACTGCTTCAAACCACCTGTTGCTTGATGCCCGTCCTAAATCTATTTGATGTCCCATATCGATAATACGCTGCTTAAGGATCACTCTGGCATTATCATAGCCCAGGGGGATTAGAAATTCTATTGACAGTCCATATACTTTTAATTTTTCAGTGATTCAGTGGGTCCAGTCAGAAGGGTGTTCATCCTTAAAGATTAAGGGAGCTAAACCAGAAAGGGAAAAAATCAATTTCAGCCAGAAGCTGAAAATATAAATCCAGGCAGAGGATGCAAAATTTAACAAACCAGCTTCCAATCGCAGCTTGACATTTGACACACAACAGGAAATTGAAAAAATAGCCTTGAGAAATTTGGACTAGATCCTTTCAAGTGGATGAAAGTCATGATTTATGCAAATCTGTGAGCTATAAAGAAGCTGTGAGATTACCTTAGTATGAAAGACCTTAATGGCAACTGGAACATATCTGCCCCCTGCTGAAAAGAAGTATGTCAAAATTGCAATAGTAGACCTCTGAGCATTTGTTATGATGGCCTTAGTGTACTCTTTCCAACTAGCTGTCACCTGGAAGATGACCCCAAATATTTATATTGCAATGTCTGTGCTACATCAACCCCATTAATTTGCCATTTATGCATGATAGGTTCCTTGGCAAACATTACGACCTTAGTCTTCTGGTAATTGATGGAGAGCAAGTTTTCATGACCCTAGTCAGCCAAAACTCTCCGCATTTTTCTCATCCTCACCAGAGATTGTGACAGAAGCACGGCCTCATCTGCATAGAGAAGGATAACTAAAGGTCTACTGCTCAGTTTCAGCAGGTGAAATTCCAAATTAGAAAGTCTGTCCACCATATCATTTTTTAAATTTATTTATTTATTTATTTGTTTGTTTGTTTATTTAACATATTTTAATATCACCCAAAACATATGTCTCTGGGGAGTTTACAACAAGGTAAAAACATTAAAACATTAGTTAAAAACAAAAAGAAGAAATTTAAAACACAACTATTTAAAATTTTAAAAACAATACTAGCTGACCCCGCACAGAGCATCTGTGTGATCTTTGGGGCCGGTGGTTACCTCTCCCCCACCATTCTGCCCCAGTCTCTGCTTCCGGGCCCAGCCACCTCTCCTCCACACCGCCACTTCTGCCCCCTTTCTTTCCCCCCTCCTGGGCCTTGCCTCCACGGCCGGGCTGGGCCCGCCGCCTCTGGCCTCCATGGCCAGGCCGCCGGCATGGCAACCAATCCTCCTGGGTGCACCTCAGCCAATCAGGTGCATCCGCCACCCAGCCAATCAGCTGGACACTGGGACGCACATTCCAAGGCACACCCAGGAGAATTATATATATAGATTCTAAAACAACAACAAAAACAATCAAAACAGTATCAGTTAAAAGCCTAGGTGAACAGATGCATCTTTAAAGACTTTTTTAAAATTATCAGAGATAGGGAGGCTCTTATTTCACTAGGGAGCGCATTCCAAAGCCTCGGGGCAGCAAAAGAGAAGGCCCATCCCTGAGTAGCCACCAGACAAGCCAGTGGCAAATGCAGACGGACCTCTCCTGATGATCTCAATGGGCAGTGGGGTTCATAACGAAGAAGACGTTCTCTTAAATACCCAGGGCCCAAACTGTTTAGGGTTTTATAGGTTATAACTAACACCTTGTATTTTGCCCGGAAACATATCGGCAGCCAGTGTAACTCCTTCAATTCGGGAGAAATATGGTCTCTCCTAGATGACCCAGAGACCAGCCTGGCTGCCGCATTCTGAACCGACTGTAGTTTCCGGACTACGTACAAGGGCAGCCCCACATAAAGCAAATTGCAGTAATCCAGTCTGGAGGTTACCAGCAGATGTACCAGTGTTTTGAGGTCGTCTATCTCAAGAAACGGATGCATCTGGCATATCAGCCAAAGCTGATAGGAGGCATCTCTGGCCACTGCCTCAACCTGAGACACTGGGGAGAGACGTGGATCCAGAAGCACCCCCAGACTGCGTACCTGTTCCTTCTGGGGAAGTGTGACCCCATCCAGAACAGGCAGATCAAAATTTTCTCCTGAGTTTCAACTCCGCCCAAAGAGTACCTCCCTCTTACAGAAGTTAAACAGGAGTGGAGCTAATATACAGCCCTGCCGGACCCCCTTTTCCACTCTAATGGGGTTTGTAAAGTGTCCCTGTGGATTGCAGCCCACTCTTAGGTGAGAGCCCCTATAAAGATTTTTTAGTAGCGGAAGTGACCTTCCGTTGATTGAAGAATTTGATAATTTTCTCCATAATCTATCACAAGAGATATGATCATAGGCTGTACTGAAATAAACAAAGGTAGCATACAATGCATCCTTCAGCTTGTTCTTATACTTGTGTATTAGATGCCTCAGGACCAGACCCTGGTCTAAGATGGATGGTCCAGCTCTAAAGCCAGCCTGCTCATCTGCCAGTACATATTCTTGCTCAATCCAATCAAGGAGCTTCCAGTATAAGTGTCTGGCATAAAGTTTACCAATTATGGAGAGGAGGTGAATTGGTCTATAATTAGCTGGATTGGTTTTATTGTCTTTCTTGAAGATTGGGATCATTATAGCTAGGCCCCAGTCATGAGGGATACATGTAGTCTGATTCATAGATGTTAAGAGTGAGGCTAAAACTGGGGCCCACCAAGCCATATTAGACTTTATCAATTCAATGGGGACAAAATCAGCACCAGGCACCTTCCCAGATCTTTGTTGCCCAACTAATTCATTAAACTCCCTAGGGGTAACTGGGGGCCATTCTGGGGTGGAAGAATCCACCCTATCATCTGTAGTATACAGATAATCTCACGCGGCCATGAAATGGGCATGAAAATGGGATTCCCAAATACCAGGTAGAATCAGGTAATGGGCTTGGATTGTTCTGGGGCTTATTCTCCCTCAACTAGTGACCAAAATCTAGAGGAATTTTTCAGCCTAGAGGCCTGTATCAGCACCTGCCAAGCCTCTTTCATTACTAGTTTTTTCTTATGGTGAATCAATTTTTTATAATTTTTTGTCTGGGCTATCACCGATTGAGAGGATGTTGATGGGGCTCCTGCTCTGGAAAGACTAAGTTCTTTAACCATCTTCTACATTTGTCCCTTCGCAACCTTTGCTGCCACAAAAGGACCCTTTACACATGTGTGGATTTAGACACACAATGTCATCTGCGACTCAACTGGACTGCAGTCTCTCTCAGGCACCATACCTGGTTATGCTCTTTGACCCAGCAGAATGACATAAGAGATCACATTGAAAATCTGCCATTTGATGGCAAAGGACTCTTTAGTGAGACAAAAGTCTCTACGATGGAGACCTTTAAAAAGTCCAGGTTTACTGCGAAGAGATTTTCATCTACTACGACATCTACTCAGGGCTCTTCCCGCTACTGGAACTTCAATCAACAACATTCTGTCTTCCGGTATCAAGACTGTAAGGAAACAGTACAAGACTGTAAGGAAACAGTACAAACCATATCACAAAAAGGGCTTTGGACAAAACAACAGAAATCAAGGACCCCATCCTGGAAAATATGCCTCCAAGCAATCCCTTTGATTCCCAAAATTGTCCACTGCACATACCATCATCACCTGCCAGAGGTTTGAACACCAAAGTACTGGCTATCAGTGGCATGCCTGTAATACCATCTCCTTTGCCACCCTGTGTCATCAGACTAGCCAGTCATGCTTCGGCATGGGATCAGATAACATCAGACTTAAGAATTATCAATACTGGTTATGTAATCGAGTTTGAAACTTTGCCAGATTTCGAGGGTATGAAGATCACTCCCCTAACTCCCACCTTGTGGGAAGAAATATGGGCTTGATTGGAGAAGGGAGTGATAGTGATAGTGCCAGTGCGGTGGACAGACCGGCTGAAGGGATTCTATATGCGTTACTTCCTAATCCTGTAGTGGGATGGCGGGATTAGGGCGATTATGGATCTCCAGGGCCTAAATCAGTTCATCGATATATGCAAGTTCCGTATGACAACGCTGCAAGGAATACTTCCATTCCTCTCCAAAGAGGAGTAGCTTGCTACGTTAGATCTCAAAGACATGTATTTTCATTTTGAAATTCAACACAGCCACTGGAAGTACTTATGGGTCGCAATAGGAAGCTCAGTATTCCAGTACAGGGTCCTGCCCTTTGGCTTGTCAATGGCACCCTGGGTGGTTACAAAATGTACGGCAGCAGTTGTAGCCTACTTGTGCATGCAAATTATTGTCATATTCCCTTTCCTGGACGACTGGTTCCTGGTACACCAGGACAATTCAGAATTGGAGTCCCAGATCCAGTATGTCTTGCAACTGGGAGTCCAGGTAAATTAGGCCAAGTCAAAGCTGCAGCCAACAAGATCGATAGACTACATTGGAGCAGTGTTGGATGCGCTGTCGAAACGAGCATACCTACTGGAGGAACGATATCTTCATATTTTTTTCCTCTGCTCTAGGCATTTGAAAACCAACTGCTACAGCGAGCCAAACAGGTTCAGAGGTTGCTCAGCCTTATGGACTCTTGCAAAGCAACCATCCTCCATACTGGCCTACGTATGTGACAACTACAGCTTTGGTTTCTGCAGTTGTTCCACCCAAATGTTGACAATCAGCAAGTGCTGATTGTCCCCCTGCCTGTACTGAAGTCCTTACAATGGTGGATAGTACGGGGGAACCTACTTCAAGGCATATCTTTTGAACCTCCAACTCCAACAAGGTGGGTGACAACAAACACCTTCTTGATGCGGGCACATTGCAGGAGGCACATTGCAGGAGTCATCAAACTCAGGGCTTGTGGATGGGACAACAACAGAAGATGCATATCAACTTCCTAGAGCTCATGGCCACGTTTTTGGTTCTAAAGTCTTTTGGGCTCCTAATAAAGGACTCCACAGTACAACTCTAAATGGAAAATACTACGACTATTGCCTATGTCAATCATCAGGGTGGCACAGTTTCTAGGTCTCTATGTGCGCACACAGCTTTGGAACTGGTGCATTTCCCAAAATGTGTTCCTGGTTGCCATCTACATTAAGGGTGTGGAGAACATCTTAGCGGACAACTTGAGCAGGACATTCGAGAATCCATAGCATCACAAATGGGATCTCAAGCAAGCATGCCTGGACCGTCTGACCACCACGTGGGATATGTTTGTGACAGAAGAGAACAGGAAATTTCCATATCTGTTCCACAGAGGGCATTGGACGAGCGTCTCTAGGGGATGCTTTTCAGTACAATTGGAACCAGGGTCTGCTATATAAGTTTCCCCCCATTACCCCTAGTCAACAGAGTTGTGGGCAAGCTGATACAGGATGGTGCGAAAGCTATTTTAGTGATGCCACGGTGGCCACGCCAACCGTGGTTTGCGTCACTACTCAGACTGATGAGGAACAATTATTGCCATCTACCTTCCGACTCAGATTTGCTAACAAGAGATGGAGGTCAAATAGTGCACCTGGTTCTGTGAACGCTGCAGCTGATGGTGTGGAAGGTCAGCTGTTAAAGAGAATCCTACTAAACTGTCGTAGGCCTTCTATGCAGAAAAGTTACACTAGTAAATGGAAGCCTTTTACCACTTATGCCAAGGACCACAGATTTGACCCATTCAGAGCTTCAATGGATCAGGTCCTATGGTACCCTACCAATCTGAAAGAATCAGGTCTGGCGAATGTATCCTTACGGGTGCACCTTGCTACTATTTCAGCTAAGCATGGAGGCTAGCAAGGCAAGACCTCTCATCCTCGATGCAAAAGGTTTCTGCATGGCATTAATAACCTATACCTTCCTATACACCACCCAGCTGAACAGTGGATATCTCTAGTACTGGCTTCACGAATGGAACCTCCCTTTGAGCCACTTCATGAGGCAAGCTTGCATTATTTGACGCTGAAAACCGCCTTTCTCATTACTATAACTACTGCCCATCATGTTAGTGATATGGCTGCTTTTCCCTCCAACAAGGTGGTTATGTGTACTGATCCGTCTTTCTTACCTAAAGTGGTAACAGAATTCCATTTGAATCAAAATATCATGCTTCCATCATTTTTTCAAGAACCTGAGACACGCCTGGAATGGGCTTTACATCTGTTAGAAGTCAGGCACTGCCTTCTTCATTATCTGAAAAGAACAAAAGACTTTTGGCATACAAAACTGTTCTTTGTATTCTTTAAAGGCAATAACAAAGTATGCTGGTGTGGAGACAAAGGCTCTCTCATTGGTTGGTTGAACTGATTTTCTTAACATACAAGCTACAAAACCGGCAACCTCCAACAGAGTTGAAGTACACTCCATGAGAACGTACGCTACTTCTGCTACTCATTTATCTGGACTCCATTTTAGGGACTTGTGAGCAGCTGCCACTTGGACTATACATATGCCTTTCATAAAGTATTATGCCATACACCTATGTATGGCATTTGAAGCCAAATTTGGAAGAGAAGTACTTGAGAGTTCTAGAGTAGTGGGTGGAACAGCTGCGCCCTCCGCCATGGGGGCGGGGAGCAGGTTAGTCACCCATTTCTCATGATGACAACGGATCACTTCCAGATAAACTGGTTGCTTACCTTAATAATACCTGCCAATAGGTTTCCGGACAAGATACAAAGTGTTAGTTATAACTTATAAAGCCCTAAATGGCTTAGGCTCTGGGTATCTAAGAGAGTGTCTTCTTCACTACGAGCCCCACCGCCCATTGAGGTCATCTGAGGAGGTCCGTCTCCAGTTACCGCCAATTCGTTTGGTAGCTACACAGAGACAGGCCTTCTCGCTTGCTGCCCTGAGATTGTGGAATGTGTTCCCTGCTGAGATACGATCCTCCCCATCTCTGGCAATTTTAAAAAAACACCTGAAAACCCATCTTTTTGCCCAAGCTTTCTTAGCTTCCTAAAAAAATTTGGGTTTTAATCTCTGGTTTATTTTTAAATTGTTAAATTGTTTTTAAGTTTTTGCATATGTTTTTAACTGGTTTTATGCTATTGTTAACCACCCAGAGATGAAAGTTTGGGACGGTGTACAAATGTGATAAATAATTTTTAAATAAATTATGATCTGGAGGTGATCCATTGTCAGTCATGAGACCCACCCGTACCTCCCCGCTGCAGCATTGTAAGACTGGCAGATGACTTGCCTGTATGGACAGTTGATTGGACACTTCAAGGGTTGTCTGAACATCAGGCGCTCTGCAAGGAACTGAATCAAAATCTTGCCCAACTGCCAAGTAAAGGAAGGCACTGAGCATGTGCACGACAGGAAGGAGCGCCAGAGAGGAGCTATTTAATCCATCCGGAAGGTTCTCGCGCAAGCGCAGTAACCCATTTCTCATGGCTGACAACGGATCACCTCCAGGTCATAAGTTATAGGTAAGCAACCTGTTTTTCTTGTGCACTTTTGCACTTTTAATGATTGAAAGTGAAAGGCTTTAGGATTTTTGTCTACTGATACCCACATTATACCAACAGTGTGCAGAATCTAGACTAAATTAGTCGTGGCTGCCATTGAAATTAATGGGACAAGTTTGTCCTGATTAACTTGTTTCATTTATTTTAGTAGTGTTTAGTCATGGATCCTACTAATTGTATAAATATTGTCATAAAACATTCACAAATCTTAAACCTTTTGGGCCCTTGAGAGTGAAGGAAGAGCATGTGAGTCCACAGTTCATTTCAGCTAGTTCATGTAACACTAAACTGTGGTTTAGTGTTATGCCTGAACCACTCCCCTGTCTCTTTTACAACAAACCCTGAGGACATTAATGAAACCTAAGGCTTTATTGCTGGCCATTAGCATGAAGTTGTTTAAATGAAGGAAAATCAATATAAAGTTGTTTAAATGAAGGGAAATTAGAGGCAACTGCTTAAAACTGCATTTTATACCAAGATAATGTATAAGGTCTCCGCCACATGTAATATATTATTTTAACTTTCAATAGATTATTATAAGAATGTGGTTTTAAAAGTTACTTTAGTGAAGGATGACAAACACGCCTTCAAAGCCTTCATTTACAAAAGCAGTTATACTTGTTGCAAAAGCTTCACAAGACTGTCAGATAATTGTCAATTATTTTATCTCCATGAAATGGTTAACTTTTTCAGGCTGTTAAATTGTTTTAATTGTTTTTACTCTGTTTTATATTTTGTGTGTTTTAAATTGTGTACCACCTAGAGAAACACACAACAGGCAGTATATAAATATGATAAATAAATAAAATAGTTATCACTTGATTTTAATGTTTCAGATGCATTCTTATAAAGGCCAAATTGTACATTTAAGAACATTCCCGAAGTGCCATCTTCCAATTAAGAGGTGTTGATGCTGCAGAAACAGTAAGATAACTCTATAAACTATAAAGTTTGGTCGAATGTGGACATGATCAGTGGTTACATATCATTTAGAAGACCTGTACATTCCATAGAAATATTGCTCAGATCTCTGAAGCATTTAATTTTTCCTGTGAAATGTGGCTATGTCCCTCAGATGAGTTCCTCTCAAAAGCAGATTGGGCCAAGGGAAAGCCCAATCATTCCATCAGCTGTTGCACCCTCCTTCAAAATAATCTTTAGTTGAAATAAAAATTCTCAAAAGCACATAAAATGAAGCACTGACCTAATTCGTTATGATTTACACCAGAATTAAACTGGTGAAGATGTGATAAAAGGTTTGTCTTGGTGTCATGTTCCCAAAATACTGTATTCTTTCCCCAGGAAGAAAGCTCCAAAAAGACTCACTTTGGTTCATGCAGTGGTTCATGTACCAATATAATAGGTAGCTGCAATGTGCTGGGTGTTTTTGCAGTCCACTCAGCAGAACATTGAAGGGCTATTATGATACATTACTAGTTGTGAACATGAAAACTAGCATCTTCTCATCTATTGGCAATGAGCTGTAAAATGTCTTAGAGCTAGGAGGGAGTCTTCTGTGCTCACCATGTTTTGGGGTGGTAATCAAATCTGTGTGAGCAAAGCAAATCAGTTGAGTTGCCCTTCAGTAATTACTCTTTGAGCTCTTCTCCACACGACCAACTCCCCTACTGCTGGTTATGGCAGTTCTTTGTGCCTCAGCGGAATTGATGGGATGAGCCCCAAGATCATTTACAGGTTTTCATGCTGGAGTAGGGGGAGACCCTTTCAAAATCAAACCTTTGTATAATATATTAACTGCTCTGGCACATGAATAAGAGAGTCTGATTCTTTGTGCTGTATAATGTAGGCTAGAAATCCAGATGTGACTGAAGTGAAAGGTAGGTCCAAAGCTTCATTGTGTATTCACTTTGATTATAACCTGCTCTGTTGTGGATAAGGGCTATCCACAAAAGCAGTGCATAGCTAATAAGCCTACAGTGAGCTTCTAGTACTCCTTTGGTTTTCAAAGAACAATTCTGATGATTGAGAATGAGAAGCTTGTATGGGCTGCCATAAAATGGTACATAATTTGTGGACGGGATGGATTCAAGCCAGTCTCTTATCTTTAATTACAATGGCTAGAAATGCATAAATTATTCCACATCTGCCTGGTGTGTAGGAGTATACGAAGGAGTGCCAAGCATAGGGGACCAATTGCCACCCACTCTCCCATATCTGAAACATACGTTCACTAATAAAGCAAAGCAGACAGCAAAAAGACACATGTTACAGAGACCAAGGCCAACATATTTTAAAAGTAAACAAGTAGAATAATTTTTTTTAAAAATGTTAAAAGATTACAAATAATGCTATATGTTTAAAAACCAGCAGACCTATGAGGGAGGTGTACAAATTATGCTGGCTCCTCCTGAAGAATCTGTAAGGTGCCTGGGGGAGAAGAAATCTGCAAATACATCTAGGTAGATGGTATCAAAATTGATGAAACAAAGGCAAATGTATGTGAAATATGAAAGTCAGAATATTGCTTTTCAGACTTTTATCTTGGCTGGGATCAACTGCACTCCTAACAGGCTTTCTGATTATCTCACATCTGCTTGCATATTCATAGAAATAATAATAATAATGACTAGCTTAACCCGTGCAGAGCATCTGCATGCTAGTACTTTATTACTCCCCTCACCCCCTGCCACAGCCCCCCTCACCTCAGAGATCTCTCCACCCTCACCTGAGCAGCACTCCTACTCCGCCTCCTCCATCAGGTTGCTTCCATCTTCCTCACACCTCTTGGTTGAGGCTGCAGCGTTGCTGGCATCTATTGGCCAAGCTGCAGCCACCTATCCCCAGAGACCTCCCCACCCTCACCCGAGCCCCACTCCTGCTCCTCTCCACAGGAGCAGCAGCAGCAGCAGCAGCAGCAGTTGACTGGGCCCTTCCTCGCTGCCGCCACAGCCTCTCGTTTCCCTCAGGCCGCTGACAGACCCGGGCCCGTTCTTTGCCTGCCTGCCTGCCTGCATCAGGGTGCAACCACCAAAAGGGCCCTCTCCCTAGTAGCCACCCACCTCACCTTGTTTGGTAGGGGCGCCCGGAGGAGGGCTTCCAAATAAGATCTTAAGATCCATGTTGGGACATATCAGGCAAGGCACTCTCTCAGGTAACCCAATCCCAAGCCATTTAGGGCTTTAAAGGTTAAAACTAGCACTTTGAATTGGGCCTGGAAACGGACTGGGAGCCAGTGCAGCTGATCAAGCACTGGCATAATATGCTCAAAACGTCCAGTCTCAATAAACTTGCAGCCCTACTTTGTATCAGCTGCAGTTTCTGTACCATTTTCAAAGGCAGCCCCACGTACAACCCATTGCAGTAATCTAAGCAAGAGGTTACCAGAGCATGAGTAATTGTGGCCAAGCTATCTCTTGGATTAGAGACAATTGGATTAGCACTTGCATACTGATGTTGCAAAGTACTTATACAGTCCATCTAGAAGTAACTCAAGCTCAATATACTATCTTAAAGGCTTTGTTGAAATAATAATTGGGCAGCATGCTGACTGTCCTTTTAAATGGATATAATTATATATATATAGCTTAATAAAGTGACCTATTGTATATAGATCTTTAATACTTACCTTTTTAATATATCCATTGGAATTGTCTATCCAAGAAGGAGAGGTGTGTGTTCCCTCCATCTGGAAGGTAGCAGTTTCCGTCTGCTGGTCCTGTACCCCAAGCTAATATTAGATTAGACTATTGGGGTTGTCCCTGAAAAGTGCCTGGAAACTGCAACTGATGCAAAATGCTGCTACCAGGGTGCCGAAAGAGACCTATTATTTGGAATATGATACTATAGGTCATCTCAAGATTTAAAAACTGGGGATGCTGCACCCATGTACCTCATCCCCAGGAACATGCTCTGAAGCTCCACCTCACCCCCGTCCATGGGTATACTGCCTGCAGAGAAAAATGCTATACTTGTGGTCTGATTATTTTCATGATCACTGGGACAACCCATGTTCAAAAAATAACTAAGAAGCACGGCAACAAAAGGAAGTATGCTATAAAGCCTTAATATTCAGTTATCTCCAAACAGTGGAATCTTTGAAGTCCAAATGGCCTTGTGGTATTTTCCCCATACAGTTGGGCAGTGTTCATTGTTCAGAATGTCATTAGCCGACGTTGGCCTACTCTAGAAGCATGGGGCCATTCCTAGGAAATGTGTTAATGCTGTATCTACTGAAATAAAGACACAGTAGGAGAGTTTTTAACAACCTTTTTGGTTTGGGCAGTGATCTGGGGCACAGGAAAGAGAGCTGTTACCTTCCAAATGGAGCAGAATTAATCCTCATAATCCTTGTGCAAGAATCAGGGTGTGGGGAGAGAACAATAGGGAAAAGGCTTTGGTCTTGTGGAACGTGGAGCACCCAAAGGATATGTTACCATCTGCTCTGGAAAGAATAACAATTGATTCCCCACCCATCCCACATCCCCAGTGTTCAGGGTAAAATTTATTGTGGGTCCATTTATTGTGGGTCCAAAATGTGACCATTTTGCATGTAGATTGCTAGTTAATAGTCCAGAATGGTTGGTGGTGCTCCTCAGTGGGAGCAAAATGAGTAGAATATTGTTAGATATCTCTGCTCCATGCTTGAATTAGATGCCTGTTTGAGTTTGGGAAAGGTGACACACACATCCTCCAGCTAAGGGCAGAGGGCTGTGAGTGAATACAAAACAGCCTGTGCATTTGGGAAGAGACAGAGCCAATGTGAAAAGACTGTGAGTGTTGGGCAAGACCCCTTTGAGGAGAAGGACTGCTTTCTGGGGATCCGGCATGGGACAGTGGATATACTACCTTGTAAAGATGGCTTTTTGCCTGGAGCTATGCTCTACTTTTATTTACAACAGCACAAAGCAAATATTCCAAAAACACATTTCACCCTTCAGTTTTCCTCCTTCTAAAGGAAACCAAACCCAAATAGTGCTGTCCACAGAACTTCTCGCTGCTTGGTGATCAGGTGACCATTGTGAGTGCCTATATGGGAGGATCCCAGTCAGTTGGCAGCTGGAAGAGGAGGCAATGCTGTATTTAGAAAGATGTGGAAAGTCCTGTTACTGGACTGTAATAATAATTTGGATGTTTGGAGCATTTTCAAGTGTTGAAAATGCTTCACATATACATTATCTCAGCAGTATTTACAACCACCTTGTCACTTAGTTGAATATATCCCCACACTGCAGATAAACAACTGAGACTGAAAAACAGTTGTGTTTAGGACCTTCTATACTTATGAGATCATATTGTTAAGCATGACTTTACACAGTTTATAGAGAGTGAGGCTATAGACAGTGGTTAATTTTTACGAATTAAGAGATATATGGACTCAATACTGTCTGCAATCTATTACACCAGACACAAATCAGATATGTTTATCCTATATGTGGCTATACAGATTGAGTATCCGTTATCGGGACTGCTTGGGACCAATAGTGTTCCGGATTTCAGACTTTTCTGGATTTTGGAATATTTCCTCATTCGTTTCGGTTTGGTTGGCTTTCGGTTAGTTTTTTTCAGTTTTCCTTGCCTTTTTGGTGATTTGTTCCTTTAAAATACATAGCGATCTTTCAACTGGGAGGTTCCCAGTTGAGAATGGGGGCTCCCTGTCGGAATGAGAATGGAGGCTCCCTGTCAGAATGGGCTCTCTCGGAGGTCGCGATGGTTCCCTCGCTCGCTGGGACCGTGCCATGACTCTCCCTAAGGTGTCTGAAGCAGCGGTTTCGTCTCCCCTGGAAGCCCCTGTCATGGCTGCTCTGCCACCCAAAAAAGCGGCGAAGAAGACAAAGCATTTAAAGGACCAGGCGGGTCCAGAGAAAAAGAAAAAGCTTAAATGCACCTCCAGCAGGGCTATGCTCAGTGAGATGTTGCAGCAGCAGGCGTTTTTTTTGGTTTGTTTTTGTTATGGCGTGGTATCCGGATTTTGAAGCGTTCTGGATTTCGGATGTCTGGATAAGGGATACTCAACCTGTATTGCAGAAAGCTAGATAAAGTAGAGCCAGAGTATTTAGTGTTTAGCTTATGCACGTGCACATTTACAAATCAGAGGTACTGGAGACTCTTGCAGATGTTCCAGAATAGGAACAGTTCCCAAGATGGCCCCATAACACAACTGTGGAAATCCCACAAAAAGGCATACAGAATAAGTGCTGTTTTGTATGACAAAATGTCCCACAATATGGGTTTTTCATATTCAACTTAGCATCTAGGATTCTCAGTGCTTAAATTATGCACACTAGAGGAAATGTCCCTCCTCTTACTCCACTCTTTAAAATAACTGCCAGATAATCTGATCAGATAACCCAAATATAATGATGATGATGATGATGATGATGAATAATTAGTATTTTATATCACTTTTGAGTGTTCAGAGTACTTCACATATATTAGCTTTTTATATCTACAACAATCCTATAAAGTAAGTGATATTCAGATATCACCTTCAGATGTGTACTTGGCATCTTATATATTCCTTATTACCATATACATGGTTTAATATAGTGGATAAGTGAGTGAGATTGTATAAGAAATCACATGCTAGGTTGTATCCTAAGAAAGTTAGTCGTCGTGACTAAGCACCATTGACATAATTGGGACAAGATGGTTATGACTAACCTAAGCCCCATCAACTTAAATGGGACTTTGTAATGATTAATTTTTTTTATGATACAACCTATATTTCTAACACAATTACTGATTGTGCATATATACACTCATAAATAAATGCATGTCTTGTAAATTACTAGTTTCCACTATTCACTACTTCTGCATTATGGTTATACAAGTAGAATACATGCACATTAGAAAAATAAAATACATGACATGAGAAAAAGTTACCCAGTGAGACAAACATGTCAAATCAGAAGTTCTCAAAATCTACGTTTCTCTCTAAATCAGAAGTTTTGAGACTGTGACCCCCTAAAACCAGTGAATGTCAGACTGTGAGGTCACACACACACACACACACACACACACACACACACACACACACCTACACCCCTCAGGGAATGGCAAGCAACTTTAAAGGGGTTGGGGAGACAGGATGGAGCTGTCAGGAGGTAGGGCCTCACCTGAAGTTTCAAAGGTGGGAGGATGGTTGAGGCAACAGTAGCCGACAATCACACAGCCTCTTCACGACTCATAAAGTCCAGGGCAGACACGGCAGCAAATCTTCTTTGGCTAATGGGCTGGAATAGAGTTGCCTCTCCAGAAATGAACTCATCATTCCTGGCAATCCCTACACCTTGGAGACACTGAATAAGGCCCCTGTTTCCTGACTCCCAACTCCTTTTGAAATTGCTTGTGGCCACCTGCAGGAGGTCCATGGTTTGAAATCTCCTAGGTTAAATTGTGGGGGTGGGTGGGGTGGGGCATTGGTTGGTCATGTTTTTATACTGCCTGATACGTGCATCACCAGGCAGTGTACAAAATTTAAAACATAATTTAAAACAGAGTAAAAACAGTTTAAATGTCACAAAATAAAGTAAAAACAATCTCATAAGATAAAAACAAATTAAACAGTTTAAAATTAATTTCAGTTAAAAGCCTGATAAAACAGGTGAGTCTTAAGTGTCTTCCTAAAAGCAATAGAGAAGGAGATGCTCTTATTTCAACAGGGAACATATTCCAAAGCCCTGGAGCATCCACAGAGAAGGTCCGGTCCCGAATCTCCAACAAATGAGCCAGTGGCAACCATAACTGGATTTCTCCAGAAGATCATAATAGGTGACAGGGTTCATGACAAAGGAAGTGCCCTCTTAATACCCTAGACCCAGCCATTGAGGGCTTTATAGGTAATAACCAGCACTTTGTATTTTGCCTGGAAACATATCGGCAGGCAGTGCAGTTCTTTTAAAATCGGTATTGTATGGTCCCTTTAGGTTGTCCCAGAGACTAGTCTGACTGTCACATTCTGTACCAATTGGAGTTTCCTTACTACGTACAAAGGCAGCCCCATGTAGCATTACAGTAGTCAAGCCTGAAGGTTACCAGCATATGCATCACTGTTTTAAATGCCATTTACCTCCAGAAATGGATGTAGCTGACGTATCAGCCAAAGCTGATAAAAAGCGCTTCTGGCCACTGCTGAAACCTGAGAATCCAGAGAGAGTTTGGGATCCTGGCCTCACTCTCAAGCTACATACCTGATCTTTCAAGGGAAGTGTAATCCCATCCAGAACAGGAAGCTGTACACCATTTCTCTGGTCCTGTCACCCCACAGTCAGTACCTCCATCTTATTTGGATTCAACTTCAGTTTGTTATCTCTGATCCAGCCCATTACCACCTCCAGACAGGCATTTAGGGACATTATGTCATTTCCTGATGAGGTTGATATGGAGAAATCGATCTGAGTGTCATCAGCATATTGATAACACTCTGCACCAAACCTCCTGATGATCTCTCCCAGCAGTTTCATGTAGATGTTAAAGAGCATTGGAAACAATAGGGAGCCTTGTGGAACTGCATATTTGAGTTCTCAATTTGAAGAGCAGCAGTCTCCAAATGATACCATTTGGAATCTACAGGTGAGGTAGGAACGGGACCACTGTAAATGAGTGCCACCCAATCCCACCCTCCTCAGGCGATCCAGAAGAATTCTATGGTCAATGGTTTTTAAAGCCACCAGGAGATCCAAAAGGATCAGCAGAGTCACACTCCCTCTGTCGATAGCCAGTTGAAGATGATCCATCAGGCTGACCAAGGCAATCTCAACCCTGTAACCCACTCAAAAACTGGTTTGAAATGGGTCTAGATAATCTGTATCATCCAAAAGTGCCTGGAGCTGAGAGGCCACCACTCGCTCAGTCACCTTGCTGCCCAACCATGGCATAATGGAAATGGGCCTGTAATTAGCTAACTCAGAGGGATCCAATTCATGTTTCTTCAAATAAATTTTAATAATAGCCTCCTTAAAGCAAGGAGGCATCCTGCCCTCCCTCAGATAAGCATTTATAATATTTACCAGACCCTCTCTGATAATACGGTTACCAGATGAGGTAAGCCAAGTTGGGCAAGGGTCAAGAAAACAGGCTGTAGGACACACAGTCCAAAGCAGTTTGTCCACATCCTCAGGAATCACAAACTGAAAGTGATCTAATCTAATCCTTTATGAGGGGTTGCTGGACACTAGGGATGTGCGGTTCGGTTCGGATCCGGACCGGTTCGTCCGAACCGGTCCGGATCCGGCGGCTCGATCCCGGACCGAATCGGGCCCTCCCGGGGACCGAGCCGGACCGAATTCGAGCCGGTTCGGTACCGAAGCGGCTCGGGTTTCCCGAACCGGTTCGGGAACGAAATTGAGTCTCTGGAGTGTCTCTTTAAAGTTCCAAGTGTGTCCTCCATTTTGTGTCTCCTTCCCGAAACTTTTGCTCCTCCTTGCATCCATTTTGTGATGCTATTTCCAGGCATTGTATTGGCTGCGCTATTGATCCTTGATTGGCCAGAATGAGTCCTTTGGTCTGGTAGGCTGCTTGGCTGTTGCACTGTTGAGAGCTGGCACCCTGTTGGCCGTGGGGGGAGTGCAAAGGTGGGGGCTCCCAAAGGAGGGAATTTCAAACCTATATAAACCCAAGCCTCTTCTCTGGAAACTTCTCTTGGCTGCAGTTGTGGGATCATCTCTGAGACCTGCTTGCCCTTTGCTGGCTGCTCTGGTGTCTCTGTGAGTCCTGACTGTGTCCTGTGTCTCTCTGTGTGTGCTCTGTCTAATCCTTTGTCCACCAGCCCTTTGTGACTCTCTGTGTGTCTCCTCTTTCTGTCTGTCTCTTCTCTTGCCTGTATACTGTGTGTTACTTCACTTTACTTTCTTCTTAATTTCCCCCAATTTTCCCTGTTCCTTGTCTGTCTGCTTTTCTCCCCCCCCTCCCCCCCCTTTCCCTTCTCATCCTTTGGGCCTACCCTCCCCCTCCCCCACTCCCACCCACTGCATCCTCATTGCTTTAAATCTTCTTCCATTAATTATTGCTCTTTGTCCTGCCTTGTTGTTGTCCAACTTTTTGATTTTCACATTGCATTCCATTGGTTTCAGTTATATATTGCTTGCTGGTTTTGCTTAAATTGTACCATTTTGTTTGTTTCTGCTGACTGCTGCTGCCCTGCGAGTTGGTTCCCTGAATCCCTCCCCCCCACCCCCAGAGGATTCTGTTGTTGTTTCTTGTTGTCCCATATAATCAGTTTTGGTTCCCTGCTCCAAACTTGCCCCTCCAAGTCCAACCACACCCCACCCCAACCCCACCCCATCCAGCCTTCTCCCAAGTTTGCTGCTGCCAAACCGAGTCCAGTTTTCTTTGCTTGGTTCCACTTATTCATTTGCTATTATTAATTTGCAGCAATTGTGGTTTCATTGTCTCTGTTCACTTAGTGGCCCCCCTCAGAGTCTGTGTTTGGTTCCCCCTCCCCACACCCCCACCCCCAAGTTTTTTCTGCTGGTTATAGTCTTTCTTTTAATTTTTTTTTTAAACTTCTGGCTTGTGTTCTCTTGATATATATTGCTTTATATATTTTGCTACCCTCCTCCTCCTCCTCCCCCCCCGCCTGCCCCCCCCACCCTCCCTCCTCCCAGACCCTACCCTAGCCCAGGCCCAGCTCCTCCCCCAACCACCCCATCCAGCCTAATCGCTGCTGCTGCCCGAGTTGTTCCAGTTTCTCCTTTGCTGTTTGTTGTTGCCCCCTCCCCTTCCCCCCAACACCCCTCTGCCACACACTAGCCCCCAACCACACACACCCTCTCTGCTCCCCCCACCCCACCTCTTTTTCTCCTTGCCCCTGACTCTCTCCACTCACCCCAGGCCCCCTGCCACACACTAGCCCCCAACCACACACACCCTCTCTGCTCCCCCCACCCCACCTCTTTTCCTCCTTGCCCCTGACTCTCTCCACTTACCCCAGGCCCCCTGCCACACACTAGCCCCAACCACACACACCCTCTCTGCTCCCCCCACCCCACCTCTTTTTCTCCTTGCCCCCGACTCTCTCCACTTACCCCAGGCCCCCTGCCACACACTAGCCCCCAACCACACACAGCCTCTCTGCTCCCCCCACCCCACCTCTTTTCCTCCTTGCCCCCGACTCTCTCCACTTACCCCAGGCCCCCTGCCACACACTAGCCCCAACCACACACACCCTCTCTGCTCCCCCCACCCCACCTCTTTTTCTCCTTGCCCCCGACTCTCTCCACTTACCCCAGGCCCCCTGCCACACACTAGCCCCCAACCACACACAGCCTCTCTGCTCCCCCCACCCCACCTCTTTTTCTCCTTGCCCCCGACTCTCTCCACTTACCCCAGGCCCCCTGCCACACACTAGCCCCCAACCACACACAGCCTCTCTGCTCCCCCCACCCCACCTCTTTTCCTCCTTGCCCCCAACTCTCTCCACTTACCCCAGGCCCCCTGCCACACACTAGCCCCAACCACACACACCCTCTCTGCTCCCCCCACCCCACCTCTTTTTCTCCTTGCCCCCGACTCTCTCCACTTACCCCAGGCCCCCTGCCACACACTAGCCCCCAACCACACACAGCCTCTCTGCTCCCCCCACCCCACCTCTTTTCCTCCTTGCCCCCGACTCTCTCCACTTACCCCAGGCCCCCTGCCACACACTAGCCCCCAACCACACACAGCCTCTCTGCTCCCCCCACCCCACCTCTTTTCCTCCTTGCCCCCGACTCTCTCCACTTACCCCAGGCCCCCTGCCACACACTAGCCCCAACCACACACACCCTCTCTGCTCCCCCCACCCCACCTCTTTTCCTCCTTGCCCCCGACTCTCTCCACTTACCCCAGGCCCCCTGCCACACACTAGCCCCCAACCACACACACCCTCTCTGCTCCCCCCACCTCTTTGGACCGCTGCTACTGCTGTGTCCTCCCCCCACACCTGAATCCCCCCTCCCTGCTGCGCTGCGCTTCTCCTCTCTCCTCTTTCTCTCTATCATCTCTCTTTCTCCTCTCTCTCTCTTTCTTTTCTCTCTCTCTCCTCTCTTTCTCTTTGTCCCTGCCCCCCCTCTCTTTTCTCTCTCTCTTAGTCTTTTCTCTCTCTGCTCCCCTTCACTTTCCACCTCCTCTCCCACAGCTGCAGCCGCACACAGTAGCCTACCCACCTGGCGGCTGCCATCGGTTTTTTTTTTCTTTTTATAGTTTTTGGTTGATTTTGTCTCTGCTTGGGGGTGAGTTGAGCGACACAAATAGTGTTGTCTCCTCACTTCTGCTCCTCCATCGTTGTTGAACTACCCCGGTTGCCTGTGTGCCTCGTGCGGCCGCCCTGCTGTGTCTCAGCCCAGGGTGGCTGGCTGGCGGCGGCGAATCCGTGACCAGCAGTGAGTGGCAGGAGAAGGACCGGAAGAAGAGGGGTTAGTGCGTGTGCGATTGTGCACCTTTTGTTGCCCCTTTCTCTCCCTAGCTGGCGGTTTTAAATAGGGACACCCCTATTCTGAAATGCATTTGGGTGTGGGGAGGAGGGAGGGAACCTTGGAGAGGAGATGTACTGTTGTAAAACTTGTGTCTTCATGCCCATGCCCAGTAAAGAAATTGCTGCTGTGTGTTGCGTTGCATTGCATGCGTCTTGCAGGTGGTTTTTGAACAGGTGCCTTCCAGAGTGCTTCCTTGCCTCTGGGGCAGTCTGAGTGGGGTCCAGGGTTCTGATGCGATGCTGCCACTACATGCTGGGCCCATGCCATGCCAGAGTGCTTCCTTGCCTCTGGGGCAGTCTGAGTGGGGTCCTGGCTGGGCTCTGATGCTGCCACTACATGCTGGGCCAATACACACGTATGATGATGATCATGATGTTCAATCCATGAGGCTGCCATCAAGTGTTTGCTGCTGCTTGCTTGCCATGGCATTGGGCAGGCAGAGTCACAGAGTGGGTGGGTTCAACCTCTGTGTTGGTGTGACTGGGTTCTGGTTTTGGTTGTGTGCAATTTAGAGTCACTAAATAGGCTGCATTGAGTTTGATGCTCCCCCCACAGGAGCATTACTTGAGAACCACCCCCCAGAACCCACACTTTGTGTTCCAGTTCACTAAATAAGGGTTTCCTCCTTTGATCTGCAGGTTCCCAAGCGTTGACTGCATCCCTCCCCCACCCCCGGTAGGTGCTGTGCCCTCCCCCCATCCACTCTCCCCCCCCCAAAAAGCTAAAAACTTGCCACCCACACCACAACTACTCCACCCAACTGCCCGTGCCACCCTCCCACACCGGGGTTCCACCCTTTAACCCCCTATTTTTCTAAAAAAAACCCCTCCCAGACCCATCTCCCCAATTGGCTTGGTGGTTGACTCCCAAATTCAAAAAGGACACCCTCCCCCTCACTTCGATTGGCTTCCCCCCCCATATCAAAAAGTCTTCCTTTCCCCCCAATTGGCTTCCTTTTTTGAAAACAAACTTCCCCCCCGCCGCCTCCAAATCAGCTGCCTTTTTTTTGGCCCCTAAGCCCCTCCAAATTATTTTTTTGACCCTGTCTGGCCTTCCTCCTAAAGTCTCCCTCCTTCTGACCTAGCAGCATGTCTGAGCGCCGTGTGGCGGGCAGGGCTCGCTCAAGGCTGGCAGGCAGAGGTGGGAGAGGCCAGGTGCGGGGTGCGCCTGCGGCACGGGGAGGGAGAGGACGCGGGGAGCCTGAGGACACCCCAGTTCTCCCCATTGGAGAATTCTTTGCTCCGGCCCCATCTTTGGTGCGCAGGATTCAGTTCCCCACGCCTGCTGCCGCCAATCGCGGCAGAGGCAGAGGCACCGTTAGGGCTGTGGCGGGTCCCTCCTCGCCGGCGGCACCAGGTGCTGCTGAGCTACCGCCAGTTGTTGAGGTGGAGGAGACTGTGGAGTTGGAAGAGCAGGTAGAGGGCGGTGAGGACCGTGCGGCTGGCAGCGATGCAGCCAGGTTCTCCCTCCCTCTGGGGCCCCTTCCCCCTATCCTTTCGCCGCTCAGTGGGGCCCCCCCTCGTGAAGCCCGACACTCTGGTGGGGAGCGGTCTGGCGAGGTGGTGGAGGAGAGGCCTGCCTCTCCGATGCCAGTTGAGCCGGGCCCTTCCTCCGCTGTGGAGGGCGGAAGGGGCGGGTTGGGTGGCAGCAGTGGGCAGGCAGCGGCGGCCGCCCCCCCCCTAGGACTGCAGCCACCCTGCGAGAAACGGCCTAGGACGGCGCCCAGGGCGCAGGAGGCCAAGGGCAGTGGTGCATGGGTGCATTTTGAGGTCCCTCAAGATGCCCCATTCCACGCCCGCTGTGTCCACTGCAGGATGCTTGTCAGCCGTGGAAGGGACCCTGCGCACCTGGGTACGACGCCTATGTGGAGACACCTAGAGCGTCACCACCCAGGTCTCAGGGGACAGGCTGGCAGCGCTAGTGCGCCTTGTGCATCTGCCACTAGGGCGGGCAGCGGCAGTGTGCCAGCCAGCAGGCAGGCTACACTGCCCGTCCAGCGGTGGACGCAGTCCTCGGGCAGCCAGCGTATTGTTCGCGTGGACCATCATCACCTCACCCGCCTCATAGGGGAGATGATTTCCACCGATGACCAGCCGTTTCAGGTGGTCGAGAACAACGGCTTCCGCCGTATTCTCCAATACCTGGCTCCCGAATACGTCATCCCCTCAAGGACGACGTTCAGCCGGAACGTGGTCCCCTCCCTGTACCGCCGGTGCAGGGAGCTCGTGTCGGCCGAGCTGTGTGCAGCTCCGGCCGGGACAAGCGTGCATTTCACGACTGACCTCTGGACCAGTGTCAGTGGGATGCACGCTTCTTTCCTGGCCCTCACTGCCCACTGGTGGGGACCGGAGAGTGAGGGGACCTCCGCGGGCGATGCTTCCGGGTCCGGCGCGGCTCCCGATGCACTACGGCACAGGTGGGCCGTCCTGCACGTGGAGACGATGGACACGAGGCACACCGCGGAGGAGGTGGCGGCCGTACTCGACCGCCAGATAGAGGAGTGGATTGGCGGGTGTCCACACCTCTCCCGCGGCTTCATTGTCACCGACAATGGAGCCAACGTTACCGCCGCTGTCGAGACAGTCATGGACTGTGTGAACATACGGTGTATGGCACACACGCTCCATCTGACCGTCAGGGACGCCCTTGGCCTTAAGGAGCTGAGGGCGTCCCAGGAGAAGGGGGCCCGCCCCATCGCAGGTGCTGTTGCTGCCACGGCCACGCTTGTGGATAAGTCCCGCAAGCTGGCCGCCCACTTCCACCGCAGCGAGAAGTCCAGGAGACTGCTTCGCCAGAAGCAGGATGACCTTGGCCTTCCTCGCCATCTCATCCCTACGGATGTGGAGACGCGGTGGAACTCCACCTTCCTCCTGTTCCAGCGCCTGTTGGAGCAGGAGAGAGCCCTTGTCGCCCTGGCGAGGGACGAGTCCTTGGATGTCTGCGACTTCTCGAACGCAGAGTGGAAGCAGATGTCCGAGGCGGTGTCGGCACTCGAGCCCTTCCAGCTTGCCACGAAGGGCTTGTGTGGCGACACCACTCCCTTGAGCCAGGCGCTGCCCACAGCTGTTGGTCTCGAGAAGCTGATGGGTGGACTCCATATCTCTCTGACCACGCCAGAGGGTCGTGCTCTGGCTGGGAGGCTGAGGTCTGGGGTTGACAAGCGGCTCGTTGATGTGCTGGGAGACAGGGAGGAGTATGTCCTCGCTTGTCTCTGTCACCCAGCCCTCAAGGGCAATGCCGTGAGTGCCGACGACTTGCCCAGGTGGAAGGGCATCCTGGTCGAGAAGGTTAGGGAGGAGGAGGCCGCTAGGGCCCGCAGAGACCAGGGTGTTGGTAGTGGTGCGGGGGCAGCCCTCGCGGCCCAACCCGCACCCAGCAGCAGCATGGGCGGCCAGCCGGCGTCAGCTTCCCCTTCCCCTCCCTCTTCCCAGTCCAGCAGCGCGGCATCCCAGGCGGCGCCATCGCAGCAGCCATTTGCTACCGACTCGAGATCCGCCCAGTGGTTTCAGCGGTTCTGCTATGGCGCCATGCCTGGTATGCGGGAGGCTCGACCTGCCAGGCCCCCCTCCAGTGCTGAGCAATGCATTGCGCAGTACTTGGAGGAGCCTGTGGAGGGAGATGGCGTGGACTGCGCACAGTTCTGGGCGAGCCGCCGCCAAGTCTGGCCGGACCTGGCGGTGGTGGCTGTGCGCCTCCTCTCCTGCCCCCCAACCAGTGTCCAGAGCGAGCGGGTGTTTTCACGTGCCGGGGACGTGGTGACACCCTCTCGCTCCCGCTTGGACCCTGGTCTGGTGGAGCAGCTGGTCTTCCTTAAGGTGAACCTCCCCCTGTTGGGCTACCCCAAGCTGCAGTTTGAGACGGGCGAGTGATTACCGTGGGTTGCCCCATGGTTGGTCACCTGCCTGGCTCGAACTCTGTGCTTATCCCTACCCTCCCCCCTTCCACCTCTAGCTGAGCTGACGTGACAGATGCTGAGCCGTGCCAGCCAGTCGCAGCGTGTAGTGTGCCCACACAGAGATGCAGTTGTAGTAGTAGTTGTAGTGCTGCGACTGGCCAGATGTTTACAATGCCCACGCCCACCTAAAAAGAAACCCAATGCTGACCAGCACAGGCCCTTTATCTATCCACCTGTCAGCATTTGGGGACCTGGCGTGGGCACGGCACACCCCCCCAAAGTAGCACAGCCCACGGAGTACTAGACTTAGCGGCAGCGGCGGGTATACGTTCAAAAATGCAGTGTAGATATGTAAATACTGTATGTAAATAAACATGTAAATAATTTTTTCTTTAAAAACCCCATGTCAAAATCAAGCCTCAAAATTATGCAAAAGAAAGAAAAAAAGGTGACAAAGGGAGAACAAAATGATGAATGCCAAATGAATTGATTTTATTGAAAATGTCACCAGAAATCATGTGTGGGGGGCTTGGTTTACATGGAGAAGATGATTGGGTGATTTTTTGAAATGAAACGAATGAATTATTATCATCTTATGTTCATCTTGATTGTGGTCACTGTTGATGTTGGCTGATGGCAAAAAACCCAAAACCATCAGAATAGCAATGAACTGGCTGCCAACACAACATATTGATTGATAACTGTGCAGGGGGGGAATTGGGTCTGTGTGTGTGTGTGTGTGGTGCAGGCTCAGTCTGTCTCTTCCTGTTGTGTGTCTGTCTGTCTGTCTGTCTGTCTGTGTGAATGGATGCCTAGCACTGTCTCTGTGTGTGGATGCTTTCTGTGTGTAGTGTGGTGTGTGTCTGTCTACATGTTTTTTTTCCTCCCCCCCATGCCTCCCTCCATCCTTCCCCTCTCATCCTCTCCCCTTCCTCTTCACCACCTTCCATCCTCCCTCCCTTCCAGCCCACCACCGCCTCACCTGCCCCCAACCCCGGTCTGGCAGATGATGAGAGTCTGGTCTCTCCCACCGAAGCACACACGTGAGCACGTGTGTGCACAAATATGTGGCTGACCAACTCTGAGCCGGACCCTCCCCCCTTCAATCCCCTCTACATCCCTCTCCCCCTCCCCTTTCCTCCCCCCTGCCTCCCAGCCTCCCTCCCTGCCTCCCTCCCCCCTCCTAGCTAGCAGCGCACACATACACACACAAAACACCTGTGGTGGCAAACACCACCAGCACACATGCACTCACACTGGTGCCACCACCTCTGCCTTGGGCCTCTGTGTCCTTGAGCAGATATGTGGTGGTGGACCAGAGAAGCATTTCTTTCCAGCAAGGCAAAAGGCATGCACTCACTGCACACACACACACACACACGAAGAGGTGAAGACGAGAAGAGGCAACTTCTAGAACCAGCAGCAGCAGGTGAGTGTCGTGTAATTGTGTTGCTTCCCAAGGCCACTGCCCATGCTCAATGCTCAGTCTGCTGAAACTAAAGAACTAGCTACAATCACCCTTCCTCACATGCAGCTCAGCTCAGCTCAGCTCAGCTGCACAGCACACTGACTAACTAGACACTACAGCTGGTGGTAGAAAAAACAGAAGTCTAGATTCTAGAAGATGTCCTGGTGGATTTTAAACTTTCAAATCTGTGCTAGGATTGCCTCGCCCGCCTCCTCCTCCTCCTCCTCCTCCTCCTCCTGCCTGTAATTGTGCCCTCTCCCCTTGCAGTTGCGCCGTCGTGATGGGTTGGTGATGTGCGTGCGCCGTCTACTTGTTAGCTCTCTCCTCCTCATGTTGGCTGGGCTTGCCAGGCACTGGCTGGCAGCAGCTGTTGGCTGTGTGCTAGGCTCAGGCTGTGGCGCGCGTGACTGGACTGGGAATGTTATTGTAGCGGCAACACTGGTTGTGGTGGTAGCAGTAGTAGCTGTTGTTGTTGCTGGGCTGGTGGCTGCTGGCCTGTGCTGACTCTGCGCACTTGGTCTGGTCTGGTCTGGTCATTGGGATGCAGATGTAGGGTGTGTGTGCATCATCCATGGGGAGCATCAGAGCAGAGCAGAGCAGGTTGGCTGGCTTCTGTCTGTCGGGCCTAGTCAGTGGCAGGCACTGAGTGAGGCGGTGGTTCCTTTGGGCATCACGTCACCCATCATGCAGAGCGGCAGGTCTGCTGCTCTGCTGCTCCGCCTCCTGCTTCTTCTCTGTGTGTGCTGCTCTTGTGCTTAGTGTGCTGCTCCGCTGCTGCTGCTGTGCTGGCAGGCAGCACAGCAGTGGCCTTTTTGTTAGATCAGAGAGTGGGTGTTGTCTCTCTGAGTGTCCTCCTCTTACTTGCTTGGATAGGAGTGGTGGTAGTAGGTAGGCATTAAGATGGACTGACTAGGTGTTACGTGTTAGGGCGCCCAGAGAGAGGGGCCAAAAAGATGGGGTGGCAATTGTTGGGTTGCTCCTAGTATTATTGGTGAATTTCTGAAGAAATTTTTTTTTCCCATTGGCTAGAATGGGGGTTCGGGGCTGCCCCAGACCCGCCTCTGTGGGGTGGCAGCACCGCCAAAGTGGGTCCGGGGCCATGGCAAAAATGCCCTCAGTCCCTCCCAGCAATCCCCGTAGAGATAGGAGTGATGGTTCTGTTGTTTTTCTGAGGTGTTCTGAGTGAGTGTGGATTCTGTGATAGCAAATGAGAGTGGATTCATGGTGTCTCATTGGAAATCTCATAAGCTATCATAGAATCTACACTCAGAATACCTCAGAAAAACAACAGAACCATCACTCCTATCTCTACGGGGATTGCTGGGAGGGACTGAGGGCATTTTTGCCATGGCCCCGGACCCACTTTGGGGGTGCTGCCACCCCACAGAGGTGGGTCTGGGGCAGCCCCGAACCCCCATTCTAGCCAATGGGAAAAAAATTTTCTTCAGAAATTCACCAATAATACTAGGAGCCACCAATTGCCTTGGGATTTTTGGGGTGGAGGACACCCATGGGTGGCTACCACCCACCCCAGCTTTTTTGCCCCTAAGGGCTCCACATTGTGAGTTATGGGCAAAAATTTATTTTTTGAAAAAAATTTGTAAAAAATCAGAGGAAGGTCCAATCGACTTGAAATTTGGGTGGCAGGTAGAACACAATGTCCCCTTCAAAACCAGCCACTTTTTGTGATCCGAACCAGTTCGGTTCAGATCCGAACCGGTTCGAAACCGAACCGGACCGGGGGGGTGGTCTGGCAAAACCAAAACCGAACCACCCCAGTCCGGTCCGGACCCGGTTCGGACCCGAACCGAACCGGGAGAACCGGTTTTATGCACATCCCTACTGGACACCTCCACAATAGACTGCAGTAACTGTGGAATCCAGTTTGGCCCGAATACAAGAGATTTTATCTGCAAAAATGTCATTGAATATGTCACAGCAAGTGACTGATGATTCCAAGTTCAAATTCAAGGGGGAGGGGGCATATACTAACCCCCTCACTACCCTAGACAACTCAACTGGACATGAATTTGCAGAAGCAATGTGGGCGGAAAATAACCGCAGAAAATAACCACTTCTTTGAGGCCTGCACTGCCAGAGCATAGATCTTCAAATGTGCTCTGTGTTGTGACCTATCAGATTTGCGCTAAATCTTCCTCTACTTGCACTGTAGTCTACTGGATGATTGTATATTATAATTAAAACTTGTTTTCTAGCCCAAGTCATATGCATTCTTTCTGCAACTGAGGATTGGTGGTCAGGCCGTTCTTCCAGATGCTGGGTTGCAAAGCAGCTCTGTTTGACTGCAAAGGCATCTGATCTGGGGCAGGATGGGGGGGATTCTGTGGCTCAGTGTAAATAAGATTTATCTGCATCCATTGACATTTCCTATGCCACTAGCAAGATGCTGCATTAACATCATCAAATACTGAAATAAAGTAAAGATGGGACATTATGTTTATAGAGTGGTTGGGATACTGGCCCATTCTTGGCCAGCAGAATACATATCTCAGAATAACATCCATGTCATCCATACAGTGGCTGCCTGACATCCAGTCGAAGTTTCTCAGGTGTACTACTCAGGAGTTACTCTAAAGGAATACTTAATTCCAAGAGGATTTAGTAAATTTAGTCAGGATGTCAGTCAGTTTCCCTCCCTGACTTAATTACTGACTGACATCCTGACTTAATTACTAGTGAAATTAGTCATTTAGAGTAACTTCTGAGTAGTGCTATTTAGTAACTTAGTCTGGATGTCAGCCCCTCTCTCTCCTTGTAATTATATGGAAGCAGTGGCAGCACCGGGCGGGGTGGGGGGTGGGGACAGAAGGGTCAAAGTGCATTTCTAGGGGTGGAAGCTGTGTCCCACAGCTTTGATTTCTGAAACAGAGATGGGGGGCAACTACCTTTCTGAGGAGGTGCTTGCCCACCCCCCCACCCCCACACTTGCGTGGAAGAAAGGATGGAAGTTGGAAGGTCCAACATCTATAAATCCGATTTCTTCTAGATTTGGAAAGTGTGAGAACCCAAATGCTCCAACAAAGGAATCAGAGTTCACTTTTTAATAATTATTGTCATGGCTGTTCTTTGCAGCATCGCATGTGTTTCAGAAGCTGCAAATTTTATGCAGTTAGCATGATAAGGAGGTGATGTTATCTGTATTCCAGTTCCATCTGTGTCTTTGCAAGTGCAGAATTGTACTTCCTGTTGCTAGTTGCAGAATTGGATTATTCTCTAGGAGGCTGAAAATTATGTATTTTTGTCTACTGAGACAAATGCTCAGCTAATTTATCTGCTATGCTGTATCAAATCATGTCATGTATAGGGCCCCAAGTGTTAGATTAAGGTTAATCCATGTTAGATGTGCCCCAATAACCAGGCAGCAGAATGAACAAATATATTGCTGATACAAATAGTTTAAAAACTATGCACTGCAGGTGCCACTGCAGTAAGGGCAGTCCCAAGGGGTAGCAAGGTTGGAGTGGGCCCAGAGACAAGATTTTAAAATGGGCCCCCACCTCACTGAAGTAAAATTTTTATACACACACACACACACACACACACACACACACACACACAATGTGCCACAATAGAACATCATCCTAAAGTATTTTTTAAAAGGTTTTGTAAATTGTGGACGATGCAAGTCATTTAATGGTACTAGAGAAAGACATGATGTTCTGGTAGCTCCAGGTCTTAACACCCACATCAATTTCGGAGGATGAATACAACTGAAGGAAGCCTGGGTGGATGCGTGGCTGGGGGACTCAGTCATGTGACTTGCCTCTGGGGGGCTCCCCCAAGGCAGTGGGCCCCCAGACAACTGTCTCCCCTTGCCCTATTATCGTTACGCCCCTGGGCAGTCCTCACTTAGAAGATAATGTCTCTTTTTAAGCTGAAGTCTGATGTGAAAGGTGTACATTTTTTAAAACAAAGAAACTAGTTGTTCTCCCCCCCACCCGCCCCATGCCAAACTATTCTTGTTCATATGCACATTTATGTGGATAAATTGTCAGTGTAAAGCTACAGAATGTATTAAACAGGTGATAGTCTTAGCCAAATACTGTATTTCTAAGAACATAAAGGCCTTGCTGGATCAGGCCCAAGGCCTATCTAGATGCCTCTGGGAAGTGGCCCACCAGTGGCCCACCAGATGCCTCTGGAAAAGCCACAGGCAAGAGGGGAGGGCGTGCCCTCTCTCCTACTGCTACTCCCTTGCAACTGGTATTTAGAGGCTTCAACACCAGCTTCAGCAGAGGGAAGAGGAGAGAGGAGAGAAGAAGGGAGAGTTCCACCTGCCCCGTGTCATCCTGCCCTGGAAGGTGGTGAGTAGAGTATGTGCTAAGTGCCAGCAGCTGACCCCCTGCTTTCCTGAGGCTCTCCCTTTTTGAGAGCAATCTTGCTGTAGCCCTCTGTTGGTAGCAGAGCTGCAGCCCAGGAGGAGGGCCCAAAGAGTGCTGACTCAGCGGTTCCTGCTGGGTCCTGCATCATTTCCTGGGCTGGCAGTATAAAACAGCACGCTGTCCTGGGTAGGGATGTGCATGGAAATCGTTCCGTTATGGGTCTCCGAACTGGTTCGAAGAACTGGCGGTTCCGCCGGTTCGAAGGTGGTGGGGGTCTCCCTTTAAGAGCGGAGGGGGAAGGGTGCACGTACCCCTCCCGCCGCTTTCCTCCCTCCGGCGTAGGGTTTTTTTTTTTAACAGCCCATCGGGGTGGCAGCGTACCTCCTTGCCTCCCCATTACCCTTGTCTTCCAGATATGACCGGAAGTTGCTGACACACCTGCACGCGCCGGCATGGACGCATGCACGTCATACACGCGCGTGTGCCCATGCTGGCACATCAGCAACTACTGGTCATATCCGGAAGACGAGGGCAACGGGGCAGCAGGGAGGTATGCTGATGGGCTGTTAAAAAAAACGACGCCGGAGGCGGTAAAGCGGTGTGAGGAGTAAGTGCACCTCCCCCCCACTCTTAAAGGGAGACCTCCGCCACCTTCGAACCGCCCCGCCGCAGTTCTGTGCACATCCCTAGTCCTGGGTGGCAAGCTCGCCACCAAAGGGGCCATACGGACAAGGGCTCCATTCTGCTGGCTGGGAGTAATACGTTTTTTAAAAAGCTGCTTTAATTATGTGCCTGAGTGAGGATGTGAACCTGGGGAGAGCTGGGTGTGCTTCGGTTAGAGTAATGACGGTAGGGGGAGTTATGGTGTTGGGACTCACTTACATCAGAAGAGGGGAAGAGTGGTTCAACATCTTATTCCTATCCCTTCTTCTGGTTGTTCTCATAATGGGAGGATTCCTGGCTGCTTTACCAGCCTGTCCTTTGGCCTGCAGGTGCTGCTGTTTCATGTTAGGTCAGTCCAGAATAAGATCTCCATCATCTATGATTTAATTGTGGAGGAAGGGGCTGACCTGGTTTGTATTACAGGTCTGGGTGGGGGAGCTGGGAGAGATTAGTCTTTCTCAGCTGTGTCCACCTGGATATTCCCTGCAGCGTCAGCATAGGCTGGAGGGCTGGGGAGGAGGGGTCGCTGTAATCTATAAAAGTTATATTTTCCTCTCTAGGCCCCCTAGGCAAGTGAGTGCCAGTTCAGAGTGCTTCTACTTGGTGTGGGGCTCTTGGGACAGAGTAGGGATTCTGCCTGAGCTCACGGAGGTGGTCTTGGATTTGCTGTTGAGGACTCCCAGAATGATTGTTCTGTGTTACTTCAACATCCATGCTGATGCTGCCTTGTCCGGGGTGGCTCAGGATTTCATGTCTGCCATGACAACCATGGGGCTGTCTCATGTATTGCGGCACACTCTGGATTTGGTTCTTTTCAACTGAAAAGGAGGATGGTGATTTGGAAGTGGGGGATATGTCATCTATGCTTTTGTCATGGGCAGATTACTTCCTTCTGAGGTTTACAGTCTTAGCGGCTACACCTTTCTACAAGGGTGGAGGACCTATAAAAATGGTCCACCCCCCGGAGACTAGTATACTCCGATCGATTCCTGAGGGCTCTGGTTTTTCCAGATGGTATGGGGCCTTTTGAAACCTGGCCCCAGGCAGGATACATTAGAACCCTCGGTAGCATGCTGTGTTGCATTTGCACAGCACTTTGAGGATAAAGTTGCTTGCATTTGCCATGAGTTGGACACTATGGCTGATGCAGGATCAATGGGAGAGGTGCCCAAAGTAAAACCTGGCCTAGTTTTGCCAGAGGAGTTTCAATTACTGTATTGGTCCCTGAGGATATGGACAAGGTGTTTAGTCGTGTTCAGCCGACCACATGCATGCTTGACCCTTGCCCTTCATGGCTTATTAAATCTAGTAAGGAGGAAATTTTTGCTGGGTCCCGCAGGTTCCAAACACCTCATTGAGAGAGGCAGTGGTTATTGAAGCAAGCTATTATTGTACCTCTCCTAAAGAAACCCAGTCTAGACCACGAGGCTATAAACAACTATAGGCCTGTGGCTAATATTCCTTTCCTGGGCAAGATGCTTGAGTGTGTTGTGGCTGACCAGCTCCAAACATTCTTGGAGGAAACTGACTATCTAGATTCATGTCAGTCAGGCTTCAGGCCCAGCTTTGGAAAAGAAACAGCTTTGGTCGCTCTGTGGGAAGACCTATGCAGAGAGAGAGACATGGGGAGTGCAACCCTGTTAATTCTCTTGGATCTCTCAGTGGCTTTTGATACCATTGACCATGGTATCCTTTTGGATAACCTGGCTGAGTTGGGTGTGGGAGGCACTGCTTGGAGGTGGTTCCACTCCTACCTCAAGGCCCGTTCCCAAAAGGTGGTGCTGGTGGGGACTACTGCTCACCCCCTTGGCAGTTATGCTATGGAGTTCTGCAAGGTCCTATTCTTTCCCTTATGCTATTTAACATCTACATGAAGCTGCTGGGAGATCTCATGAGGAGATTTGGCTTGAGGTGTCATCAATATGCAGATGACACTCAGTTGTATCTCTCTTTTTCATCAGACCCAGGTGAAGCGGTGACTGTCCTGAATTGGTGCTTGGATTCAGTAATGGACTGGATTGTTGGAAGTGAGGGACTCTGTGCTGTCTCATGTCTCAATGACAGAGGGGGACAGATTAGTGAGTCAGAGGGCTAGAGGGGTCAAGACATTGGTCATCCCTTCTCTACTGCTCTGACACTATCCCTTTGATATGTAGAATGCTACTCTTAGGGACTTCCTGCCTGCCTGCCTTCCACTTCCTCTTTCTTCTCCCTTGCAACACCCACTCTCCTCTCTCCCTGCACCATGTGTGCAGAGATGCAGAAACCATCTGCATCCAGCTAGCTAGCTAGATCAGAGATCCAATCTCTCCACTTAACTATCAAGAATGGAGTTCACTAATAAAGACTCCTTATATTGATTTGAAACTATGAACTGGCTCCAAGTTTATTTTACTCTCAGCATACACGCATGCTAGGCAGACTCTGCTATATTGTGCCTCAGTGCACTCTGCTGTAATTGAAGGGTATCTCTTACCAGAGAGAATTCCCAACATGGATGAGGATGAATTAGCTGAGAATCAGTCCAGACAAGACTGAAGTACTGTTGGTTGGTGGTTCCTCTGTCCAGGTGAATGATGTTCAGCCTGTTCTAGATGGGGTTGCACTCTCCCTGAGGGACCAGGTTCGCAGTCTGGGGGTACTCATCGATCCAGCGTTGTCACTAGAGGCTCAAGTGGCCTCTGTGGCTTGGAGTGCCTTTTATCAGCTTCAGCAGATACGCCAACTGCCACCTTACCTGGACAGAGGTCGCTTGGCCACAGTTACTCACACTCTGGTAACCTCTCACTTAGATTACCGCAATGTGTTGTACATGGGGCTGCCTTTGAAAACTGCAGCTGGTACAAAATAGAGCTGCACGATTTTTAACTCGGACTGGATGTTTTGATCATATTATGCCAGTGCTTCATCAGCTGCACTGGTTCCCAGTCTTTTTCTGGGCCCAATTCAAAGTGCTGGTTTTAACCTTAAAACCCTAAATGGCTTGGGTTACCTGAGAGGGTTACCTGAGAGAGCCTTGCCTTGCCCCATATGCTCCTACCTGTACCATAAGATCTTTTTTAGAGGTCCTCTTCTGTGGTCCCTCTAATTTTTTTCATCTCTATGCGGAATTAGTTTTGTTCTGGGTGGCAGTATCAAGGCACTGTGTGCGTACATGCATTCAGAGTGGGACCTTCCTAATTCATCCTGAGCGGGATCTAAAATTAACTGAGCGGTCATCAGAAAACTTGTGACTGCATGCATGTGTGCATGCCTTAGAGGGAACAGTGGTGCCCTTGCCAAATGAGGTGAAGCAGGTGGCTACCAGGGAGAGGGCCTTTTCGGTGGTTGCACCCTGGTTATGGAATTATCTCCCCAGTGAGGTTTGCCTGGCTTCATCACTTTATTCTTTTAGACACCAGGTAAAGACCTTTTTGTTCACGCAGGCCTTTTAAATTCAGATTTCAGATTTTTTTCTGATTTTTAACTAATTTTAAAATGTGTTTTTAAGGTGCTTTATATTGTATTTTGAATTTTCTTTTTACTTTTTTTGTCTCTTATGATTTATTTTGTTAGGTGTTTTTATTGTATGTTTTAATCCTCTGTTCTAAGCCCCCCAGAGAACAATTTGTTATGGGGCAGCTAACAAATAAAGTTTATTATTATTAATTATTATTATTTCTTGTTTACACAGTCAGACAGTGTTATTGACTGGTTTGTTTTATCCAGACATCAAGTCCTTCCCAAGGACCTCGGATGGCTGAATTTTATTATCAATATTGTTGCTGTTATTATTATATATATCGTCGCAGAATATAGGCTGTTCCCAATAAATCTGCTTTTTGTAATCGGCTGTTGGTGATTTCTGTGGCCTCTATGGTGTTGAGGTGCTCTTCAAGGTCTTTTGGAACTGCACCTACGGCGCCAATTGCTACTGGGATTATTTTGGTCTTCTTCTGCCACAGCCTTTCAATTTCAATTTGTAGATCTTTGTATTTTGTTATTTTTTCTATTTCTTTTTCTTCTGTTCTGCTATCACCTGGTATTGCTATGTTGATTATTTTAACTTGTTTTTCTTCTCGACTACAGTTATATCTACTGGGATTGACATGACCACTGAAGATCTTACATAGTACTCGAGATTTCAAAACCCTGCACTCTTTTCTTAGATGATTTGTCAAGTTCATACAATGTGCACCTGCAGTGGGGGTGAGATATCCCCCACCGCACCACACAGCTCTTTATATGAGGGCAAGGTGCTTTGAATATGCTGAAGCACCCTATCGTCGAGGTAATAACATTTTTAAGGACAGAGCCCCACAAAACGCATCTAAGAGTAAGCTTTGGCTTTATCTGTAGGGTGAAACCTTGTACGAGGTTATTTATTTTTATTTTATTTATTAAATTTCTATACCCCCCAAAACTTGCGTCTCTGGGCGGTTATTGAATGTCAGCGGTACAGCTGCTCAGCTCTTATGCAAATTAAAGGAGTCTCCCCATTGAAGACATTGTTGTAGGGAGGACAGCTGCTTACTGATTGGTCTGCAGAGACCTGCGGGAGAAGTTTTGCCCTGTGTTGGATGGGGCAGTGAGTGATAACTAGCGATGGACTGGTCGCGATGGTCTCCTACCGGAAGCCCTGTTTTGCTTGCTGTGGAGACTTTAGGGACAGGGAGGTATTGTTGTTGCGTTGTGAGTAGAGTTCTGAAGCAGGCCATTTTAAGACCAGCCCGACTGGCTTGACTCTTTCGCATAGAGTCAGACAGACAAACAAACCCACACGTACAAGCGCGCAATGAGTTTTAAATGTGTATATCACGCGCAATGAATCAATAAATAAGCTGCAAATGACTTTTCTCTTTTCTGAGAAAGCTCGCTGCTGAAAAAAGGGGTTTGCGGCACAACTGGGGAAGGAAGGAAGGAATCATTGGTTTCGTTGCCGTGGGGTAACAGGTGTCCGAGACTGTTGATGCCGGATGCTTTTCGCGAAGTGGGTGCAAAAGTAGCGGTCGACGACAGGGCTCGACCTCAAGCAGACGCAGTAGCAGCAGCAAGCCGGCCGCTGCCCAACAGCGCCCTCCAGTGGCGCTCTGCGGCCGAGTCGGCTGGTCACGTGAGGCGCTCAGGGCCTGCCGCCGCTTCCCCTAGTCAGAGCGGAGCGAGCCGAGGCAGAGACGAAGAAACAAGATGGCGGCCGATGGCGATCCGGAGCGGGACGCCGGCGATTCAGACTGAGCGCTCGGCCCTCGCAACTCGGCGGCGCCCCCTCCCTGGCCCAGAACTCTTGCCGTGGGGAGGAGCTCCCCCGCAGCCGCCTGCCCGGAACCCGAGTGCCTTCGCTCGCCTCTCCCCACCCCGCTCCCTCTCTCCCCCCCCCTCGGCCAGCGCCCAGCGATGCGGGGCCGGCGAGGCAGGCCGCCCAAGCACCAGCAGCCTGCGGCGGCCCCCGCTCGGGCGAGCACCCCGGCTCCACCCGCCCCACCGGGCCCCATCGGGGGGCTGAGGTCCCGACTGCGGGGCAGCAGCCGGGGCAGGTGGGCGGCCTCGGCCCAGGCGGCTGGGGCTGTAGGGCCCAGGCAGAGGGGGGTCGGGGCTGCCCAGGCCTCTTCCTCCTCCTCCTCCCCCAGGGGGGGTGGCAGGAGGAAGGGAGGCGGCGGCGGCAGCGGCAGCAGCAGCAGCACCCCTGGTGGGGGAGGCAGTAGCGGTAGGGGCAGGGGCAGGGCTGGAGCGGCGGCGGCGGCAGCAGCCGCAGCAGCAGCGGCGGCGGGAGCAGGAGGCGGAGGCAGCCGAAGCAGCAGCGGCAGCCAAGGCAGGGCTGGGGCTTCTTCCAAGAGGAGCAGCAGCAGCAGCAAAGTGGTGTACGACGATCATGAGAGTGAGGAGGAGGAGGACGAGAGCGTGGTGTCCGAAGACGACGACGAGGAAGGGGACCCGGAGGAGAAGCGGGACTCCGACGAAGAGGCGGTGGTCATGGAAGAGGAGGAGGACGACGACGACTCGGACTACCCCGAAGAGATGGAGGACGAGGACGATGCCAGCTACTGCACCGAGAGCAGCTTCAGGAGCCACAGCACCTACAGCAGCACCCCAGGTAGAGCGGGGGGGGGGGGAGGAGGAGGAGGAGGGTGTCGCTCACCCCGAGAGGGGCGCCTCACCCGTTTCCTCCGGCTGGGCGGTCGTGCGCAATGCACAGGGCGTGAGGGAGAAGACTTTTGTTCGGGAGACTTTTGTTTGCACGCATTTTATAAAATGCGTGCAGACATGAGGGCAGGGGCGCGGGGGGGTGGGGAGGCAAGCGAGTTGGGCGATGCTGAAGCACAGCAATGGGGATGCACGTCACCGCGGAAAGGGCTCCTCGCATACAAACAAGCAAACATGGAGAAAAGGGGATAATAGACTCCTGCAAAAATAGGACACTGTCCTCGCGATGCATACGTGAAACAAACTGTGGCACAACAACAGAAAAGCATCCTGTAGTGCTTGAGGAACGGAGGTGTTTTTTCCTTTAAAAAAGGTGCTTGTAAACACAGCTCTAGGAGGATGCCTGTAGACAAGAATGCCTCCAAGACCTATTTGGTCTTGAAAAAGTGAAGATGTGCAAATGATTTCTATGAATAGGAAATAATAAAGAGATGCTGCAGATACTGTCCTCTACACACAACTAGCTTTGTTTTATTTATTTTTAAGAAAAAAGGAGAGCAGGTGTATTCAGAATGGAGAGTGAATAGTTAAGATGTAGTGAGATTGCATATAGTTAAATGGTTGAGCTGAAGCCCCACTTGTACTTGTAGCATTTAAACAAATCCTAAAAGACAAAATATTTTAGTATGTTTTAATTACTTATTTTCTTTTCATTTTATAATTTTTTGTTATAAGACATAGTGTTAAGATGTCCCTTTTTGTCCATATTGTTTAAATGGATGTGTGTTACACTTTCTTTCTTCCAAGGTACAGCAGCTTAGACAGACCTTTGCGATAATTCATTCTTTTAGGCATTGATCTTGTATATGAAAAATATACCAGATCTAGGATTTTAATTGTAGTATGAATTGTGCTTCACTCTTAGCATTTAAGAGTGTAAAATCCTTTAATTTTCAATGTGTAAGTAGATCTAATTAAGCAAAATATTATTACATAAGATCTCAAGAGTTGGTGTGAGAGCAGGCATTTGGTCACTATGTTGACATAATTACATGTGCTTTTAGAAAGCACATAAATATCCAGATTGGAACTAACTGTTGACAGATGTTGAGAAGGCACTTCTGTTGTTTGGATCAAAAGGCTTTTAGACTTTTTTGTCTGTTTAAAATAAATGTTGAAGTTTCCTTAATGCACTGAAGCTCATGGTGTTGTGCTTGATGAATTTTCCTGCAAAGTTAATTCTGATATTATAAAATAATCCTTTTAATGAAGCAGTTTAAAGTTCAGCTATAATACTTCATTTCTGTCAGTTCTTCATTGTGGCCTGTAAGTAGCAGGGAAATTTGTTTTGTAGTACTAAAAATGTTTAGCTGCATCTAGTACTTTGGAGTTGAACTTTGATTCAAGCAGCTTTAGAAGAGCAAATGCCACTGCTGTTGGGTTTGATCATAAATAACATATTTTTAATCTGGGTGTAATTCAGTTTCTGAATGGATGTATTTACATTCCTGATATTCTAGAGCTGCATCTAATTTGCATGCAAACCATAGAGTATGAGCCCATTGGTGGCCTACTGACTAGCAACTGAGATGTAATTTTTCTTATATATGAATGAAGCGATTTTTCTATCAGTTTTGTTAAAAGTTGGTTAAAGATAGAATATACTGTTTGTTGTTTTAACAAAACAGCCAGATTTATATTAGAGACTTTTCTGGTGATTGCTACTTGCTTCCAACAATGGTCACTTTGGTTTCCTTATTCTTTGAATTGGCCACTGGTGGTCCATGAATGCTGTTCAGTAGATGTGATAGTCTTGTTCTCCCTAATCTTTCTGATAGTCCCTTTTTTTTGTTAGAATTTTTAGATGTGCATACAGTGAGTGTCTGAGAAACAATACTTATTGGTTGCAACTATATAAAGGCTTGCAAATATTGCTTCCACCTGTTTTACTCTAGAATCCTGTTTTGTGCATACTCGTTGACAGAAGAGACATTAAAATGCTTTATTTAGTGGTAGTGCTGAAGATTTAGACATATTGAAAATGGAATATTGTGAGCAAAGGACAGCACAGAATGGATAATTAATAGCAGTTGGCCTATGAGACCCTTCCATTTGATAAAAGTTCATGTCATTCTGATGAGAATCATGCAGTAGCTTGGGATAGATATATTCCCATATCTCCTAACAATGGTTAGGGGATCAGAAATGCCCTTTAGGGATGTGCACGGAACCGACGACTGCTGGTTCGAAGCCGGGGGGGGGGGGGGTGGAGTGTAGATTAAAGGACTTGGGAGGGTGCTCCCCTGCTGGCGCTTGCTTTACAGTGTTGTGTACAATGTGCTTTACAATGTCGTGCGTGTGACGGCACTTCTGGGTACTTCCGGTCCACCATGCACCGGGGCGGCAAGGAGGTACGCTGCTACCCCGTGGGACCATTTCAGAGCACAGCACCGAGGGCGGGGAGAAAGAGCACCCTTCCTGGTCCTTAAAGCTATTGCCCCCCACCTTCAAACCGTCCGAACTATCGGACTTTCAAACCAGTTTAGAGGTCCGTAAAAGGGCCTCTGAACTGGTTTGTGCACATCCCTAGTGCCCTTTGAATTTGTGTGCTCTTCCCCCACTCAACAGTTTCCATTTCTATCCCCTTTTTGGAGCTATGGTGAAGCATTAAGGAGTTTGCAGCAGTGGTTAAAAATTATTTTGAAAACTGTTGTTTAAGCTAACTATGGTTTGTGAAAGCGGAGAGGTGTGTGTGAAACTTTAGGGCATTTCCAACATCCCTATCCATATTTAACAGATTGAGAATGTTGCATCTGAAAATACCAGCAAACAGTTAGTTGTTTTCTAGATGGGTTTTCATTTTTTTTAACTTGCTGCTGCCCTCCAGTGAGCATAACAAGTGAACCCCCAGCCTTCCTTCTATCCTTGGAGCTGCATGTGTGGGCAGGGATCATCCTGCAGTTGTGTGGCAATCCCTTCCTCGGCTCCATTGTTAGAAGACAAGCTGGCTATTATTTGGACACTGTTGTTGAGATGCTGAGAGTGTCTTGGGGGGCATAGGGCCAAGCTAGTGAGTCCCCTTACTCTATTCAATTCTAGAGCTGGAAAGGATGCTGGGGGCTTTGGCTGCTGCACTGCCAGGGTGGTGCAGGCGAGCTGGGAAGTTGGAAAGAGTGATGGGGAACTTCAACTGCTTGGCCACAAGGTCTGGAAAGTCTTAGCCAAGTGGTGGAGACGTTCCACATCTTCCTTTCTCACTGGAGTGGGCACCTCCTTGATCCCTGCTCAGTTGAAGCACCCAGAATACCTTGGACAAGTTGTGATTAAACAGGCAAACTCTGTGTCTACTGTCACCTGGAAAAGGGAAATGTGACCCTCTGCTTGGCAGAGATGCCGGAAGCAGGGATCAACTGACAACCACCATTTTTGATTGGGTGAAAAAGGCCAGCCAAACATTGTGGACCCCTGTTTATAAAGTTAGACTTCCTACACATATAGAAGATGTAAATATATCATGGATTAGTTGTTCATATTTTTGCTATTGAATTGTACCTGGAATAAACTTGTTATGGAATCTTTGGTAGTAATTGTGTAAGGATGGAAGAGTTCATGCATTTCCATTTCACTTTTTAACGTAAACTTTCCCCGAGATCAAACATCCACAATGACAAAATTTAAAAAACCCAGATAACTATGAAGCACTGTCGGATAATACTAAATTTTGAAAACACAGCAGGATAATAAAGCGTCAGTATTAAAATACATTTCTAGTTAAGCCCCATGAAACAGGTCTTGAGTGCTTTTTAGGAAACAGAAATAGTGGGGGCTTTCCTCAGAAATGGAATTGCCCAGTTGCAGTGCCTTCACCAAAAAGGCCCTCTCCCTGGTACCTGCCAAATGAATCTGAGTTAATGATGGGCCAGAGAGTAGAGCCTTGAAAGCAGAACTTAAACTCCAGGTAGGCTTATACTGGCAAAGGTGTTTCTTAATGTAACCACTCTACTAACTTGTGAGGAGTTACTTTCTAAGCCAATTTTTATGTTGCACTCATAAGCTTCAGTAGTCAACACCAGGGGCTGAAAAAATGGTTCATGCCCTTCCCTTACTTTGCAAATAGCCTAAAGGGGGCAGAGGAAGACCTGAGAGAAAGTGAACTCTCATAGTTTCTCTGCTGGTGCTTCTGGCCACAGTAATATGTGACAGTTTGTGCAGGATCAGAGTTTGCTAGGGTGTATGGGCAAGGTTGTTCCAACTGCTGAAACTTCACTAATGTTGACTGCAAAGTTCCACCTGCAGCCTTGTGTGCTGCCGTTGCATTACAGAGCATAAGAGGGCTTCTGCCAAAAGCAGAATGTGCCCTCCAACTTGGACACTTCGATACTTTATATACTGGGGTCAGCAACCTATGGCATGGGTGCTAAACATGGCACACAAAATGATTTTGAGTGGCGCTCACACTGACTCCTGATTGAAGGCTGCACCACTGAAGCTAGCAACAGCCCGTTCTTCTCTGCCAGATCATCTTTTCCTGTGTGTCCAGAAAGGGGCACCGGAATCGCATCTGTATCCAGGGATGGACGTCATTTGTGCAAGTTTATCAGAAATTTTGCTTGTCCGGGAACAACTAAACTGGTATAATATACATTTTAATTTTTAAAATTAAGCTTATTGAGCATTTAAAAAGCATTTACTTTACACACAACAATAGTTTAATTATATATCTATATAATTAAGCTGCTTGAGCCTTGTTGACTGACATAAAACTCCCAGACCAAACCATGAAAGATAGAAACGTGCTGTTTACACAGGTAGGTTCTAGATGTTGCTCAGGCTGTGTTTTTGTTTTTTTAAAGTGGAAAATCTTGAAATAATTCATTAAGTTCCTGGAAAATACAGGGAAACTCTCCCATAGGAAAGCATGGGAAATGATGCTTCATAGAGATAGAAAAAGACTAGAATCAGATAGATGAGACAGTGGTGGCTGGTGCTGCCAGTTCCAGCAGGGTGGAGGGAGATGATGGGTGAAAATAACTTTAAACAGTGGAGAATATTGCCACTGCTGATGTCTGATTCAGCATCCTGTGGGGAAGTCAACCCCTGCCATTCAGCTGGCCTCTGCAGATGTGTGGTGGCCATTTGAGTGGTCAGCATGATATTTGATTGCTTGCTCACTGGCTGCTGCATATGCACGGAAGCCAGCTAAGTGGCGGGGGCAGGGTGGCCTTCCCATGGGATGTTGGGTTTCCAGCAGGAAGCTGGGTGCTAGCAGTGTCGGCATCCACTGTTTCTGAAAGGTATTTCCCTACACTGTTGCCACCCCCAAAACCTCTATCACCTGAGGAATGCTTGCAAGCTGTTTTACGTACGTGTGTGTAAGTAAGTAAGTAAAGAGGCAGACACTGCCACCTTCTACATTAAAATATATTACTGGCAAGTGAAACCTTAAATTAGAATGAATAAATGAAGACTTGACACACCACCGCTGAACCCTGCTCTGTACTGTTGTTTGGCATGTTGTGATCCACATGATGGTGGGTGCTATGAAGCAGTCTCAGCTGCAAGTTTTATTAGGCCATGAACCTCCACTCCAATTTTCCTTGCAGAAGTGAAGATGCTTTTTTGTATTCACCTAACCATATATCCAAGTTATTTCTCAAACCTAACCAAATTATCCTGATTCTATCACTGTGGTATGAATGCCACTATAAATATGATCTCTTTCCAGTTACTGCTCTGATACTGCAATATGCTCACCTCAAAATACCACATCTGCATGAAAGCCCTTGCAGCCTACATTTTTGTCATTAGGGTATCTATGCTCCCAATTAATCCTGCTATGAGCCCATTGTATCCCTTTTGACTCTCTCTTATCTTGGCTTGCTCAGTCTTTTCCATGCATGCCCACCTGTTGGCTTTTTGCTGCTTCCGCAGTGGCAATTGAGAAATCTATTCTTGCATGACTCACAGATCATTATGTCCTATGGTTTTCCTAAGCACCATGTGAATACTAGAAACTTAATTTTGATATGTAAGTTCAAATGCAAACAAATATGATATGGATGATACATATTATCTTCTAGACCCTTTACATCTGACTTTTGCCCTGGGTTTGGATTGAAACTGCTTTGGTTGCCCTGGTGGAACTAGACAGGGGGAGTACGCCACTGTTGGTTCTGCCGGACCTCTCAGCTTCATTTGATGTCACAAACCAGATATCCTTCTGGATCGCCTCTCAGGTATAGGGATTGGGGATGGTGCATTGGTGTGTTTCCGGTCCTTTATTGGGGGGAGATTCCACAAAGTGGTGCTGGGGGACCTTTGATCAACTCCTTGGCCTGTGGAGTTGTGCAAAGTTCAGTATTGTCCCCATGCTGTTTAACATCTATTCTACGTGAAACAACTGGAAGAAGTCATTAGGGTTTGGACTGAAGTTTCATCAGTATGCAGATGACGCTCAACTTTTCCTTTCCATGACATCAGATCCTAGGGAAGCAGTAGATGTAGTGAATTGGGGGCTGCTGGAGGCAGTGACTGTCTGGATGTGGGCTAGGAAACTGAGGTTAAATCCAGACAAGTTGGAGGTGCTGCTGATCAGTAGAAAAGCTAATTGGGATAGGCACCTGCCAGGATTCTCTCTGGAAATGCTTGCTTGGAGCATATTACGCCTATTTTGAAAGAGCTCCCAATTTATTTCCAGATCCAATTCAAGATGGTTGTTATTACCTTTAAAGCCCTCAACAATTTGGGCCCTGGATACCTAGAGGACCGCCTGCTCCCAAGGGTTTCTGCCCATCCAGTGAGGTTGTCAAGGGGACCTTTGCTCTGTGTGCTGACGTTGAGAGAGGCGAAATTGTTGTGCATGTGGGTCAGGGCCTTTTCTGTTGTTGCCCCCAGATTCTGGAATGTTTTCTTAGTGAATGTCTGCTTTTTGACAGGGGCAGTGCTTTTAAAAAACAACTAAAGACCCTTTCAGGCTTTTAACCCCTTAGGGGTTGCCATAGCTCTTCTGCTTCTGTTAGCTTTTTTGTGTTGGTGGTTTTTCTAGTTTTTCCCCCTGTTTATCTGTTTATTAATTTAATTTTAATTTATATACTGCCTGACCCCAAAGACTGTAGGCAATTCACAAAAATAAACTCAGCAAAAACAAAATAAGACAAACTTTTAAAACAATTTAAAACATCCAAAGATTTAAATGTAACCCTAAATTTTAAGGTTTTAAATTATTTTTATGGAGTTTTATTGTATTTTAAATGTTGTAATTCACCTTGGAATGCTTTATGAAAGGCAGTATAAAAACTGAACAATAAATAGATTAAAAAAATATTTGTCATCTAGATTTAGCCCCATGACCATCTGGACCAGTCATGCTTTTAATTGTATGATAACTCCAAGAATGTGTTCTTCTATATCATCCATGCTAATATGGGTGAGCGTATTGGAGTCCTCACAAATCAGATTCTGTTTCTGGAACTCTGCACTTTTTCTGAAGGTGTAATACATACTATCCTAGCAAAGAATTTCAATTTTGAAGAGCATTGAGATTTGGTGCATGTGTGTAATTCTGTTAAAGTGACTTGAAGCTTACTAGTTTAGCAGAGATTCCTCATGTTGACCAATAGTTTTATTCCAAGATCTTGATCCTCAGCTTATTTTGGAACAGGGTGAATTTAATTTAAATCAAATAGATTTAAATCACGATTTAAATCACTAGTCAGTAATCACTAGTCAGGTTTTTTACATAAAGACTCATATAATATGGTATAATCTTAATATTTACAACCAGCTGAAGGTTTCATTTTTCGTCCTCTTCTAGAAAGAAAAATTGCCCAAAATAATCTTACAGAAATCTCTGGAAGAGCATGACATTGTGAATGGATTAATGGAATTCATTTACCAAAAAATTTAAACATTACATATATAAATCCTCATGCTACATAATTAAAAACTAATCCTTATTTCATGATGAATAATCTGGACTATAATGTATCTTAAGTAGAAAACTATCTTTAGATAGATATTTTCCTCAAAAAGCATTTTATTTTTTAAAAAAACCCAATTTAAATTAAAAAATGTGATTTATTTATTTATTTTTTTAAAAAACATTGATTTTTATCCACCCTGTTTTGAAATATCTGGCAAGTCCAGCTGAAATTTGATCAGGATGCTGATATGCAGGTGATGCTGGCAGACAAACCAACCAACCCTGTCATCTGTCTATATTAGAATTTGGATTTGCACTTTACCCCCATCCCCAATGCTAAGAGTGAATAACCAAAAATGTACCAAAAAGTCAGTGTCATGAGAAAAATAGTCATAGAAAAAAGTGTAGTAAATGACATCTCTCAAAACACAGTTCCAAAGTCTGTTTACTTAACTACAGTCACTAAAATCTAGCCCAATTAGAACTTCCTTACAGAATTTCTGAAATACTCATTGACTTGTGCCTTATTACAACATTATGCTGTACGTCTGTATAGATGTCTCTACACATGAACCTATTTTTGTGCAAATAACTGTACTTGTGTTCACTTTAAAAGTGAACCTGTGTACAGGTCCCTCAGATGCATGGTACACATAGGAAGTGTACTGCTGTATGTCAGTTGAACATTATGTGTGAATAACTGTGCATGTGCTTGGGTGTACACTGTACATAGTATGCATGTTGAACATAATATCTGAATAGAACTTTAAGCTTTGACAGATCTCTAAGGAAAGGGAATGTCGGAGTTGTGGGGCAGCCATGAAGAAATATCTCTGGGTGTACTAACTTGGTGTGCCACTTGAGGTGTGAGGTTGCAGTGGCTTTGCAACCCATCGTCTCTGTAGAGAAGATGAAGAATTTAAGGTGTTTGAGGCAAAAAAGATTATATACATATTTATATTGGCTAAATTTAGTAATAGATCTAATGCTGGATTGCCTCAGTCCTGGACGGAAAATTCACATGTGTAAACAGGCTTTTTTCTATGTGTTGGAGCTCATCAGAATGGGTTGTGGACTGAGCATGCTCGAGACAGGGCCGGATCACATGATACTAGTTTCCTGTTGCTAGGAGGCGCCATAGCCTCAGTTCAGGTCCTGTCTTGCTTGAGTTTGCAGGTCTTGGAAAGAGCTCTAAAGCATTTGAGATTTTTGCAGGCTAGTTTATATTTCTTGACTTGGCATTTTCCTTCTATCTCTCCCCCCCCCCATTGTGCAAGGGTGGGAAGGGAATTGTTTATAGTTACCTCTTACATTCCCAAATTGCCTTTTTAAAATTTCTATTTAGGCTAATTGGTGTTTAGTTTCACTTTTGAGTTGTTCCACATGGAACAATCTCAGGCTGGCAATTTTCTGCTTAGCTCCCCCTCAGAGGACACGCAGCCATACTCTACGGGCAGAAGCATGGGAACCTCACTCATCTCCCTAAAATGGGCTAGGTCGGCCTCCCCCCGTGACCCTTCCACAGCGGCAGAAGCCTCCTCCGTGGTCCCCCAAAAGGCGGAGAAGAAAACAAAACTTTTTCTGAGCCAGACAAAGCCTCCAAAAAGAAAGAAAAGAAAAAGCGCAAGAAGCCAGCCTCAGCTGTTGGGCTCAGCGAGCACCTGCCAGCCACAAAACAACACAGGATCCCAACTACTACCCATTGGGTGTGTTTGGAGGCTCAGACCTGGCTAATCTGGTGATTATTGTGGTGGCGGGGGAACCAGCTGGCCCGCACGTTCCCCTCGTGCCAATGGCGCCAACTGGGACAATTTTGCCAATGTCCCAAATGGGACAATTTTGCGTCATACTTCACGTGGATTTTGCTGGTGGGGCCCCATCTCATGAGGAAGCAGTGGAGAAACTAGAGGGCATCCTTCCAGTGCCCTGAGATCTGCCTCCACAGTGGCTGCTGATGTAAGTACTAATGTCCCTCCTTAGAGACCGACAATTTCCTTTACCCCAGATGTTGCTGACTGGTTGGGGGATTTCAATGTGAGGGAATACAAGGTGTTATGCAACCCCTCCCTCCCTGCCCCTGTGGTACCACAGTTGGTTGCCCCTGCTCTCCTGACAGGGCCTCTTATCAGACCCAGATGTACTACTGGGTGAATGTCTTCCTCCTCTTCTGACTCCAGCCCCAGGAGAGAGGCCATTCCACTTTCAGAATGGGACCTTTTTGTACCATTTAGGAGAAGGGACACTAGACACAAAAGGAGGGTGTACCACACATCCTCTTCTGAGGATCAACCACTTCCACCTAAGCGCCTACATACGCAACCAACAGTCCCTATCCCTCCTGCGATACCCCTGGTTTTACCCCTGCCTGTACCTGTATTGCCGCCTCCACTGCTGATTCTACCACATCCATCTAGGAACCCAATCTTGCCAAGGACAGATTCTGAATACTCTCTCACTCTCACCCTCTTAACCTGTGGGTATCTGATAGGGAGGAAGGAGAGTTATCTGAGGAAGAGGTCACACAAGAAGTACCCATCTCTTCCTGTCTATTCTAGTCCATAGATTTTGAAGTCCTTCTTGCTAAGGCTAAGAGGACTATTCATGATGTTACTCCTATTGAGGAATTGTAGCCCTCAAGAGAATTGGACCAAAGTGTCTCCTCTTCCTCCTCCACCCCTTCTGCCCCCCCCATGTTTTGTAAGGTCATGCTAGCAGAGTGGGAAAGACGCGTCTCCTCTAAGCCAGTGGGGGTCTGCCCCAAGGAACATTACTTTCTTCCACAAGAGGTTACATCGCATCTGGCGCTTCCTTACATTGATGCCCGTGTGGCGCAACTTGTATCTGGCTCTGTTCTGAAGCCTGAGGGGCAGAAACAACTCAAAATACCTGAGCATAAAGAGTGCGATCTACTCAGAAAAACTCATGAGGTATCAGCCATGGTCATCAAGGCAGCAACCATGAAATCGATCTTCGTCAGAGCATCAATCCTTTCGGTGAAAGGACTGTCATAGCTTATTCTGCCTGAAAACACCAAACTCTGCCAAAGCTTCAATAAGATGGTGAAAGCAGCTGCTCTTATGGCTGACGCTATCCTGGATTATATACAACATGCTTCTAGTGAAATAGGGTCTGGAGTCACGGTCTGCAGATCTCTCTGGCTGAAGAACTGGAATGTGAATGCTAAATCCAAACTAGCACTCACATCTTTTCCTTTTTTAGGAGCCAACATATTCGGACCCTCCCTGGACTCCATCCAGTGGAGACCAGAGACAAGAAGGAGGTGATGCCAACAGTGCGCAAGGAGTCCCACGGACCTTTTCAAACCCTTACTTCTGTCACCAAAAGGCAATTCCAGGGGCCACCTTCCAACCAGCCCAGAGAGTGTACAGATAATAACAATAATATCAACTTCAGGGGTTTTCAGATGCTCCCAATGAAGACAGCACTACAGAGCCCCCCCCCCCGACTGCAGTTACTCTGCTCCTTTGCCTCCAGTGCACCCTACAACAACAAAAAACAACGACTCACACCCTGTGGGAGGCAGGCTCTTAGAGTTCACCACCACATGGATGTACACCACCCAAGACAAATGGGTGCCAGACATAATCTCCAGGGGTTATTCTCTTGACTTAATACATGCCCGAGACCACTACATCCAGAAACCCAGGCAAACACCTCCAAATGACTTAAGCCATTCAACATACTGCAAATTCGGGCCATCAGACCAGTAATATTGACAGAAACATGTCTAGGCATCTACTCTATTTCTTGTGCCCAAGAAATATGGTTCCTGGAGAGCAGCACTCAACCTCGAGAGGCTAAAAAAACAAACCAAAAGAAGTTCAAGATGGATTCTCTTCACACCGTCGAGGAGGCAGCAGCACCAGTGGATCTCTCGGAGGCTTACTTCCTTATCTCCATTCTCCTGACCCAAAGGAGGTTTTTCAGATTCTCATACAACTAGAAACCCTACCAATACTGAGCACTTGCGTTTGGCCTGTCATCGGCCCCTTGGGTCTTTACGAAGGTCATGGTGACATTAATTGCACACCTCTGCCTCCAGGGTACTCACATACACCCATGATCTTTTAATTAGATAAGCCTCCTTCCATCAAGTCCAAAGAGGCGTATACAGGACTTTCCAGTGCCTAGACCACGGCTTCATAGTCAATCAGGAAAAGAGCTATCTCCATCTGACACAGTCCCGGGGAGGATTATTCAGTGCAATCCAAGCATTGGTCTCCCTTCCTCAAGAATGGAAAGATGAGATATCAACTCTCGTCACACCTCTCTAACACCAAAGGAAGATGGACCTGATGCCTTTGGCCACTGTACTGGGATCCATGGTGGCCTGTATGGAGTGCATTCCATGGTCCATGTGGCACTCACACCCCCTCCAGTGGCTGCTCCTTCCCTATCAGGAATTGATCATGGCAGGCGTACACAAGTCATTCCGTTGGTGGATTTCCCCAGCAATCCACAAAGGCCTCCCTCTGATGGACCCTCAGAGAATAGTACTGACCACAGATGTCAGCTTTACTGGTTGGGGCTCCCACTTCATGAACCAATGTGCCCAGGAATGCTGGTCCCCCGAGGAGTCATGCCAAAACATTAACTGGCTAGAGCTCTGGGCTGCCAGATTCACCCTCCTACAGTTTCACCATCTTCTGCAGGAACACTGTATCCTAATCTGCATGGACAACATCACCACCAAGTCCCGTGTCAGTCATCAGGGAGGCACCAGATCTTGGCCCGTGATGGCGGAATCTGATCACTTCCAGTGGGTGGAAAACCATCTAGCATCAGTCACAGCAGAACACCTCAGTGGGGCCGACAGCCTTCAAGCAGACGCGCTCAGTTGGCGCACAGTGGACCCAGCAGAGTGGAGCCTCCTCCTGGACATCATCTGCCAGCTGATGTCACACTTGGGCCAGCCAGAGATGGACCTCTTTGCATCCCCAACAAACCATATTATCCTGTGCTACTTCTTCAGGTTTCAGTCTCCCCTGGCAGAAGCGATTGATGCCCTCACGGCTACCTGGCCACAGGCCCTACTCCATGCCTTTCCTCTGACAGCCATCCTACCCAAGAGTTCTCAGAAAGCTCATAATAGAGCTGGCAGAGCTGATCCCCATAGCTCCTCACTGGCCCAGGGGACCCTGGTCCTCTGAACTAGTGTCTCTGTCAGTCCACCTGCCCTGGCAACACCCCCTCTGAAGGGACCTCTCACAAGGTCCACTCTTTCACCCGGCCCCAGAGGCTCCAACTCTGCACCGGAGGCTGAGCCTACAAAGCTAAGCACACAGGGCTATGCCCCCCCATCCAGGATACTATTCTGGCCTCTAGGCACCCAGCCACCAATCACATTTACCAGGTCACATGGACATGTAGAAAACACACTGACCCTATCGTGGTGGTAGTTCCCAAGGTCCTGGCTTTCCTCCAGTCTGGATTTGAGTTGCAGCTCTGCCCTAGCACCCTGAAACAGACCTCCACCCTGGCGTCAGTTCCGGACCTGTCTTCTCCTGGGTGGTCCAGACTTTACCCGGACATTACAAGATTCCTCAAGGGGACATCCAATCTGTCCCTCCACCCTCCTGTTCACAGGTTCCCATTGTGGAACCTGAACAAGGTCCTGAACGCACTCACCCAATCGTCCTTTGAACCCTTGTCGTCTGCCTCCCTCAAGGACCTATTCTACAAGGTCTTGTTCCTGGTACCCATCATATTGACTTGTAGAGTATCCGAAGCTTGATCCCTCCTTCATTCCTAAGGTTAACTCTTCCTTTCAGCGCTCTCAGGATATAGTACTATATACAGGATATAGTAGTACCATTCCTTCTGTCTGTCACCATCCCATTCTAGGGAAATGACGTGGCACACCCTTGATGTCCGCTGGGCTTTGCGCTTCTATATCTGTCTCACCAGAGAATTCCACAAATTGGATTCTCTCTTCATTTCATTCCAATCCTCTTCACTAGGCTCCAAGGGTACTCTGGATGAATCAGGCCTTGCATCCTCCTGACTTATGAAGCCCTTAATTTACCATACCTTACCGGAATTACATCACACTAGCTGAACCCGCACAGAACATCTGTGTGCTAGTTGGGGCCAAACTGCTTTAAAAACTACTTTTAAACTTGCCGTTTGCCGCTTGCTCCTCGCCCCAAACCTTCAGCCCCAGCTTGCTCTCCCGCCCCCCAGCCTTCAGCCCCAGCTTGCATCTGTGCCCCTAGTTCTCCTCCCCTTGGTTCTCCCTCAAGCCCCATTCTCCTCTCCCTCCAGCTTCAGGTTCTCCTCCCTGCCTGCTGCTGCTTGCCTTTTCTCCAGGGCCCACCACTGCCGCATCCTCACCCCGGCGGCCTGGGCGGGCCAGGCCGTCCTGCCGCCACCTCAGCTTCCTCCTCAGGCTGGCAGGGCTTTGCCTGCCGGCCATTAGCCTCCTTCCTGTGGCCAGGCCAGGGCCCACCACCACCGCCTCCTCACCCCAGCTGGCCAGGGCCAGTCCATCCCGCCACCTCCTCTCCCAGCCCCCTCGGAACTCTTGCATCCCCACACGTCGGCCAAGAGAATTAAGTATATAGAAGATAGAAAGCATATAGATTCCACTCTCAGTGCAGCTACCTCAGTGGCCTTTCTGGCACATACTCCTCTGATAGATATTTGTAAAGCATTTACATGCTTTCCTGTTACTCCCTTCAGTTTGAATTACAAATAGTCTCTTTCTCTCACCCCAAGCGGCCTTTGGCCATCGGGTCTTACAACAGGTAGTCTAGAGCAGGGTTTCTCAACGTGTGGGTCCCCAGATGTTATTGGACTTCAACTCCCATAATCCCCAGCCCCAGTGGGCTTTGGTTGGGAATTATGGGAGTTGAAGTCCAATTACATCTGGGGACCCACACGTTGAGAATCCCTGGTCTAGAATATATATCCTTCCCACCCCCTTTCTCAGACCGCTTGGGCATATCCCATTCTGATGAGCTCCAGCACAGTGGGGAAAGGAGCATTGGACTTACCATGAAGGGCTCTTTTTTTCCTGTGACAGGAGCTCATCAGGCCCACCCACAGATGTATATAGTTTTTCTGATTTGGGAAGTCTACCAGTTTTGGGGTGTAATAGGTCTCAGGGTACTACAGTGTTATGATATGCCTCTATGTTCTCTTGTTTGTATTGTTCTGGTTGTTAACGTGTTGCCACTTTAGGCTTTCTCTCTCTTTCTACATATGCCACACAATATGCTACAATGCCGGAACTGGGGCTATGGTGCCTTCTGGCAACAGGAAACTAGTATCATGTGTTCTGGCCCTGTATCAAGCATGCTTAGTCCACAACCCATTCTGATGAACTCCAGTCATGGGGAAAGATGCCTTCACGGTAAGTCCAATGTTTTTTCCTCATCCACTACTGATGAGAATGCAGAAGCGCATTTGGATGCCCATCTCTACCGGCATCACAATGGGCATTTAGATCTCATTGAACTGGCTTGTGTGGTTTTGATACAAATGAGGATGTGTGTTCCAAACCAGGGCTCATGTTTGTGTGCAACTAGTGATTGATCAGGGTAAACCTAACCATTATCTGTAAAACCTTTTTCAGACTTCTTTCTCCAAGGGTACTTGAATGTATGTGGTTGATCAAGATTTCCATTTTATGTTTGAGGAACTGATGCTAACTGTCCAGATGTTGGATACCAGCTGATCTGTGGATGGATTTGAATTCTTGCTTTCTGTGTCTTGTCCCTGGATCAAGACGACACAAACCTTATAGAATCTCCTTTTAGAGAGAGAGAGAGAGAGAGAGAGTGTGTGTGTGTGTGTGTGTGTTGGTGTGTGATGTTTTTGAATATTGTATAACTGTATGGAAGATAGACAAGTAAATCCAGTTTGTAATAACTTTTAAATATGGGGAACACAGACAGTGTTCACTTGTAATAAAGACTGTTATAGTAATATACTTGAATCAGAATAGCCTCTGAATATGAACGGAATAATAACAAAGACTGCAAATCAACTTAATGCTCCTTTGCAGAGAGCTCTGTTTCTTGAGCTGCTGGAGCAGCTGATAGCTTCTATCTTCTATATATGTAATTCTCTTAAATGTACCCATTGCTAATCCCAGGTGTGGCAGCTCTCGTGAGAGTTAGCAAGCAAGCTGCCGATTAGTGATGGGGACGCAAGGAGAAGTGGCGGGCGCCAGGCCAGCTGCGCAGGGGCTTGCTAGGTGTTAGGTGGCTGCAGAGGAGAAGCTGCTGCCTCCAGGCCGGCAGGGGAAATGAGGCGGGGGGGGGGAGAAAGAAATGAAGATGGGGGAGGAGAGGCAGGGAGAACTAGAGGCGCAGATGCTCTGCGTCAGGTCAGCTAGTAATTCTAATTTCTTTAATTAGTGGTAGCAGAATTTAAGGAATGGACTTGCAGCTAGGTTTTGGATTTCTTCTTCTAAGATTCTGTTTCCTGCCTTAAATGTGGATATCAAACTTGTTTGGGTTTTTTAAATCATGTTTTGCTTCTAAATTTGTAAATCTAGCATCTTATAGAGTACTGTACATTGATTGATAGAGAGCAGATGGGGTATGTAACAACAACCAGGCCTGTTTTGTACGTTCATGTTCATCATTTGGCTCCTCTTTGATTACTGTACACTTGTGCAAATGGAGGTGACTCCACTAAAAAGCATTGTGTTTGAGATAAGATACAGAACGAAAGGGTCAGCTCTAAATTTGACTTCCTTGTATTGCAGCTCTGAGAACATTCATGCATGAACAGGACATCTCTGAGCAACTTGGAGCTAATTACACAGGCAACCCTTCTTTCTGACTTCCTAGATTTCTATGTGAAGGGAGGTTGAAAGCTATTTTGAGCTTGTGAGGAAGTTTCTTGCTCTTGGTGATTAATTATTTGTACACTTTTTCATGCAAGTTTTTAATCTTTGTTTTGCCCATTATAAAATTCTAACATAGTGTATTATACTTTTTAGCTATGTTAAGCATTCTTTGATTTTTGAATTAAAAATAGCAAACTATACAAAATGCCAGTTGGGGCAGTCAGGGTAAAAATTGTTGGATCCTGTCATTGGAAATTGGCTTGGATCCAAACCCACCATTTTAGGCACATCCACTTGGCAAGATGCCCCACCAGTTCCTCCCTCTTTCTTCATCCCCCTGTGACCCATTCCTGAGCATCCCACAACCCTCAAGTGGTTTTTTGGGGGAAGGGCACAGTGGGTGGGTGGGAAGCCCTTGTTGCATGAGTGGAAATCTGCTCAAACAGTTTAGGATCCAAGCCTTTGTTTCTCTCTGTCTCAAAATAATGTTTGAATAATCTAAAGATATAGACTGAAATGATAGTTGGGTGAAACATGAACCTGTGAACAATATAACATATCCGTATTATATTCTCTCCCATCAACCCATGTACACTTTTAACTCTCATGTGTTAAGAGGTGCATGTGTGCATCCCTGAGTTTTGTAGCTGCTCTTACTCAGCTTTCTTATCCCATCTTCATGATGGTAACCTTAACCTTGACAGTACAATAATGTGTCGTTGGTTTAAGAACTTAAATGAAATATTAAACATTAAAATGTAGGGATGTTGTGAAATGGAATTTAGTATTTAAAGCAGAAGCTAAACAATTTGATTTTAAACTAGTTTACTTTAAGATAATTTTCACCCACATATTCCTCTTGCCTGTTGCTTGGCTGGTCAGCCAACTACCACACCTGCCAACATCTTGCGGTGGCAAGAGCAGCATGAGTTGTCTGTCTCCGTTATGGATGCAACATGAGCTGCCTGTTGTTGCCATTGCAGCCAGCCATTCAGCATGCTTCTGGCATGTGTGCTTCTTGGAGGGAAAGAGCAGAAGCAGCACAAGAGCAGTTACCAAGTAGTCCATTAGAGGGAGGGCGGTGTAGTGTGGAGTAGAGGGAATTATATTGCAGTTTTACACACATGTCCTCAGAAGTAAGGATTCATGCTTAATTTCTTAATATTATGCTACATATTCAGGAGGCTCTTGTTACTTGCGGGGTTCTGTTCTCACCTACAACCATAGGAACATAGGAAGCTGCCATATACTGAGTCAGACCATTTGTCTGTCTAGCTCAGTATTGTCTTCACAGACTGGCAGCGGCTTCTCCAAGGTTGCAGGCAGGAATCTCTCAGCCCTATCTTGGAGAAGCCAGGGAGGGAACTTGGAACCTAGATGCTCTTCCCAGAGTGGCTCCATACCCTGAGGGGACTATCTTCCAGCGCTCACACATCAAGTCTCCCATTTATATGCAACCAGGGCAGACCCTGCTTAGCTAAGGGGACAGGTCATGCTTGCTGCCACAAGACCAGCTCTCCTCTCCTGAATAAGGAAACCGTGCATAATAAAACCTTAACTCTATGAGAATCTGGGAGTTAGATTCCTGCACAATTGGGTTTTGCTTTTCTTGTTTTTTGCCAAAACCCGCAAAAATGCAGAAGGGAAGCAGAAATAAAAGTAGTACAGCACAGTACCTTACTTTCCAGCTCTCCACCAATCCCCCCCCCCCGAACTGCCAAATGGGCTGAGGTTTTGCTGACTTTTGTGGGCCCTTTTTTTTGTATACACGAGCTACAAAATGGCTCTGCATTGCCTCTTGTCAGGAAATGCCACCAGAAGTGAAACAGGAAGTCACTTCTGATGGCCTGGGAGTTACAGATAGGTGGAAATTGCCTATTTTTAATACTGAGGATAATGAAACTGGATAATGAAAAAGATGCATCTTTTTCGCGGTTATGCGAAACACCACGGATAACGAGGGCCAACTGTATGTGTTTATACAAGTGACGTGTGCAGACTGCTATGCTAAACTTTGAGTTGTGCACTTTTAGTTTTGTGACACAACTGGTATTTGGATTGTGTAAGAATTGTCTGTGGTGTCCTGATATCATGTATGAATGTATTGTTCAGTGGCCGCGGACTTCTAAGCACATGGAATAGCTGTGGACTGTAAACTTGCTTTTTCTCTGGGCTCTGTCCCTGGGTGCATGGACTGTACCTCTGGACTTGGTCAGTGGGAGCAGGTTGATCCTATGTTGTATGTTAGGGTTTGAGGAGGCTCCTAGGTTTGGGCAGTACAGCTGCTGTACACTAAATGAATCCAGCTCTTCAGTCCTTTAAATCTAGTGACCACCTATGACTCAAACTTGGAGCCCTCCCACTGCCAAGGAATGTGAGGATTTGGCATGAGAGGTCTTTTAAAGGGAAGATGACACTAATATACTGCTGATACTCTCCCTGTAAAATGCCTTCCTGTCAACACCAGAGTATTAACTCTTGATTATTATTTTTTAAAGTGTAGGAGTTATATAAAAACAGTAGAAGTGTAGGGAGCACCTTCTCAGAAGAAAACTCTGAAAAATCCTCAGATGTTCTGAATTCTTTTGTGGTTCAGTCTTAATTCAATTTTCTTCAGAGATGTGGTGGATGTTAACTATGCCCTCAGCCATCTGTGTATGGACGTGTCTTGCACATCTGGTTCTGCTGCTGCAATGCTTGACAACCTTGCCTGTACAAAATTGAGCATTGGTTGCTCATCCAGCTTGCAGGTGTTTCCTATGCATACAGTATTCTCCTTTGGATATAATATCAGCAGTACAGCTGGCAGTGCTAGGCACTTGCACATCCAGGTAACTGAAACACCAAAGCAAGACAAAGTGAGATCAGTTTTTGGTTTGTCAGAGAAACAAAGTGCATTTAATATACCTGAGTAGTTTCAGAAAAGCTCTATTTAAATGGGCATCATAATTCCAGGGCAACTGTGCACTACTAGAAATCCTGTGTATCTAGTGTGTCAGGAATGCAATGCAACGGTTATTATTTAGTAAGGTATCCCTAGGAGATGTGACTTTTTTCTGTTTATTGATGCCATTTGCCGGAAGTTAGGCAGCACTGCTCACCGTTGATTATAGAAAGTCAAACATTCCCAACTTCTGGAAGTTGGCTGTAGATTTAGGTAGGCTCCTATGTTTCAGAGGTCCACAAGGGTTATGTATATGCAAGCGTAGTTTTATTTCTGTTTTTGCTACAGTATTGCTGAATTTGCTGAAGAAGCAAATCTGTTTCACTTGAAAAAGCAACTTGTCTTTCAGTCAGGGGGGCTACGCATTGAAAACAAAAAACACGTTTCAGGATGTCATGCAGTTGTTTTCTGCCTGAATGTCCCTTGTTTGTTGTGAGCTGGATCTAATGTTATTGATGAGCATATGAAACTGATTTATACTGAGTCATTGGTCCATCTTGGTTGGCGTTATACAGGCACAGTAGTGTCGATACAGTTAAGATAAGCATTTAAAACTGCATGCCATCATTACAAGCTCTGAAAATTCTGTTTATAAATTGAAACCAGCCATCCAAATTATTTGAAATTTGACAGGAAGTTACTAGGTGTCAAGCATCACCATCTCTCCAAATTTCATGCCACTCAATTGAGAAATAATGGAGTTAACATGAGAATTGACCTGTTTTTGAGATAACATGATGATTGATGCAGTTTATCATGTGTCTCTATTTTCAGCTGAGGGAAATGTCCCTTTATTTTCCCTCATCCCTTTAAATATGTTAAAATTTGGATCAATTTCTTGGAAATCTCTATTACAACAGAATATAAAGCTCTGGCACAGATCAGTCAGTGTTCCCTCTAATTTTCTAATCTGTACGTAGAGTAAGTTTTGTTCTGGGCAACAGTATCAAGGCAGTGTTTGTGCACATGCATTCAGAATAGGGCCTTCCTGATTCAACCTGAGTGAGATCTAAAATTAACTGAGCGGACATTAAACAAAATTGTACATGCACATGTGCACGCCTTAGAGAGAACACATCACTGTCTATTTATTTATTACATTTTACATTTGTTACATTTATTTATTGCATGTAATAAGTAATAAATATATGTAAAATGACCTGATGAACTCTTGCAGCAGCAGTATTTCCCTTCTCTAAATATGGCACCTTTAAGTCAAAAGATGGCTTGCCATTAACCCTCCCACCCCAATTAATAGTAGGGTAAGCTTCTTAACATGATTTTTCAGCTTTGAAAGATGTTTATCCTTAAATGCTTGTGAGGAATCAGACTTGATCTAGCTATCTGCAATTCCACCAACTGTTGATACTACTTTTGGCTGAAGTGCAAGCAGTTGGTGTGGACAGCTTTCCAGGACTGTCTCTTAGAATCCTGTGTGAACTATTTGTCAGCCTCCGCTGCATGTTGAGTGAATGCAGATCTACTGTATGGTATTAATGGCACATTCTCTTGAATTATCTCATTTGTGTGTTGCTGTGAGTAGTGTCGCAGTGCATCAGGCAGAAATTTTCCAGGTGCATTTGTTGCAAGTAATTGTAGATTGTGGACTTGTTGAATTTCTTCCTGGACACAATCCTCCACAAGCTAGTGTTAAGCTGAAAAAACAAAGTGAAGGGTGGGTACATGGAGCTTCATTAGTAAAATCAGCATAATATATGAGACCATGCAAAACTTTTATTGTTTACATGGTGTGGAAGTTAAGAGGGCACCACTTTTAAAAACATGAGTGCAAATAGCAAGCACCTTAACTCTCATCATAAACATAATGCTTATTGATATTTTAATTGTCTACACTGACTGGCAGCAGGTCTTCAAGGTTTCAGATGAGTCTTTCCCAGCCCTACCTGGAGATGTCAGGGATAGATCTTCTGCAGGGATAGGTCTTCTGCATGTAGAACTGGAGGTTGATGGTTGAGCTACAGCCCCTTTCCTGATAGGCATGGAACATTGGAGAACATTGTCAGGAGAGGTCGATAAAGACAGATAAGCAGATACAAAAGCATCCCTAGAGTAAAAAGTACAGCATTGGGGGGAAAGAGGTACATTACATCTTTGTAACATTTTTAGTTAAATAGCAGAAAGTTCCTAGGTTCTGTAAGATTGAATAGATAATGGATCTTTTAGCCACTTTCATTTCTGCCAATGTGTAAGTAAAAATTTGCCACTGAGTTTTTCTTTTTTGTAGCTGGAATTCAGGGGAGAGAGCAGTATCTTGTAAATGGAACAACATGCATCATCTGGAAGTCGTTGGTAAAAATGCTGCCATGTCATGGTATTTTATTTTCTCCTTAGGGTAGAATAGCATTGTCTGTAATTCATGCACTAGCTCAGTCATTTAAGGCTGTAAATTAAAATGCAGTTACGGAACTTATGAAAAATAGCAATTTGAACAAAATTCTTCCTTCAAAATGCATTTGTTATGTAAGTATTGAAGCAGTATTCTGAAATTTATTGTACTTATTAAATGTCTAATAGTAAAGCAAAATTCTGTGATATTTTATTTAAGAAGGGCAGAGTGGGGGTATTGCATTTAGCTGCTAATTGGGGATGGTGCAAATATCTGACCCCCCCCCCCACTTCTCAGAGTGAAAATTGTTTGTACTTGCAAATAAGTGCAAAATAAACCAAGGGATTTCCAGTAGTTAATGAAGATATGTTAAGGGGGCAAAGGCAAAAGGTGACTAGTTAAGTCAGTTAAGCCTATTTTACAGACTAGAAAAAGATTTACAATAGCTTTGTCTCTGCACATGGTTCCCCATTTGAAAGAAAATAACTTCTGCACCCCATCCCCATTGTTGGAATAGCCTTTTTGGAGGGGAAGGACACCCAAGTGCCAAATTATGGTCAGTCTGTGTCTTTGCTTTTGAATAGGAAACCACTTGTTTCTGCCTTTAATCAGAGAGCACAGTTATGTTCCAGTCAGGGTGGATTTGATTTAAATCAAACTGATTTAAATCACGATTTAAATCACGATTTAAATCACTAGCAGGGTGGATAAAAATAAAAAAAATCCGATTTAAATCAAAAAAATCGGATTTTTTTGATTTAAATCGGATTTTTTTTATTTTTATCCACCCTGCTAGTGATTTAAATCGTGATTTAAATCAGTTTGATTTAAATCAAATCCACCCTGGTTCCAGTATTGAAATAATAGGCAAACGATTTGCAATATCTTATCCTCATCAAAATGGCATACTTGCTTTTGTAGAGAGGTCGAAATATGATGTTCAGAAAGGCAGCAATATCTGTAGAAAAAGATTGGAAGGTTTTGTGGATCCTTAATACTAATGCATTAGACTTCAGTTGGAAAGGTTTTAGCATCCCCTCATTTGTGTTAGTCTTGTAGATCTTGCTTTTAAAATACAGAGCCCTTCATATTTGCATGGTATATCTGAATTAGTATTCTCTTTGCTGATTAGGAAACAATTAACTTTTCTAAGAGAGTTAATCTGAGGAGACATGGAAGGTCTTTAAGTGTAACTTTAAACACTTGCCAACCTGAAAGTAATGATCCAAAGCATGGAAATGATTGAAAAATGTCTACAAAACAAGCACTGAAATAGGAAAGAGTGTTCTACCTTTTATCCCTGTTTGATATTTAGAAATGTAAAAATTATGATTCTTCTAAATGACAAGTTTCTGCATCTGGCTAGCTTCTTTTCCATTCCTGTTGAGCTTCCTTGTATTTTAGAAAGTAATGGCTTAGGCCACCTGCTGAGAACCAAACAACTTCTCCCCAGTCCCCTTTTGACTAATTTTCTAGTGGTCTTATGATCAAATTCCCTCATTAGCAACTAGGTGTGGTATACAAGTGTAAAGGATTTGTTAAGCATCTCTTGCTTCAGACATTAAACTTTACTTCTTTGGAATTAGCTCTTGAGAGCAGAAGGCTCAGACTAGGGGAGGCAGCAAAATTTTGTTTTTTCCACAAGCAAATAAATAAACAAGAAAACAAGGGGGGAAGGACAAGGTAAATTTTAGGACTAGTCTTTTCTGGGGTTTGATTTCTGGCTGGCTAGGGGTTTGTTTTTAGCAGTTTCAGTTGTGCCTAGAGAGCCAGTGGGTGGGGATTAGCTGTAGGTGAGTCTCTCCGATTGTGGGAGGGGCCACATTTCTGAGGTGTCTAATTTTGGAAGCAGCTCTCGAGAAGACAAGGCTCAGACCAGTGGAGCTTTGTGAACAGATTTCAAAGGTGTTCTGCATGGAGTTCAGTGGGGAAGTGTGTGGATAGGCATGGTCCCCCTTTAGCACAGAGGAGAAACTCAGCAAGAGGAGGTGAGTAATACCCCACTTCTGTAATTTTCTTGGAGTACAGAGCTTAAAATGTTTAATTAGCTGACAACTGCAGCTAAGACCTTGCTTTCAAGTAAACAAGCTTTATATGTTCTAAGTAGCCAATAAAACCAGTTATGAAGGTAGAATGCCAGCAGGGGAGGGACGTGCTTCCCAGTGCATTGCATGGAATGTTGCATGTATGACTGTCTGCCTGAGGGTGAGCAGTTGTGGCTCCTGGCTCTCAGGGAACAAGTTCATTCCCTCAAAGCCAAGACGACTGACCTGGGGAAGCTCAGGGAGGCAGAGGGGTATGGATGAGAGACCCTCAGGGATGTAATAAAGGCATCCCAATCCCAGGCTGACAGCTCCTCTGTTGTCATGGAGAATGAAGGTTTCAGGGAAGGACGTCATCAGTCTGAGGAAGAGGGGTATACTTGCTTAGAAATATTCTTAGAAGGGACCCCTTCTGTGGGAGATGTGTCATATCCTTCCGCACAGAGGATACTTCTCTAGGGGTTGGGGCCTCCTAGTAGTGGACAATTGAATCATTAGGAGTATAGAGAGATGGTTTTGTGATCCACATGTAGATGGTATGGTGACTTGCCTGCCTGGTGCGAAGGTTGTGGACATCACATGACATCTAGATAGGCTGTTAGGCAATACTGGGAAGGGGTCAGCTGACGTGGTGCCATCGGCACCAACAATGTTGGGAAATTCAGTTGGGAGGTCCTGGAAGCCAAATTTAGGTAGGTAGCATATTGAAATCCAGGACCCCCAGGTTAGCGTCCTCTGAAGTGCTACCTGTTCCACGCACAGGGCAAATGAGACAGGTGGAACTGAGGTGTCTCAATGTGTGGATGAGATGGTGGTGTTGGGCAGAGGGGTTTAGATTTGTTAGGCACTGAGATGCATTTTGGGGCAAGCAGACTGCTGGCACTTAAATTCAGAAAGGTTGCAGAGCAGCTTTTAAAACGACACGTGGGGATTTGCCAACAGGAACTCGGTGGTATCTGGTTCGGCAAGCAAAATCCCCTAACATGCAATGGTCATATGTTTTGGATAAACCAGAAGGGGACAGAATAGAACCATGAGTAGAGCAGACTGAAACACATGACAACTGGCCAAAAAGGTCAAATGACAGTAAGGGAGATAGCACAGGCCAACACCAGGTAAGAGACTCGGTGTATAGGTGTTTATATACCAATGCAGTAGCTTCTGAGCCAAGATGGGCGAGCTGGAATGCTTGGTTGCTTATGAAAACATAGATATAGTGGGCATAACAGAAACATGGTGGAACAGTGAGAATCAGTTGGATACTGTTGTTATTCCTTGATACAAACTCTACAGAAAGGGCAGGGAGGGGGAGGATTGGGGGTGGAGTAGCATTGTATGTTTAAAAGGGGCTAGAATCCAGCTAGCTAGAAAAAGGTCTGCAGTCTTCCACAGAATCATTATGGGTGACAATACAAAGGCTGAAAGGAAATGTGTTCCTAGGGCCATGCTGTGGCCCTACAGATCAAAACATTGAGAGTAATGTGGAGTTGGAGAAGCAAATCAGAGAGGCATAAGAGAGAGAGACAGAGCTTTAATAATGGGTGGCTTCAATTACTGGGTTTTGGCAGGGAGGCCAAATTTCTAGACATGCTAAATGATTGTGCCTTAGAACAGTTGGTCGCAGAACCAGTCAGAGAGAAGGCAACCTTGGACTTAATCTTGAGTGGTGCCCAAGAGATGTCATAGTAGAAGAATCCTTGGGGAACAGTGACCATAGTGTGATGCAGTTCAGCTTATATGTGAGTGGAGCATTGCCAAGGAAGTCCAACACAGATGCATTGGTCTTCAGAAGAGGAAACTTCTCAAAAGTGAGGGGACTGGTAAAAAGGAAGCTGAAAGGGAAGTCCAGAGGGTCAAATCACTCCAGAAAGCATGGAACTTACTTAAAACCACAATAATAGATGCTTGGTTGGAATGTATACCAAGAAGGCGGAAAGGTACCACCAAGTTCAGGAGAACACCAGCATGACTAACAAATAGTGTCAGGGAAGCTATAAAAGGGAAGAAGACTTTGTTTAGAAAATGGAAGTCTTGCCCAAATGAAGAGAACAGGAAGGAACATAAACTCTGGCAAACAAAATGCAAGGAGACAATAAGGGATGCAAAAAGAGAGTTTGAGGAGCATGTAGAAATTTAATAGTTGTTTCCCCTTCTGGCTGTCCTGCCTGCTCTTTGACCTTGGGGAGCAGTGCCAACCACCCACACCTTGCCTCTACTTGCTCCTTTGTAATGTCAGGTCAGTCAAGAATAAATTAGAAATCATCCATGATCTGATTATGGATGAAGGGGCCTACCTGATATGTATCACAGAGACTTGGTTGTGGAGACTGCTGGCCCAATTTGGTCCTACTTCTTCCTCAAGGAGAAGCTCTGTTGAGACATAGGTGAGGGGATGTGGACAGGGAGGTGGTGTGGCTGTGGTCTACAAGAATAACATCTCCCTTACCAGGATCCCTGTTGAAGTGACTGACAATATCAAATGTGTGTATTTAACTTTGGGGACCAGTGATAGACTGGGGACTTTGGTTACCCCACTGCCCAACAGAGACCCTAACTGAGCTGATGGATTTAGTCTCCGGCTTGGCATTATAATCTCCTGGGCTTGGGGTGGTGGGGGACTTCAATGTTAACTTTGGGACTAATCTGTCCAGGGCATCTCAGTAGTTCATAGTGGCCATGACAACTATAGGCCTATCCCATTTGGTCTTGGGACTGACACATGTTGCTGGTCACATGCTTGGTCTTTCACTCTTATCAGGGTGGTGTTCTGTGAATGGGTACACCTGTGATTTCCTGTCATTGTCATTGACAGACCACCATCTGGTTAAGGTTGGACTTACAGTCATGTACCACCTCTGCAGGGGTGAGGGGACTATTAGGATGGTCTGCCTGAGACGCTTATGGGATCCAACAAGATTTCAAGAATCCTTGGAAGGATTTAGTTTTGGCTGTGCCGGTGATTATGTTGATGCCCTGGTGGAGAAATGAAACAGCAAACTCACCATTAGATGTGATCACTCTCAAATATCCTCTCTGACCGGCTTCAAAATTGGTCCCTTAGTATATGGAAGAACTACAGGAGCTTGAAATGGCCAGGTAGACTGAAACGCAAGTGGAGAAAGGCTTGACTCGATTCCAACAGATTGCAATATAGAGTGCACTTGAAGAACTATGCTTAGGCAATACGTGCAGCAAAGAAATGATTATTTTCTGCCTGTATTGCATATGTAAGCCCATGTCCAGCAGAGTTGATCAGGGTTGTGAGAGGGTTAGTACATCCCCTTCCTCCCTTGAATTGGAATTTGGAACCACCAGTTACCTGCTGTGATATTTTAAACGAGTTCTTTGTGGATAAAACCACTCTTATTTGGCCGACTTAGACTGCTATCTCACAATTACTGAGCCTTTTTGGAAGGGCGGTATAAAAATTGAATAAATAAATACATAAATAATGCAGTGTCTGCTGTGGAGGATGTCTTAGGAACAGCCCTGCTGGATCAGGCCTAAGGCCCATGTAGTCCAGCATCCTGTTTCATACAGTGGCCCACCAGATGCCACTAGAAGCCTACAGGCAGGGCATGCCCTCTCTCCTTCTGTTACTTCCCTGCAACTGGGATTCAGAGGCATCCTGCCTCTGAGGCTGGAGGTGGCCTATAGCCCCTCCAACTAGTAGCCGTTGATAGACCTCTCCTCCATGAAGTTATCCAAACCCTTCTTAAAGCCATCCATGTTATTGGCTGTCACCACATCTTGTGGCAGAGAATTCCACAAGTGGATTATACATTGTGTGAAAAAGTACTTCCGTTTGTTGGTCCTAGATTTCCTGGCAATAAATTTCATGGGATGACCCCTGGTTCTAGTGTTATGGGAGAGGGAGAAGAATTTCTTTCTATCCACTTTCTCCACACCATGCATGGTTTTATAGACTTCTATCATGTCTCCCTGCAGTCATCTTTTTTTCTAAACTTAAAAGCCCCAGGTGTTGTATCCTTGTATCGTAAGGAAGGTGCTCTAGGCCCTTGATCATCTTGATTGCCCTCTTCTGTACCTTTTCCAGTTCTACAATGTCCTTTTTAAGATGTTGTGACCAGAATTGTACGCAGTTTTGTACGCAGTTTTGTGTAAGCGCATTAGAATATTAGCAACTTTATTGTCAATCCCCTTCCTAATGATCCCTAGCATGGAATTGGCCTTTTTCACAGCTGCCGCACATTGAGTCTACACTTTCAGTGAGCTGTCCACCACAACCCCAAGATCCCTCTCCTGGTCAGTCACCGACAGCTCCGATCCCATCAGTGTATACATGGATTTTTCGTCCCAATGTGCATCACTTTACATTTGCCAACATTGAACCGCATTTGCCACTTTGTCGCCCACTCCCCTAGTTTGGAGAGATCCTTTTGGAGCTCCTCACAATCAGTTATGGATTTTACTACCCCAAATAGTTCGGTGTCATCTGCAAACTTGGCCACCTCACTGCTTACCCCAACATCTAGATCATTCTGAATAAATTAAAAAGCACCGGTCGCAGTACAGATCCCTGGGGGACCCCACTTCTTACTTCCCTCCATTGTGAAAACTCTCCATTTATCCCTACCCTCTGTTTGCTGTCCTTCATCCAGTTAACAATCCACACATGTACTTGTCCCCTTATCCCATGACCACTTAGTTTTTTCAAGAGTCTTTGATGAGGAACGTTGTCAAAAGCTTTTTGGAAGTCTAGCAACTCCTCTTATGTGGTTAGGTAGGATCAGTTTCAGTTTGTGACTTTTGAGGATCTGGGCAAGCTGCTTGGAATCGTGTGGCCTACCTGTTCTTTTGACCCTTGTCTGACGTGGCTTATACTATCTAGCAGTGGGGTTGTTGTAGAAGGCCTGGTAGATACTGTAAATGATTCTCTGAAGGAGGGCAGGGTGCCTCTCTGTCTTAAGGAGGCAATCATTAGATTTCTTCTGGAGAAGCCTGCATTGGATCCCTCAGAGTTAAGCAACTATAGGCCTGTGTCCAACCATGGCTCGGCAAAGTAATTGAGAGAGTGGTGGGCTCCCAGCTCCAGATAGTCTTGAAGGAAATTTTTATTTAGACCCATTTCAAACTGGCTTTCAGGTGGTCTATGGGGTGGAGACTGCCTTGGTCAGCCTGATGGATGATTACCAATTAGGAGTGGACAAAGGAGTGTGACTCGGTTGGTCCTTTTGAACCCCTCAGTGGCTTTTGATACTATTGGCCATAGTATCCTCCTTGAGCATCTGAGGGGATTGGGATGGGAGGTACTGCTTTGCAGTAGTTCTGCTCCTACCTTTTGGGCAGATTCTATATTGTATCCTTGGAGACTGTTGCTTTTCAAAACGTGAACTTTTATATGGCATCCCTCGGGGCCATACTGTCCCCAGTGCTTTTTAATATCTACATGAAACCACTGGGAGAAATTATTAGACTTGGTTCATGGTTTTATCAGTATGCTAATGACATCCAAATCTATAATCTCCATGTAAATATCAGGAGAAGGCATAATCTCCCTAAATGCCTGCCTGGAGGCAGTAATGGGCTGGTTGAGGGATAACACACTGAGTCTGAATCCAGATAAGATGGATGTACTTCTTTCAGAAAGCATGCTGGTTCTCCTTTAGCAGGGCCTTTTCTTCTATATGCTTAACTATTTTGTCCTTAAGTATGCTTTCCATCAATTTACCTGGCATCGAAGTTAAGCTAACTGGTCTGTAGTTTCCCAGATTCCCCCCCCCATCCCTTTTTGAAAATTAGAGTTACATTAACTACTTTCCAGGCACTGTTCTCTCTAATAGTGCACATGTGCGCGCACACTCACAAGTTTTTGGATGTTCACTCAGTTCATTTTAGATCCCGCTCAGGTTGAATCAGAAAGGCCCCATTCTGAATGCAGGTGTGCACACACTGCTTTGATACTGCCACCCAGAACAAAACCCATTACACACAGAGATGAAAATTAGAGGGACCAGTGTTTCCAGTCCTCTGGTACAGAGGCTGATTGTAGGGATAAGTTAAATATTTCTGCTAGAAGAACAGCAATTTCACATTTGAGTTACTTCAGAATTTTTGGGTGGATGCCCTGGTGATTTGTTAATGTTTAGTTTTTCAAGACAATGTAGAACATTCTCTTCCGTCATCTCAAATTGGCCCAGTTCTTCAGCCTCCAAGCCTGAGAAGCTCATTTTCACAGTGCATATGTGATCAGAATCCGCCACCATGAAGACAGATGCAAATAACTCATTCACCTTCTCTGCAATCTCCTTATCCTCCTTAATAATCCCTTTCATGCCCTCATCATCCAAAGGTCCAGCATCCAAGCACCTGATAGGGCAGTGGGATTCCTTTTGCAGATGGGGAGGAGGAGCCTGTGATGGTTAAGGACAGTTGGAATGCAATTGTTACTGGGGGTGGGGGAGATGTTCTCGACTGTAGAGGAGAGGAATATGGCTAGAGGGCAGGGCCCTGTGAAGAGAGGGGTCATGAGGGAGGAAAGTGCCCTTCAGGAGAAGGAGGCTGCCGTTGTGTGAATTAGATGAGAAAACAAGATGAACAAAATCTGTTAACTCAGGAAGGGGAAGAGAGGGGGGGAGGGAGGGGAAGAGCCAGTGGAGGAGAGAGAAAGAGAGAAAAAGAAGGGAGGGGAAGAGAGAAAGAGGGAAGGGCAAGGGATGGGCCCAAGCCTGTCAGTGGCCTGAAGGGAATGAGCAGCAATGGCAGCGCCTATTGGCAGCAAGGAAGGGCCCAGTCAACCACTGCTGCTGTTTGGGACTACTGAGGCCATTGGCGCAGGCAGGCAGGCAAGGGACGGGTCTGGGCCTGTCAGTGCCCTGAGGGGAACAAGCAGCCATGGCGGTGGCGGCAGTGAGGAAGGGCCTGGTCAACCACTGCTGCTGCTCCTGTGGGGAGGAGCAGGAGCGGGGGCTCAGGTGAGGGTGGGAAGGTCTCTGAGGATAGGGGGATAGCAGCTTGGCCAGTAGGCATCAGCAACTCTTAAGCTGCAACCGAGGGGTGAGGGGGATGGAGTAAAGGGGTGGAGGAGTGAGCAGGAGGGTTGAGGAGGATGGAAGCAACCGGATGGAGAAGGAAGAGCAGGAGTGCAACTCAGGTGAGGGAGGTTAGGTGGGTTGTGGCAGGGGGTGAAGGGAGCAATCAAGTACTAGCGCGCAAATGCTCTGCGCGGGTTAAGCTAGTTGTTGTTGTTTTTACATTTGTTGTTTTTACATTTATATTTCGCTTTTCCTCCGAGGAGCTCAGAGCAGTGTACATGGCTATTTTTATCTGTGCAACAACCCTGTGATGTAGGTTAGGCTGAGAGATACATGACTGGCCCAGAGTCACCCAGTGAATTTCATGGTTGAATGGGGATTCGAACTCGGGTCTTCCCGGTCCTAGTCCAACACTCCCAGAGACCAACCTGGCTGCTGCATCCTGTACCAACTGCAGTTTCCACATTGCAGTAGTCAAGTCTGGAGGTTTCCAGCATATGTACTACTGTTCTGGTTCATTTATCTCAAATGGATGCAGCTGGCAATATCAGCCAAAGCTGATAAAAAGCACTTCTGGCCACTGCCTCAGCCTGAGACATCAGGGAGAGGTTTGGACCCAGAAGCAGTCTGCGGAAGTGTGACCCCATCCAGAATGAGCAGATCGAAATAGTCCCCCAAGTTCCAACCCTGCACAATAAGTACCATGTGTGGATCTGTAACTAGTTGAAGGACAGGAAACAGGGTAGGAACAAATGGACAGTTTTCACAATGCAGGAGAGTAAGAAGTGGAGTCCTCCAGGGATCTGTACTGGGATTAGTGCTCTTTAACTTGTTCATAAATGATCTGGAAGTTGGGTTATGCAGCCAAGTGGCCAAATTTGCAGATGACACTAAACTATTTAGTGTAGTGAAATCTACAGCGGATTGTACGGAGCTCCAAAAGGGTCTGTCCAAACTTGTTGGGCGACAAAATGGCAGATGTGGTTCAGTGTAAGCTAGTGTAAAGTGATGCATACTGGGGCAAAAAAACCAAACCCCAGCTTCACATATACTCTGATGGGCTCTGAGCTGTCAGTGACTGATCAGGAGAGAGATCTTGGAGTCATGGTAGACAGCTCATTGAAAGCATCAACTCTGTGCGTCACAGCTGTGAAAAAGGCAAATTCCATGTTGGGGATCATTAGGAAGGAGATTGAAAGTACAAATACTAATATTATGATGCACTTATACAAATCTATGGTGCGGCCACATTTGGAGTACTGTGTACAGTTCTGGTCACGGTATATTAAGGAGGACATTGTAGAATTAGAAAAGGTGGAGAAGAGGGCAACCAAGATGATCATGGAGCCCCTTTCTTATGAGGCAAGGTTATAGCATCTTGGGCTTTTTAGTTTGGAAAAAAGGTGACTATGGGGAGACATGATAGAGGTGTATAAAATTATTCATGGAGTAGAGAGAAATTTTTCTCCCTCTCTCACAACTCTAGAACCAGGGGCCATCCCATGGAACTGAAGGCCAGGAAAAATTTGTACTATGTTTTTTTTTAAAAAAAAGTGGTTTCCTAATTACTATATGTGCAATCTGAATTTAAAAAGAATTAATTCTATCTTCCAAGTCTTAAGGAGAGTTTTCAAGTGAGCATTTTTAAAATTTCTAATTTTTTAGAAATTTGAATTTGGTAGAAATAGGGCAACAGAATTGTACAAGTGGGGACCTGAAACAAAATGTTGCTTGCAGTGTATCTTCTACCATTAACTTCTCCTGATTAGAGCTCTAGTCTGCCTAGTACAAGAGCCTTGCTGTGCTACTTCACCTTTCCCTCTTTCCTGCCCTCCTAAAATTTATCCCATTGTACTATATAGTGTGGAAGGCTTTGGTATCAAGGCTGGCTGTTCTGTGCCTGAATGCGTTATTTCTGTATAGTTCAAGGTGGCAGGAGGAGAAATGAAGGATGAGGAGGCATTTTTAAACCTTTTGATGCTCATCCTCTGACCCTAAAGCTTCTCTCCAAGATACTTAACTTTTAGGGACTTGGGCAACTTCCCCTCCCATTGTTTAATTGACACCTTCAGTTTCCGTGTTTGGTTACTCTCAGTTAAAAACAATTGCTAGATTTACATAGTCTGCCTAACTTTTTATTCCTTTCAACCTTTTATTTTGTTTTGGTCCCCCGGGCAGAAATTAAAGCAGCCCATAGAAAATGAGAGATTGGGGATTTTTTAGTTTTGTGTAATGAAAGGTAGCTGCAAAGGCAGGGGTTCCTGTCTCTAGAGTTTAGTGTAAACCTGAAGTTCTCTCTCAAGATGAATTAACTCTTAAAAACATGCCTTTATCATTCTGATGAAGTCCTGGAAGCTCACAGTAACATTTAAGGTTTATAAATTAAGTTGAGGGAAAGAGAGAGAATGTTGCCCCCACTCTGTGTAAATCACTACCATGTTTGTGTTTTGAGATAGCCTTGTTTTGCATTCAAATTTAAAGGCACTTGACCAGCCAAGTTCATTATTGGAGGGAATGATTTGCATTGTAATGAGTGTAAGGTGAATCGGAACTGTAAGTATGGTTGTAACTACTTTTGTTTTCCATTAACAAATCCTTACCTCTTCCTTTTTGGTTTTAGGTAGGAGGAGACAAAGAGTACATCGTCCACGTTCTCCGATACTGGAAGAAAAAGACATCCCTTCCCTTGACTTGCCTAAATCCTCAGAGGACTTAATGGTGCCTAATGAGCATATAATGAATGTTATTGCAATCTATGAGGTACTGCGGAACTTTGGCACTGTTTTACGCTTGTCCCCTTTTCGTTTTGAGGACTTCTGTGCTGCTCTGGTAAGTCAGGAGCAGTGTACACTTATGGCAGAGATGCACATAGTGCTTTTAAAAGCTGTTTTACGTGAAGAAGACACTTCAAATACTACCTTTGGACCTGCTGACCTCAAAGATAGCGTTAATTCCACATTGTATTTCATAGATGGGATGACATGGCCTGAGGTTCTGCGGGTATATTGTGAGAGTGACAAGGAATATCATCATGTTCTTCCTTTTCAAGAGGCAGAAGACTATCCGTATGGACCAGTTGAGAATAAAATCAAAGTTCTCCAGTTTTTAGTGGATCAGTTTCTAACAACAAACATTGCGCGTGAGGAGTTAATGTCGGAAGGTGTGATACAATATGATGACCATTGTAGAGTTTGTCATAAACTGGGGGATTTGCTTTGCTGTGAAACTTGTTCAGCTGTGTACCATTTGGAGTGTGTGAAACCACCTCTTGAAGAGGTACCAGAGGATGAATGGCAGTGTGAAGTTTGTGTAGCACATAAGGTGCCTGGAGTAACAGACTGTATTGCTGAAATCCAAAAAAATAAACCATATATTCGACATGAACCTATTGGATATGACAGAAACAGGAGGAAATACTGGTTCCTGAACAGGAGGATTGTTATGTGAGTAATCATTCCATGCTCAGTAGCATATTAATGCATGCATTTTAAGTCAGCTTTGTGTTAAGGTACCGTAACTTTGGGTAGAAATGTCCCAGTGCATATATTTTTAAAAGTTGTTTAGAAGCGCCTGTAGCATTTACCCTGATGTGGTGTTTTCGGAGGCGAAGGAGGCTGCTGAGGAAGAGGTGGTGGCTGTGGAGGCGGACAGTGGGGCACAATAATGACGCTTCAGCAAGGCCGGGCTCAGCAGTCCATTTTAAGATGGTGCTGCGGGCTGTGGAAGAGGAGCAAGCCAGGGGAAGAGGAAGGGGTGCGGCAACAGCAAACAAGCCGGCCCGGCCTTCACCACTGAGGAGGAGGAGTGGCGGCAGTACAGCAGGGCCCTCCGACCGATGAGAGGCTCCACACTGTGGAGAGGGCCTCATAGCAACAGAGTCGTCTTCCCCCCCCCGACCCTTTTGGCCGTATTTAATTGGTTTAGCTGCGGCGTTTATAGCGATGCGGCATTTCTGGTGGGTTTAGGGGGGTAAACCAGCCTTTTCCCCTCAGTGCAGTGTTTACACTCATGTAGCATTTCTACCCAAAATTACAGTATGCCTTTTCTTTTAATTTGAAATTGGTTGTATTTTTCCGTGTAAGATTTTTTTTAAATGACACTTTTTATTGCAGTGGGGTGGGGGGGATGTGATGACTAGCAATAACTATAGCTGAAATTTACCATGCACCTGGTTGCAGTGGCTTTAAACTTGACATTTGTTCTTAGAAACATTAGATCAGTCTCTTATTCTGACAACAAACCTATGTACTGTTTTGTGGATTTCTGCATTATTTGGGGGAAAATATTCTTTTTGGAAGAATGAGATTACTTCCTACCCATTTGTCAAAAGTGGTTGTCACTGATAGTATTACTGGATTTTTAATATTTTGTGAAACCATTCTTCCCTTCTCATCATGCAGTTAACCACTGCATGCAATTAGTTCAAACTCAAGCAATGGTTGGAGGTTACTACAACTGCAGGAGGGCTGTGTTTATGGAGTGGTTGTTCAAAGTAGTAGGGTGCATGTGCAAATGCATTCTTCATGGCATCATGATTACAGATGCCTGAAATTAGGAACAACAGAAAATGTCCACCGTTGTCCAGTGGCTGTTTCCAGTCCAAGAATCGAATAACTGATTCCTTTAAAAAAATAAAATTTGAGAAGCTGTTTATTTTAAGAGCACCTGTTATGACGCTTCAAACTTGGGAAATTGGTGTTCAAACCATAGTTAAGTCAGGATATCTATCCATGACATCAAACAAGGATTGTAGCTTGTTAATTAATGGTAGTTTATACAAACTGGTTCAGATGAAATTAGGAAATGCAGTTTTGGGTCAAACTAGAAATTGCAACTTTAAATCTTCTCGACCTGTGCTTGAAGGGTGTTGAAAGGGAAGGAGGATGTGTGTTAATTGGGTGCATTGGGCTTTGGAACTTCGTGAGGCCTGTACATTGTGTACAAAATAGTCAGCTGTTTGTTCCACAGGTTTTTGGTTTGGTCAAACTTTACACAGTAGAGTTCAATATTGGCATGCACCAGTTAGGTAATATTTTCAGAATATATGCTCTTAAAGAGAGTGGAACAGTTGAAGATCATCATCTGCAAGGGACATTGGAAAGACAGGAGGATTGATGGGGGGCCTCAGATCAGTCCCAGCAGATCAAGGAAGGTTGGCACTAAACTATGCTAGTTTGACACACATCACTGTGGAGTGTGCACACACATGGAGTACAGTGCTGGGTAGACTGGGCTATTTGTATGAATTGTGTATATTATATGGAGCCTCTCTTACCAATGGATATCCTGAATTTTCTATTGTATTTTGCTTATTCCCTTCCTCCCATGTTAAGGTTTATTCTGTTCCCAATTTTTCTGTGAGCAAAATTTCTTGATCTGCTTTAAAAAAAAAAAAAAAGCCCTGAGATTTTTAGCAAGCTTAATTGTGTGCCACTATCACATTTGGTGGGGTGGGTGAGTTTCAGGCATAAATAACTCAGACTGGTATTTGAGAGCAGGCAGGCTGTTGTAGATTGTAGGCTACTAAGATTAGAGTAATTTTTAGGACTGAAAGTGTAATTTGGGACCACAGCTTGGGAGAGTGGGTTGGTTTTTAATATAGCTGCTGCTTGTTTCAAATATGTATATGCCGCTTTTCAACAAAAGCAGTTCTCAAAGTGGTTTGCATAAAAAAGAGTCCTAGAGTTAGACGTTGGCTGTGTGGCCAAATGTAGACAGAATTCTGAACTGGATGTGATTTCATTGGTCTTGCTGCCATGGGAGCCTTAAAGGGCTGGTACAGGAGAAACAAGTGCAGAAGTTATTTAAGACAGAAAGCTGTTGAGAGAATTAATTTCATGGCCATTATTCTATGGTATGAACTGGATCTCAAAACAAAATTTGGCAAAGGAAACTTTGTTTCGATGGAATTCAGTATTGGTCTGGCTATTTGTATATATAAAAACTAGTTCCCAAGATTCAGTCTTACTCCATTTCCCCCCTGCTGAGATGCACCTTTTTAAAGTCGTGATTCTCTTTATATTGAACAGGGGGAGAGCAACTGGCCCTTCCAGCCCCACCATCCAGTGGCTGTTGCTTGTGTTTATCTTATGATTATTTTTAGATTGTGAGCCCTTTGGGGACAGGGATCCATCTTTATTTATTTTTATTTCTCAGTGTAAACAACTTTTCGAGCTTCTGTTGAAAAGCGGTATATAAATATTCTTTGACCAGAAGAATACAGAAGGAATTCAGGACTGGAGAATATGCTCATGAAATGCTTGGGAACAGCCCAAGATGTTCCCAAAGTTATGAGAGACAAACTGTTCAACACCTACAAGTGGGCAGAAGCTGGCCACCCCCCTCTGCACTGGGGTCACAGAGGTTTAGCCCCTTCCACGAATGGTGTCCCTGAGACCCCCTGTACTTGGTCCCATAAAAACAAATGGCTACCATTTACTCCAACAGGAAAAAGTAAACATTGTGTTGTTTGGAGAAACATTGTAATGGGGGGTTCAGCCAGCTTATAACTCCTTACTGTAAGTGGTGCAGCCTTTACTGATAGGAGTCACGGGTGTGTGCAGTACAACTCTGTATGCAGAGTGCATGGATGCAGTGTGCACACACCCCACTTCACAATTGGCTCCCACATACAGAGACTCTCCCTCTTAACTTATAAATCCTGTCATAGCAATGGGTATTATATATTCAATATTTGGGACAGCCCAGGAAGCAAAAAAATGCTTATAGCTTATAATGGTAAGAACACAGGTGTAATTATATTCTGTGTGCTCAGAGGTGGTGATTACTAACGTGCGATATGGCCACCAGCTGTTTGGTCACTCCTAGCTTCCAGATGAACAGTTGACATTATTCCACACAAATGGGAACAGAGCAAACATTATTCTGTACCCATGCACATTGCCTGTCCTGTCTTCCTGTGTGCTATCTTTGAATTTCTTTTCTGTACTATCATTTAAGGTGGGATGGGAACCCTAGCATCCTCCATGTGCTGTTTATTCTTGTGTTTTTTCTCCACTTGTCTTTGGTTGAGTTCTTTTGTTAATAAAGGCATCCAATCCTATAAAAATTAAAAGTTACATATCATACAATTATTCGGTAACTAAACATATTATTGTGTGTAATTCAAATGGCTTTAAAATAGTATGTCAAAACATTTAGGGTCAGGTAGAACATACAAAATTTTATTATGCTGCAGCTTGATGCATGTTGGTCGCCTTGTACAAACTCAATTATTCCTGGTGATTTGCAAATTTTGTATGGCTTATAACAAGCCATTATTGGTGCTTGCCACCAATTTTCTTTCTCAGACTCCTCAGTACATACCTGTCCTCAGGACTTCGGAGGGGGATCAGGTTATCTTGCATCATGCTAGGTGTCTGAGGGTCTTTGAGCTGGATTTTGCTCCCCCTAATTCAATGTGATAGTAATGTACTCTCCCACTCCCATATGGGAGAGAGCAGGGAGCAGTTATGTTTGTTATACTTAGTTTTGAAGCAGGCAGAAACTTCTTCACTGAAATTCATGGAGAACTCCATGGAAGGATCTATACACTGCTGATCATGTGGGCCATGGCAGGTGTGGTGAGCAGATTTGTAGCCTGACTTTAGAAATTGCTGATTTCAACCTGACAGGATCTGCCACACACCAAACTAACTGCACATCTGGCCCTAGGCAGCAGCAAGACATGCAAGTACGTTAATTTTGCTCGTGGGTGAGGAGGGGGCCATTGGTCCTTGGCCTGCTACAAAAATGGCAAGGGACGTTTCTTGCATTGAAGTTTCAGTGGGTGTACTCTAAACTTAAGTGGAGTAGGTAGTTGCTATGGTTGTCGTTGCTGAAAACAGTTTCCATAAATGACACTACTACTGTTGTGGAGACAATAATGTTGACTCTGGAGGTGGAGAAGGAAGTTGTTAAAGTCATAATGATTGACTTGGAAAGTAAGGAGTTCAGGAATAATCTATAGGGTCCCTAAAAGTGTGGAAAGGGATACCCATAAATTATACCCATAACCTCACTGCTTAAAGAAATCCTGGCTTTCCCTGAGGATTAGGGTGGGACGACCATGTGTAGGACACTGCCCTGGAACATTCCTAATTCATTTTTACCAATCTGAAGCCAAAGAGGATTAGATTCACCAGGCATGTGAGAGAAGAAAACACACCAGGAATCAGGCTTAAATTATTCTGTTCCTGGATTATGCAACAGAAATAATTGCTCAAAGATGTGCCTTTAATAACGTAAAGAGATTGGCCAGAAACATGATTATTCCTTTTCACTTCAGTTACCTAGCAATCTTATGTGTAGATATTGTGAGACTACTTGTTCCTAGAGATAATCTGGTGAGGCTGTGTCATTCCTTCCATCTGTTAAGGGCCCCACACTTAATAAAGAATGAAGCACCTGCTGGAGATACTTTTGAATCCTCAACATGTTTCAAGAGCACTATGCCAGATTTCTGGCTGGCAAATTTGATAAATTGATTACCTGCAACTAGCCTGCCACTCTCATCTGTGTATATGTATTTTTAAAAGTATACAGATATTATCAATAACACTTTTAGCTGTATTTGAAGAAGAAAAAAGATAAGAAGCAGCATAAGCTTCTGGTTACCCAGTTCACACTGAGTGGGCTAAGCAGACGTGCTCACAATAGCGGAGTGCAATTGCACATTTTATGATCACTGATGCTTTAATAGCGTAAAGACCAAAGTATTTATATTTCTCAAGGTGACTTGTTGCTACTGTGTGTTCTTTTCGATAACAAGGTTTTTTATTGATAATGTTGTTGCTTTGAAGATTTTCTCTTAACTTATTGTGGGGTGGTTTAAACCAGGAGCCAGAAAGTACAATGTTCTGACGACCACTGAAGACCAAGCAGATCTTTGCCACAGTGGGATAGAAGAAAGGATTAAGACTGGCCAGGCACTGGATAGGATTAGTTTGTATATGGATGTGTTATGTACTGGTTAACCTGTATATGTCTCTTTATGGTGCAAGTATAGCCTCAGGAGGTACAGGAAGTGGTGTTCACCAATGAGGGAAAGATGTTGAATTTCTGTAGCTCACTACACTGCATGCATCTGGTGTGAATCTGAAGAGAAGCCTGATTAAATGTCTTGGGGCAAGGCTACCAGAAACACAGTACACAATACCAAGGGCAATAATATTTTTCAACCTAAGAGCCATTTGATTAGAAATTTAGGTCCATAATTTATTTATATATGTATATATGAATACGAGGATCATATCCTGAAATGTGAGGGGCCTAAGTGTCCCCAAGAAGAGAAGGCTTTAGACAATGGCCAGCATAGCCCTGTCACAGGAAATGCATATCCAAAAGCAAGATAGCAGGTTTTAAAATGTGGGTTGCATTTTCCGCTGTGTCCTCTAAATAAATTCAAAGAAGCAGCTACTATGTAAACATCTAATTGACCCAGGTTTTTAAATCAGAACTACAGCTAGAAAGAGACAGGACAGGTGACCTTTGTGATCTGCAGGGCCTCTATTCTCTCCTACAACCGTGCATAACGGAACCACAGATAACAAGACCCTGAGGCAATCGGAATGGGGGGCCGGGGTAAGTTCCTGGAGGTGAAAAAGGGTGTAAAGAGGCTTTTAAAGGCAGAAATAATAGAACTAAAGTGCCACACCGTGTTCTGCAGGTCTTCAGCCGTCCGGCAATACCCCCCTCCCATACCTCAATTCTGCCAATTTTCTGTTAAAAAGCACGGTTTTGCAAAATAGCCACAAAATGGCTCCGTTCAGCAGAATGGTGGCCAGAAATGACTTCGAAAGTCATTTCCGGCCACTCAGGAACCACAGATAGGTGACTTCTTTATTTTTTCAACCATGTATAACAAGGTCGGATCTACATTTCCCAACCACGGATACATGAAACCATGGGTGCTGGGACCTCAGATAATGAGGGCCACCTGTATAGGACTTGCAAACACAAATAGTCTAAATATAGACACTTTTGGTGTTTTTCTTCAAATTGTGTAACTTCAGATAAACTAATAATTGGGGGCATCTGAAATGAGATACTGGATCTCTTTATGTATTGGAATGCCTCTTCTACCAATTAAAATGTAAATCGAGAGAATCCATTCAGATATATATCCAGGGAGCTGGCCACTGTGACTTATACTGATCACTGCATCTAGTGGACAAAAAAGTCTCCTACTCACAAGAATTGCTTCCATTTTAGACAAAACTGATTCAATCAGCCGGAGATGGAAGATCTGTTCCATAGAAATCATATCCTGCACCAGTCCAACTGGTATGTTTCCACAGATTCTTCCCCCCTGGATTGAAAATTAACATCTCTCTTTTTAAAAATATGAGAACTGAAAGGTGAGATCAGGAATTTCTTAAAACCTAACTTGCCCACAGTTCCAACCAGATTAGTGTTTATGTGATCCTTTTAAAGCTTGCATTGGAGTGAAAATAATTGCATACTCTTATCACCTCTTACAGAAAAGAAAACTTATATACCAGCAACTCAGATTTATAGGAGCAAGAGGTAGAAACTGTTAGTTTCAGTGTATTCGCACCTCCTGAATAACTTCTCAGGCAAATTCAACAGGAAATACATGAAATAGGACATGTAAGTTATTCACTCATACATTAAATCAGCCAACCATGGTTTTGTGCAGTTGAGGTTGCCTTGTTCTACTTCCACATTTGATTGGAGAACAGATACACCAGCTCCAGAGGCCAATGCAAACAAAAGAAATAGATGCCATTAAAAGCCAGAAGAACCAGAATCAGAGGGCTTTGCAGCTGAATGGTACATCTTCAGTGAGTTGTTGATGCCACAGTGTACAAAAGCACTGCTAGGTGGGTGTTTTCTCCAAGATGAAACACACAATTAACTTTCTGAGAGAGATTACACCTTTATAATTTAGGTTCATTTACTAGTGATCCTAGAATGCAGCCATTGGCAGGGAAAATTCAAAGAGCAATCAGTAGCTCAAAACTACCAAACTGGATCCATGAAGATACTAGAGGGGTCTGATTAGCACTCACCAGATGAGTGCCATGACTAAAGATAAATGTAAATTCAGCTGCTGACTTGGCTCTAATTCCACAAAAAGAAATTTAACAAAACAGAATAGATTGGTTTAAATCCTGTTTTGAAATTGCTGTGAATACCAGTTAAATCATTTTGATTTAAAACAAGTTTATCAACTATTTCTTCACATATTGAACAATGATGCATACTAATTGGTTAATCTGCCCACTAAGATTAAGAAATGTTTTGTGTACATAAATATTTTACATGCTCTAGAAGGGTATACTTAATATAGTTATATAAAATTTAATATTTCTACTACTTTTAGAAAATATTACAGAGTACATGGCTTATTTAATAACTTTTACTTACTATGGACATCAGAAGAAATGTGCTAACTGGAGCAAGAGGCACCTTTTAAATTGGTGATTCTCCTATATTTAGGGGGGCAGAGCAACTGGCCCTTCCAACCCTAGCGTAACATTCCTGCAGTGGCTGTTGCTGGTGTCTACCTTATGTTTCTCCCACATTGTAGGTGGTCATTGTTCCTACAGTGGGTCAATCACTTGTACTTGCTCCAAAGACAAGGTGACAGGTGGATCAAACAGATCACTGTCCTGGCCTCCCTACCCAGCAGACAGCAGGAGCTGGTCTCCCCCAGTTCCTTTCCTGTCTTGCTCCAGGTCATATGTGCCAAGAGGGAATTACTGCTCCCAAGCATGCAGCCTCCATTTTCTCTTTGTCTTCAGCCTCCAACCTTTGGTGAGACCTATCATTTTTTCCTCTTCCTTGTATTCCCTTATTTTATTTTATTAAAAAAAAAACACCTTCCTTGGTCCTTCCTTTCCCTGTTGGGTTTCTCTGCATTACCCCCCGCCGCCGCCACCACCACCATTGAGCTCACCCAGGCAGGGGAGATCCTGGCAGGCCCTCGCTCTGAGGAGCCTATTCCATTTAATGAGGATCAGACAGTCTGTCTCCCTGGGGAGCCAGCACCTAGTGAGGGCATTTGACTCCCCAGCAAGCCTAGGGCCAGAAACGTCACCATCATTCCTCCTCTGTGCACCAGCCATTCTGGACACAAAATGACCAAGGTGGTTGCCACCATTTTGAGGCAGGAGAAGTCTAAAACTAAACCAAATGCTAAGGCTAGGAGGCAGTCTACAGCAATTCACTAGAGTGACTGCCTCCTTTTCCAGCCTATCGATGGAGATGAACCACCTGCAGGTTTGTCCTTGGAGGACCAGGTTGCAGGTACTTCTGTTGGCAGTGGGGCAAGACGGGGGATTCTCCCCCCTCCTCCCAGCCCCCATCTGGGCAGCCTTGGCATCCAGCCCCATTCAACACTGGAGATCCACTGGCACAGCTACACTTGGGCACATCTTTCATAGTGTCACCTTTGCAGCCCCATGTGGGCATACCTCTCACAGCAGCACCTCCACAGCCCAGCAGGGAAGCAGCTTCTGGCCTGGAGGGCTATCGAAAGGCTATGTCAGTCCTGCTGCTGTTCAGCTCAGTCATGCTGTTTTTCATCGCAGCCATGCACCAGCTTGGAGGTCCGGTGGCAGACAGACACGTGGCCAGGCAGCGCACTGTTCCTAGGAGGCCTTTCCACCCTGCTTGGCAGGGTCACTCTCTAGAGATTTGAGTCAGACCCACATTCAGAGTGACCCCTTATCCTAGGTGCTTCCGAAAAGGAGGATGAGCTGCCACGCCAGTCCCATTATTCTTTTTTTCCTTCAGCAAACTTTGAGGTATTCTTGGCAAAGGCTAGAAGAGCCGTTAGGGCTTCCACTGCTGCCTCTGATTCAGCCGATGCAATTAATTCTACCTTGGCCCTGGAGGTTTCCCTACAGCTGCCCCACAGGACTTGTCTATCTCCTTCCTTCCACTTTTTCATAAGACGGTGGCAGAATGGAATAAGCCTGCTTCCACAAAGTCCAATGGATCCTTTAAGAACATAAGAACAGCTCTGCTGGATTAGGCCCAAGGCCCATCTAGTCCAGCATCCTGTTTCACACAGTGGCCCACCAGATGCCACTGGGAGCCTGCAGGTAGGGGCTGAAGGCGTGCCCTCTCTGCTGCTGTTACTTCCCTGTAACTGGTATTCAGATGCATCCTGAATACCAGTTCTTCACATTAGAATACTTCTTCGCAGGCTTTACACCCTGCCCAGTGAGGTAATGTCTCAGTTGGCCACTCCTGTTGTTGATGGACCAGTGGCCGTTCTGGTATCTGGTATCTCAGAATCTGGTATTCTGAGCAAGGATGGCAATTCACAATTCAAATCAACTGAGGACAGAAAGGTGGACCTGCTTCTTTGTAAGGCCTATGAGGCCTCGGCCACAAGCATCAGGACCTCTGCGGCCAGCTCCATTTTTGCTAGGGCAGCTATAATCTGGGCCAAGGAGCTTCTCAGTGAAGTTCTTGAGGGCCAGAGTAGGTTGCAACAGGGTCCCAAGAAGCTCGCCAAGGCAGCTGCCTTTGTGGCCATCGCTGGTTTAGTTTATCTCCAGTCAGCATCCAGGTCTATGGCGGCAGGGGTTGCCCTCCACAGGTCAATGTGGCTCAAGAACTGGCATGTTGATCACAAGTCCAAGGTCAGTCTTGCCTCCACTCCCTTTACTGAGGCCAAGCTCTTTGGGTAGTCTCTAGACTCTGTCCTTGTTGAACCACATGACAAGAAGAAAGCTATGCCCTCAGGTCGCAGGGACTCATGCTGACCCTTGAGAACCAACCACTAACCAATCTTCCTTTTGTCTCTATAGGGCTCCTCCCAGGTCCTGGGACAGCCACCCATTCCGAGTCTCAGGCCATCCTCAGTGGCAGGCCAAGAGCAGAGTGGGATTCAGACCATCTTCTCAGCAGCAGGCCAATGCTAGCAGATCCCATCCCAATTGTAAGCAGAATTGATTTCCCTCATGTAGGGGGCAGACTACAGCAGTTTGCCCCCACATCAGTAGGATCCACACATGTGGGTTCTGCAGATACTCAGGTGCAGCTTCTCCCTAAACTTCACATTTCCCCATGATCACTTCATCTCATCTTGGGTCTCCAAGAATTCAGTCAAGTGGCAAGCTATGGACCAAGCCATCCTCCATCTGATTCAGATCCAACTAATAGAGCCTATTCCCTTGACAGACACATGCTGAGGTGTCTACTCAACTTTATTCCTGGTGCCCAATAGAAATGGATCATGGAGAGTAATCCTCAATCTAAGGTGCCCCAACCATTGGCCTTCATAAACCTGTCAGAAGTTTAGCTGCATATTCCCATCCTCCCCACCCACCACAGGTTCCTGCGGTTCTGCTACAATTGCAGGCACTTCCAGTACAGGGCCCTTCCCTTCAGCCTTTCCTAGGCACTGAGAGTCTTTACCAAGATTACAGCGGCTCTTGTTGCGCATGTGAGATGCAGGGTCTTTGTATACATGTTTACCTGGATGATATCCAAATCCTTTCTCTGTTGCACCCCCATGTGCAGGGGAATGTAGCCCAGTTCCTGCACCTTTTACACCAGCATGCTTCATTGTCAACGATGGTTGTCAACGATGCCACTTCACTCCAGTACAGATACTGCAGTGTCTGGGGGCATGGTTCGATACCATGTGGGTAACCATCTCTCTTCTGCGGGACAGGAGGGAGAGGATATGCCAGCTTGTATTCCCCCTCCTTAACGCCTCATCGGTGGATCTCATGTTATTTTCTCAGGTCCTGTGAACCATGATTGCCTTCCTTGATTCCATACCTTGGGCACTTGGCATCTGCACCCACTTCAGTGGCTCCTTTTTGCCTTTGAGGCACAGATCATGGCTCACTTACACAGGCCAGTTCCCCTTTCCAACCAGCTTCGCCATTCCCTGTGATGGTGGATCCTCCCCAGCAGTAGCCAGGGGTGTCTCTCTCAGGCTGCCACAGCATCAACTGGCTGGAGCTCAGGGCTATCAGACTGGCCCTTGGCCAGTTTCTCCCCCTCATACGTCACCATCACATCATGGTACGAATGCACAACACGACTGCCAAGTCACATGTGAACCTATCAGTGTACTACATCTCAGTCACTGATGCAGGAGTCCAATCTTCTGCTGGGCAGAGTTGCACCTGACCTCCATCACGGCAGAACACTTCAACAGCCTGGCCGATACACAGGTGGACTGACTCAGTCTGGAGATGATAGACCCTGAAGAGTTGAGTCTCCACCCTGAGGTATTCTACCTCATCACTCAACATTTCGGGCAGCTCTTGGTAGGTCTCTTTTCAGCACCAGCCAATCACAAGCTTCCCCGTTTCTTCACCAGGTTCACCTCTCCCATGGCGGAGGCTACAGTCACACTGATGTCCCCGAGGCCTTTTGAATGCCTTTCTGCCCACTGCACTGATCTCCAAGGTGATAGCCAGGACCCGGTCTGAAGGAGCGGACCTGATGATGCTTGCTCCACATTGGCCCAGAAGGTCATGGTTCTCTGATCTCTCTACCTCCTTCCATGCCCGAACCTTCTCTCTCAGGGGCCTCTCCTCCATCCAGACCCAGAATGGCTACAGCTTTGAGCCTGGAGGTTGAGCGTGCACTGTTAGCAAAGATGTTATTCCACATCAGTTCAGGATTCCATTTTGGCCTCATGCAGACCTCCCACTAATCGAATTTATCAGGCCACTTGGGCTGCCTTCATTTGCTGGCCACAGAGAAAGTGCAAAGTTCCCCTCTCGGTGAAAATCCCCCAGGACTTAGCTTTCCTGCATGTGAGCCTAGCCCAGGGTCTTTGCCATAGCACCCTGAAGTGCTAGGCTTTGGCCCTGTCCTCTGTTCTCCAACTCAGGTCTGCAAATCATTCTTCCCTATACCCTCACATTTCCCGTTTTCTGAGAGGGGCTTCTAACATTGCCCCTCCCCCAATACATAGTTCCCCCTTCTTGGAACCTCATTAAGGTCCTTTACATGCTTACCCGGGCATCCTTAGAGCCTCTGTGCTCCATTTCCTTCAAGCTTCTTTCCTCTTTTTGGTAGCCATTATATCGGCCTGCACAGTCTCAGTTGGGGGCCCTTTCAGTGAGGAAGGAGCTTTGCATTTTCCAGCAGGGTGCTGTGCTCCTTAGAACTGACCCCACCTTCCTGATGAAGGTTAGCTCCTGCTCTTATCAATCCCAGGATATAATCCTTCCATCTTTTTGCCGAGCACCGGCTCATCCAAAGGAGAGATCCAGGCATAAACTGGATGTTTATGGCCTCCTCCATTGCCCAGGCCTTCTCCATTGCTGCCCCGAGGCTTTGGAACACACTTCCTGCTGAAGTAAGAGCCTCCCCATCTCTTACAACTTTTAAAAGGGCAGTCAAGACGCATTTGTTCACCCAGGCTTTTAATTAGATAGTTTTAATTGTGTTTTAATAGTTTTAACTTTTTAATTTTAATTGTTGAAATGTTTTAATCTTTTATTGGCTGTTTTTATTGTTTTGTAAACTTCCCAGAGAACTTGCATTTTGGGCGGTACAGAAATGTATTAAATAATGAATACATAAATAATTAAATGTCTGTAGGGTCTCTCCGCCAAACATACTTTGTGTCCCTTTTTTCTAAAATTGCTGGGTTCCAAAGTGTCTCTGTACTGGTTGATCAAGGCATGCATCACCCTGACCTCTCTGCTCAAGTTCCACTAGCTGAGATCTGCAGAGCTGCTACCTGGTCCTCCATTTCTCCTTTCATTAAGCATTATAGAATCCATGCCTTCTAGTCTGTACAGGCCACTTTTGGGTGCACAGTGCTCCACCAGGTAATGACAGATTGATCCACTCCTTCCCTGGTATGTCCTATCGTAGGCATGATGACCTCCTACACTGTGGGAGAAATAAGTGTTAGATTTACTGTGAATTGAGACCACCTTAAGTGGCGCAACAGGGAAATGCTTGACTAAAAAGCAGAAGGTTGCCAGTTCTAAACCCTGCTGGTATGTTTCCCAGACTATGGGAAACTCCTATATTGAGCAGCAGCGATCTAGGAAGATGCTGAAAGGCATCATCTCATACTGCGTGGGAGGATGCAATGGTAAACCCCTCCTGTATCCTACCAAAGACAACCACAGGGCTCTGTGGGTGCCAGGACTCGAATTTGACTCGATGGCACACTTTACTTTTACTGTGAATGGTCCTTCTTCCACAGTGTATGGAGGTCATCTGGAGCAGGGATTCTCATCGTTGGGTCCCCAGATGTAATTGGACTTCAACTCCCATAATCCCCAACCAAAGGCCACTGGGGCTGGGGATTATGGGAGTTGAAGTCCAGTAACATCTGGGGACCCAACGTTGAGAATCCCTGATCTGGAGGGTCATCCAGATCAATCCCTGATCCTGGAGAGTATTCCTTGCCATTCTCTCTCCTTATTGCAGGACTGCTCAACTTTGGCCCTTCTATGGATGTCGGCCTACAACTCCCATAATCACTGGCTATTGGCCACTGTGGCTGGGGATTATGGGACTTGTAGTTGAAAAACAGCCACGGGGGGTGAAGTTGATCACACCTGCCTTATTGTAATCTCACTTGTTACTGGAAATTCTTCTCAGTAATAGGGAAAAAACAGTCAAGGAACTGGGGGAGAGCAGCTCCCACTGCCTGCTGGGTAGGGAGGCTGGGCCAGTGACCTGTTGGATCTACCTGATACCTTCCTTTCTCTGGAGCAAGTAGGAGCAATTAACCCATCACAGGAATGATGACCTCTGTACATTGTGGAGAAAGAACCATTCATGATATGTCTTTTAGATTGTGAGCCCTTTGAGGACAGGGAACCATCTTATTTTTTTCCTTTTTCTATGTAAAATGCTTTGAGAACTTCGGTTGAAAAGTGGTATATAAATATGATGATTAATGAGTAGTAGTAGTGGTGGTGGTGCAAACAGAAAGCGCTGTCTCCTTTGTGCAAACCCTCTGTTCTTCCCCATGGCGCGGGACTGCAGCTCCTTTCTCCCTCAGTGTCTGAACTACACCTGAAATCCCATCTGCACAGTGATTGGGAAGGGCAGAGGGAGTGTACAGGAAAGTGGCACTGGCTCCACCCTCTGTCTTGCATGCCTGATTTTCCCCATAGCTGCAGGGGGTGGATTTTAGGTTGCATGGAGAGTGGAGAAGAAGCTCCTTCTAAGCTGCCCAAATGGTAATTTAAAATCCATCCTCATGACAGGGTAGTTGGGAGTGACAGACTGGTGGGGTGGGGTGGCCTGCACTCACGTCTTGGTGTACCTGTGGCCGAGTCTCATGAATGAGCTGCCCTTGTTGGTTAACTGAAACATCTTTTTAAAACCCAACTGCCTGCTTTGGAGGGGGAAAGAAAACCACCTGCAGCCTCCTGTTTCCAGAGAGAGAGAGAGAGAGAGAGCTCTCAGTTCATATCTCAGCACTATCCCTGATGTCCAAAATAAAATGTATGGAGCATTAACATTAGTAAGTTCTGTTCCAGTTCTGTTCCATTGCCATTGTTACAGAAATCACATCAATTTTTTTTGGTAGTGTTAACGTCACTACAGAGGCTTCTGCAGTTTTGAGAAACTAACCATGTGTGTCTGCAGGAAATAAGTGGGAAGATAAAGCGATCCAACCAGGCCATTTAAACATTTATTGAAATTACTAACCAGTAAGACTCATCATAGTTTAATGTTCAACATTCTTAGTGCAAACATCTACATATTGGTGATGTGATAAAGAAGGTAGTTCATATGACTTAGTCCTTTGGAGTAATACAAATCCTAAAGGCTGAGATGTATAGGAGCTTAAATACAGTTTGGAAACCGTGTTCCTTGCTCTCTATACTAGCATGGAAAGATAAAATTGTTCACAAATTCAATAGAGAAAATATCTGCCCTTTGTGTTTGGAGAAAGTTGTTTATGACAGTTGGATGAAATTGATGGACATTTCCCTGTCCATTTGGACTAAGTACAAAGACTGGCCCTTGTTGAGGCACTTAATGCTCACAACATAAATAGAAGATAACATATTGAAGATTTATGAGATTATATATAGACAATCTTGGGTATAAGAGACATTCTCCCTGCCTCCACCACACGCCCCTCCTATATTTTCCCCTTTTCTGACATTTTCCTCATCTCGTTGTTTCACTTTTATCTCAAGTTGTGTATTTGTTGATCTGCTTATTAGAAAAAAACAAAACAAAACTATATTTAGTAATAAATATCAACTATTCTCTTCTGAGGGGAAAATAGAATTCCTGCTCACAGAAAGTGTCTCCACCTTCTTTTAAGTGATTTCCCCCTTCAACTCCATCCCCTTCTCCATTGCTGGGTGGCCGCAATCTTCAGAGGCTTTTGTGGGCTATAAGGGGGCTGCTGCAGAGAGGAGAATGCTAGTAAAATCTCTCAGGGGAATTTTCACATGCAATACTTGGGAGCCAGCCTTCTTTTTAATTCTTACAAGCATGTTTCTGGTGCTTGCTTTAGCTTGGATTGTGTGACAACTTGCTGTTTCCCAGTGCCTCCAAACCTCAGCTTGACAACTGAAACAAAACACTGCCCCTCCCTAAATTAGGGAATAATCGTCATTGACAACCAGATGATTTCCCCCTCCTACCAAGACTGACCAAAATTTGTGGATGCTTAATGTAAAGTATTAATGCTTTTAGCTTGCATTTTCCTGTATTTCATGATGATTTGTGCAAAATTGACACTTTTCCTGAGCTTTATAATATGTTCTTCATGGTTAGCAGGCAATCAAAGATAGTTGGGTTCATAACTGGACCAGATTAGTTTAAGATGTGTTACGGGTTTTTGTTTTACATAAAATGTTCTTAGATATGCTAGGCTGTTGTAGGTGAGCAGCAGCAAAACACTGCATCCTAATGGAGATGATATGTCTTCCCTATGACTCCACAAATAGTAATAGAATGCCTGTGTGACTTTTTGAACATCTTCACTGAAATTCCTTTTGCATCAAATGCAACAATAGTGTATTGGAATGCACACTGTTGTATAGGAATTCATAATTTGCATTTAAGTTGGGAAAAGGGAGTTGTGTGGTGATATAAATTTTAAGTAATTCAGCAAGTGATATTGTTATACAAATCAAATTTGGAAGCAATTTTAAAATTTATTTTAGCAGCTATTCATGATGATGATCCTTTTGGAGTTTGATAATGGTGAGACTAAGGTGAATTGAAAAGGCATGTTGCTCCAAAGTGAACCTTGGATTTTAAGTTATTCTTCTTGCTATTTTCTTTCCAAAATAACATAGCTATAGATCTTTTATCCTCACTTTGTCTCATAAACAATTATTCTAATACTATCGCAGAGAAGAAGATTCAGAGTGTGAGAAAGATAAGAAAATCTGGTACTATAGCACAAAAGTCCAGCTGGCAGAATTAATTGAATGCCTTGACAAAGATTACTGGGAAGCTGATATCTGCAAAACTCTGGAAGAAATGCGTGAAGAAATACATCGGCATATGGATATAACAGAAGACCTCACTAATAAAGCACGGGGTAGCAACAAATCTTTCCTTACTGCAGCAAATGGTAAGAATATGCTTAACTGGTCTGGAATTGCTAACTACACATGATGCATTATTAAATAATAACCTTTCTGTCTTGACTTTCATTGACGTATTTCATTGGCAGAATATTTGTGAGAAATATTTATTTGTCTTGTTACAAATAAGGAATTCTGTGGATTGGAGTTGTATAAAGAGGTGATTATTTTCTGAAAGCAGCTTTTAGAGCCAGTAGAATGTATACATTCTTTAGTCATGTCTGAGGAGGTTCCATTCAATCTGTTATCCATATAGATGATTTGAGAAATAAGGTTAGTCAGTGGTCCAGGACTTACTTTATTTACTCATTCATTCATTCGATTTCTATACCACCCTTCCAAAAAATGGCTCAGGGCAGTTTACACAGAGAAATAACAAACAAATAAGATGTCTCCCTGTCCCCAAAGGGCTCACAGTCTACAAAGAAACATGAGATACACACCAGCAACAGTCACTGGAGGTACTGTGCTGGGAGTGGATAAGGCCAGTTACTCTCCCCCTGCTAAATAAAGAGAATCACCACATTAAAAGGTGCCTCTTTGCCAAGGTAGCAGGGGTTTTCCTGTTGCTTTTACAGGGAAGTCCTAATCTGTGTGTAAACTTGGTTTAAAAACTTAAACTCTGGAAACTCAGCATAATAGGGTTGATAAAAATAGATGATTTTCTTAAAAATCAGATTTTTAAAATTTTAAATGAGATATTTGGGTTTTTAAAATTGCTATAAAAATAACCTAGGTCAGATATCTCATGAACGTTAATTATAACAGATAATTATATTCTGTGAACATATTAACAGCATATATTGGGGGTAAGAGAGAACAGACCTGATTATTCCTATTCTGCAGGTGATGTATATGCACCACACACAGTCAAGCCCTTGCCTCCTCCCTTTCTCTAAAAGTGCAAAGATGCAAGACCCATTCACACATGTTCAACACTCATAATTTAAATTGGGTTTTCTATTTAAATCAGATTTTAAAAATTTAAAAACAATTGATTAAAAAAAATTACCTATGTCAAAAAGAGATCTCATGAATGCTAACCATAACACCTATCATAGCAGCAGGCTATAAAAGAGACCCCATTTGGGGATATTTTAATTAAGTTCCTGTACCTGTGGGTAAGACAAGCATGTGTGTGAAATGCAAACAGTGTAACAAAGAAATGCAAGGCATGGTTGCCCGAATGAAACAGCATTATGAGATACAGTGTGTATCTACCTTCTAAAAATGAAACCCACATCTATCTTATTCCTGAATATGTATTAAGGTTATATCAGGCAACAAGAATGTACTTTTACTAGAAAATGATGAAATAGAATCTTCAGGACTAGTGATTTAAATTGTGATTTAAATAATTAAAATTGAGTCCTTCTGTGAATCAGATCAACCCTGCAATGTAACGGAGCTACAGAGGTTTCTCATTATCTATCATTGCTGTCTTGCATCATTGCATAAGCTCCTGCTGGTACTCAAATGCATCAGTGTTTGTCTCTAACCACTCACGTTCACCATTGGTGACCTGGAATTGATGTCTGGACTAGTAGTAGTGGCAGGATTCCCTCCCCACCCCGCACCTCTCGTTTGACAGTGGTCGAAGCAGTAATAGTGTTCCCAGCAGCTGGCTGCTGCTAAACATCTTTTAGTCTATTTAAAGACCCTGCCTCATTCTAGAGTACAGGTAATGGTGATCTGTGGTAGTTGGCCACCAGGAACGCTATCCCTGCTTCAGATGCTGCTGAATCTGTCACAGCCTTCAGAGGTGTAGTGGAATAAAAGAGGTTCCCCGTTAAGCCATTATGCCCACCTACCCAAAGCAGGGGAGTCAACATTTTTTAAAGAGTGAGTTAGCTTTAAGGAGGTAACATCAAGACTGTCAGAGATAAATGGTTCTGGCTTGGTTTTCAGTCTCTAGAAATGAATCTCAAGTAAGTGCTGAACTTCATGGAGAGTGTATACATAAGATCACCATAAAGAGAGAATTGTGCACCTTCTCTGGTCATGTGCACAGGCTTCAAGAGAGATTTGCGCTTTGATTATTTGAAATTGTCCATTTGATTCTTAAATTGCTGTCTGTTCTGAAAGTCTCTGTACCTAGAGCAGGGCTATAAATATTTGTAATAAATATGGCCTTAACCTGCATATGATGGCAGCTTAAGCAGTGCATTTTACCTGACCAGTATTCATAGTCTCAAAGTGATGGAGAACTTGAATTCATCTCAGAGACTTAATATATATTCGTGATCAATATAAGAATATTTCTGACAAAGCTGCAATTGCTTCAGTCTTGAAACAGGGCAGTTAAATGTGGGGTGGGGGAAGTTGCTGATTTCCTTCCTGCTTGTGGCCCTGCCCCACCCCTGTAAAACCGACTTAAGTGGATTGAGGACCCTTTTGGAGTGGCTTTGCAAGGGTAGGGGACAGTAAATGTGGCAAATGGGCAACCACCCTGCACTAGGAGAAGAGGCTTCTTCAGATCCAAGCCTTTATTTGTTATAGCTTGTACCTTTAATCATTTTTTTCCAGACAAATAAAGGCTTGGATCTGAAGAAGCTTACTGTGTGTGTGCATGATCTGGATAGTGGTTCCAACATTCATAAGTAGTGGGTTCTGCGCCTGCGCAGATCATCTTCAGAAAGAATTCATTAGCTCCTCGCAATGCCAACTGCCTACTGCACGAGACTGCAGTACCCTCTAGTGGTGGTTAGGCATCTCCATATTCAGTTTCTTTCTGGCCGCCATTGCGATCAGTACTCGGAGACTGCTCCTCGTGGAAAGTTTGTTTTTCGTTTAAAGGCTTTTTGTACTTCTGGATATGGACTTTGAGCTCTCTTATGGATTTCCCTTGGTTTTGGCATTAACTTTGATACGGTTTTGAACTTCTGGATACGGACTTGACTATGCTTTTTCTTCATCCGACTGCTTTGACCACGATCTCGGACCTCCCCCTACGACCTAGGAACAGAACAGCTACCGGTTTACAAAAATGAGCAGCAATAGCAAGACAAGTAAACCTGGCAAGACTGCTTTTAAACGTTGTACTGATTGCCGTGGAAAGATCCCCTCAACAGACGGCCATACCCTCTGTTTGTTTTGCCTTGGGGAAGCGCATGATATGAAATCTTGCTTGGTCTGCGTTACCTTCAATAAACAGACGCTTAAAAATCGGGCAGCGCGTCTTAAAGTCTATTTGTTGGAAGATGCATTGCTGCCTAGTGCTACTCAGAAGGCTATGACACCGGGTCCTGTGCCAATAGCGCAGTCTAAAGACCCGGAGAAGTCGAGGAGAATCTCGGCCTCTAAAACTGCGGCATCTGCCACTTCGACATCGAGGGCCACAACGTCGAGTGCTTCGGCATCGGACCCCTTATCGACGTTTAAGCAGCCATTGGATCGGCGGTCTGGCCTAAAGAGAAAGCACAAGTATGACGCTTCAATACATGGTTCTGCCCATAAGAAGCATAAACACTGTGACCAAGTTGTGGAACTTAACCCTTCGCCTTCAGGACTGCAGGATTATGTGATCCCTCGATGTCGAGCGGCTTCCTTGTCTCCGGCTCCAATGCCCTATCAGTCGCCGCTGACTCCTGGGCCTCGAACACAGGGCATTCGGCATAGTTAACAGTCAACGTCGAAGGCATCCAGGTTAGAGTCTGGAAGCCGCACTTCGAATCCAGAGGCGCAATGTCGGGACGAGACTACACTGACTGTAGCCGTGGCTCACCCATCGACGTCGATGGCTGCATCGGAATCTACAGTCACAGTGATTTTGGACACGGAGCTCGACGCTGACCCCGACATTGAGCTCGACATCGAGGAAGAGACGACGTCGGTGGATCCTATCTTAGCGGAGGAGGTTATGCCGGTGCAATCCCCGGCGACACCAAGGGCGAGCAAGGAACAGGATGCTAGCCGCCTAACCCGCATGCTGCACTCTGAAGAAAGTACTCCCTCAACTGGGACCTTTGCAGGTTTTCACAAGGCTGACTACCTCCCTGGGCAAATTCCCAAGACACCTTCTCTGTCAGCTAGGCTAAAGGGACACCGGTCACAGGACTCCTGCCCAGTAGTGGTTGGGGTGACATGGTGAGGATACCAGGCGGAGACTACGCCTTATTTAGGGAATGGCTGCATGAACGAGAACAAACCCCCAGGGTTAGTAAGGGGACGGCCGTGCAAACGGCTTTAACACCAGTGCAACACACGGAGATGGCCATTCAGGCATCGGTGCCTTTACCACATCAGCGTTCAGTTTCCCTACAAGTTAATGTGTCACAGGTTCCACCGCTTCCCACATCCACTCTGTACCAAGTGACTGCTCAGACGACGCATACTCATGTACCAATGCATGTGACCTCGACTGCTGTGGGCAACTCACCTGTTTCATCTGATGACGATGGTGATGATGATTAAGAAGATGATTACACCTCTGATTCAACTGCTGATCCAGATGACCCGGAGGCACCTGCTCTCCCAGATCCAGATTCTAATGTTGCAACAGTTCCCTCGACATCACCCAATGAGGAGATTAAGGGCTATCATCAGCAGGTAGCTGAGATGGCTCAGGTCTTAGACCTCACCTTGAAGGAGAAGACCACTGACTTAGAGGACCCTGTTTACAACATGATGAGGGTGGCTTCGGGATTGAAGCCAGTGTACTTACCTATGCTGCCTCATATCACCAGGGTGGCAAAATCAGCTTGGGAAGTGCTTCAAACTTCGGCGCCTACCTCGAAGTGTTTGGAGGCGCTCTATCGCGTCCAAGAGGAGAAGAATGCTTATTTGGTGCATCACCCTGCTCCAAATTCATTAGTAGTTGATTGTGCAATGACATCTAAAGGCGACAAACGTCACACCACACCTGCGGACAAGGAGGGCCGTAAGTTGGATGTCCTGGGAAGGCGCACGTATTCGACAGCGTGCTTGTCTATCAAAATTGCCAACTATGTGGCTTGTCAAGCAAGATATATGCATTCCCTATGGGAGGTGTTGTTCGATCAGCGTGCTAAACTAGAACCAGGAGGGTTTATGAAAAGATTTGAGACTGTGTTCGCAAGGTCTACTGCAGCTACCCGTCAGGAATTGACTAATGCAAAGCACTTAGCTGAGTTGGAATCTTGGACATTGACATAGTCCATTATTCTAAGGAGGCATGCCTGGCTGCAAGCTACAGGTTTACAGCAGGATATGAGAGGTCGTATTGAGACTCTTCCATTTTATGGTGCGGGCTTGTTTTCAGACAAGACCGATGAGAATATGGAGCAATGGAAGAAATCTCAGAACACCGCGCGATCATTCACCAGCCCACAATATACTAACAGATACCGCCCATATAATCAGTACAATCAATACCAGAGGTGGCAGGGGAATTACCGACAGTCTGATAAACGAGACTTCAGGAGGCCTTACCAGCATTTTGGAAACAGCAACAAACACCCTTATTATCCTAAAAACAGGGCCAATCAGTCTGGCCAAAATAAGAGGACACCACAGTCAAAGCAACAGCTTTGATCCGAAGGTGAGCCCACTGCCAATATGCGACTCGCCTCTTCAAAGCAACCTGACCAACATCACAGCAAGGAACACCATCTCCTTGAGCTATGCCAGAGTTACCATCAAACTGGCAAGCCATGCCCAAGCATGGCACCATATAACATCAGACCGTTGGGTCTTGCGCATAGTGACGACGAGCTATGCACTAGAGTTCAAGGAGTATCCTCCATTTCTGGGTGTGAAGTAAACTACTGAAACCTCTGTCTTGAGGGAGAAGATGGGAAAGCTTTTGATGAAGGGGGCGATATCGCCGGTCCAGTGGGCTCTCAGCAGTCAGGATTTTATTCCCGTTTCTTCCAAATCCCCAAGCGCGATGGGGGCATAAGGGGGCATCATGGGGGCGCGATGGGGGCATCATGGATCTCTGGGGCCTAAATCAATACATTGACGTACAGAAATTTAGGATGACAACGTTGCAAGCCATCCTTCCTCTCCTCCATGGGGAGAATAGGATTACAACGCTCGACTTGAAAGATGCATACTTTCATATAGGCATTCAGGAAAACCATCGCAAGTATCTCCGCTTCACCATAGGAAACGAAATGTATCAATACAACGTGCTACCCTTCAACCTGGTCACCGCCCCACGGGTATTCATGAAGTGTGTTGCAGTGATAATAGCCCATCTCAGAACAAAGGGACTGTCCATTTATCCGTATTTGGATGACTGGCTTTTGACGGCCGGTACACAAGAACAACTGCTGGAGCATGTACACATGGTAACGACCCTGTTGAGCGATCTGGGCGTAAACATCAATTGGGGAAAATCCTTTCTACGGCCAGCGAAACGCCTTCAATATATCCGGGCGCTGTTGGACATGACGGCCCAAAGGGCTTTACTACCAAGGGAACGGTTTTCACGACTGCAGGCACTCATCCTCTTATGTCAGAGGAATCTGGTGCAGAAAGCAAGGACTATACAAGTGATTCTCGGCCTCATGGCGTCCTGCACCACCACGGTTTTGTATGCAAGGCTACGCATGCGCAAGCTATAGCTCTGGTTTTTGAGAGCTTACAGGCCAAGTCTAGAGCCACAATCCAAGCAAGTGACACTTCCGGGCAAAGTGCTGGACTCACTGATGTGGTGGACAAAGGAATCAAACATGCTCAACGGCATACAGTTCCAGTTGCAGAGGCCATCCACCACGGTGACATCCGATGCTTCGTTGCAGGGCTGGGGTGCCCACCTACTACACTACAAGATGCAGGGACAGTGGACGCCAAAGGAGAGACTTCTGCATATCAACTTTCTAGAACTGCTGGCTGCGTACAAGGCCTTGATTGCCTTCCAAGAGAAGCTCATGGGGCAAACCGTCCAACTGCAGATGGACAATACAACAGCCATTGGGTATGTCAACAAGAAGGGTGGGACGGTGTCCAGGTCATTGTACAGCCTCAGTCTACAATTGTAGAATTGGTGCATTCCATGTGGGATTTATCCCATTGCCATTCATATCAAGGGCACCATGAGCGTTTTAGCGGACTCTTTGAGCAGGGAACTTGTGCTGAACCAGCACGAGTGGGAATTGAATCCGGTGATACTGGCACAGTTATTCCAGGCTTGGGGCAGACCGAAGGTGGATCTATTTGCATCGTTAAGGAACAGCAAATGCGACCACTATTGCTCCAAGATGGGAATCGGCCCAGATACAAAAGGGGGAATGCGTTCCAGTATCAATGGAGCCAACAACTGTTTTATGCCTATCCTCCAATCCCATTGCTGCCCAGGGTGGTGGCCAAGCTTTTACAAGACAAGACTCAGGCAATAGTGATTGCCCCATGGTGGCCAAGGCAGCCATGGTACATGCAGCTACTCGGACTGTCCCAGGGCAGGTACAGGAGGCTGCCACAATGGACAGATCTGATAACTCAAGACCAGGGGGAAGTGGTGCACCCCAACTTGCCCGTGCTGAGTCTCACGGCATGGAGGATCAGTTACTAAGGAGGATTCTCCTAAATACCCGTAGGCTGTCGACAAGGCACAGCTACCGAGCAAAGTGGCGCAGATTTACAGCGCATGCTGCCTCTAGGGGCTATGACCCCAAAGAAGCAAGCCTGAAGGCCGTTCTTCTATATCTGACAACTCTGAAACAGAGCGGCCTGGCGAATGTCTCGATTAAAGTGCATATGGCAGCTATATCAGCACACCATGATGTGTGGGATGGAAAGATGGTCTTCACCCATCCGAGGTGTAAGGATTTCTTGAGAGGCATCAATAATTTGTACCTGCCACCCGCCGGCTGAAAAGTGGAGTCTCTCCTTGGTGCTCTCGTCACTGACGGAACCACCCTTTGAACTATTGGCAACTGCGTCGATGAAACTCTTAACCTTAAAGACACTCTTTTTAGTGGCCATCACCTCGGCCAGGTGAGTAAGTGAGCTACGTGCGCTCCGCATAGATGAGCCTTATACAAGGATTTATCCAGAACGGGTCATCATGCGCTTGGATCCCAAATTCCATCCAAAAATTGTTAGAGTTTCCTTAATACCGAAATTGTGTTGCCTACCTTTTTCTGGGAACCTTCATCCGCACTCGAGTGGGCTATGCATGCATCGGATGTTCGCCAAGCCCTTCTCTTCTATTTGAAGGTCACGAAGGATATTCGTAGGACACCTCAGTTATTTGTTGGCCTGCAGGGCAAGTATAAAGGGTTTTCGCCTAATCGCCAGAAATTGTCTTTCTGGTTAGTAGAATTGATTAAATTGGCGTATGACCAACAGGGAGTCAGCCCACCGTCTGCAATCTGGGCACACTCCACTAGGGCTTAACGCCACATCTGCGGCACATCTGTCAGGCATTCGTTTCACGGATATCTGCACAGCAGCAACATGGTCGTCCCACCAGACGTTTGTTAAACACTACGCCATAGATCTGCGCACTAAGGCTGCAGAATTTGGACAGGCGGTCCTCAAAAGGGTGTTACAGTGACTTGCAGTGCTTACCCACCTCCAACAGGGTAGCTTGTAATTCACCCACTACTTATGAATGTTGGAATCACTATCCAGATAAACAGGTTGCTTACCTGTAACAGATGATCTGGTAGTGGTTCCATACATTCATAAAACCCACCCGTCCATCCCTTCTGCAGGAGTAGCAAGCCACTGAACACTGTGGACATACCACTGTGCTGTAAAGACCTGGCTGCTATGTCGGCCATCAAGAAACTGAATACGGAGACGCCTAACCGCCACTACAGGGTACTACAGTCTCGTGCAGTAGGCGGTTGGCGTCGCAAGGAGCTAACAAATTCTTCCCGAAGCTGATCTGCGAAGGCACAAAACCCACTACTTATGAATGTATGGAACCACTACCAGATCATCTGTTACGGGTAAGCAACCTGTTTTTATCAAGCCTTCAGATTAATTTGCACAATTTTTAGACATTTGTGCACATTCTTTGCTATAACTTGCAAATCACCTGTGATGATACAACATACAGGAGCAACATACAGGATCCCCTATTGTCAGTTAATTCCCATTCTCTGACCTCACTTGGGTGCTATGTACACTGTTCAGTGTACAAAAGCCCTTAGATGAATTCACATTCTCCAGCATCACACCGAGACTATGCTTATTGTTCAGACGTACAACATTCCCTGCATATGCAGTCATTAGACTTACTTTCTGCAAGGTGTTTTAACTACTCGTATTGACTGGGAAATATGCATCTTGAATAAGCATATAGAAAATTCTGTAAATAGCTGCACATTCTCTTAAAGAGACGTTGACTTGGATCCAGAGAGCCCCTTAAGTGACTAGGACAGAGTCTCAGATTTCTATCAGTCAGTCTCTCTCCTTCACTCACGCACTGCAGCTCCCCAAGCACCATCATATACCATTCCAATAGGTCTTTTAATCCTTGAGAGCAACTTTACAGAGGTTGCAATGAGGAGAGAAAAAAGCCCTGTTGCATATGCAGAACACTCGTTGCAGTTCTCTGAATCAAAGTCTTGGCATATTGACCAGAGAACATGCACAATCTCCACTTCATGAAGCTATTATCCATCTTGATGTCCAGTGAATATATGCAGTGGCCAGTGATTATGCATATTATTAACCCTGACACATACATGCATTCAGATACTCTTATCATCCATCCATCCATGTTGAGTTTTATTTTACAACGTACCATTTGGCTTTTAAGCGTAAATACCTGGTATTTTCAAAATCTCACAGCATTGTGGAGAAAACTGGCTCACAGGTAATTGACTATACATCCAGAAATAGAAGAAAGCAATCTTAAGAGCTTCAGTACAATAGTTTGTAATTTTGAATTAACTGAGAGAAACAAACCAAGGAAACAGACAAAGAAAGTGGTTGAAAAATTAGCTTATTTCACTATAGCTTGTGAAATGCCAACTCCATTTGACATGGGAGAAAATAGCCAACTTATTATTGTCTGAGAAAATGTTAATAATACAGATTCTCGATCGTCTTACATATTCTGAATGCAGATGTACAAGAAACAGCCACATCCTAAACAGTAGCAAAACATAAAATGCAAATAGCATTGCACAAATCTTGCTTGTCCTGTGGCTCACATGCTCAGTTCACAATATGTATTTTATTTATTCAGTTTATATACTGCCCTTCCTCAAGTGGCTCTGGGCGGTATATAAATTAAATCATTGTTTTATGCTTTATAATTTTTGTTTTAATTATTAACTGATTTTAATGGTGTGTTAATGTAAACTGCCCTGAGCCTTTTGGAAAGGCGGTATAGAAGTTTTAATAATAAATAATCAATTAATTAATAAAATCAAAAACTCATAACAAAATAATTAAAATCAGCAAACCTTTAGACCAGATTAAAATTAGAATTAAAACTAGATATCATTAAAAGCCAAGCTAAAAAGTTGGGTCTTTAAGGATTTCCTGAAGGCCTCCAAGGAAGATAATCCTCCTGTATCCACGGGGAGTATGTTCCAGAACCCTGGGGCGACAACTGAGAAGGCCAGACCCCAGGTCGCCACCAGATGAACCAGTGGCACCCAAAGACTGACCCCTCCTTATGATGATCTTATTGAGCAGTGGGGATCTTTTAGAGGAAGATACTCTCTCAGGTAACCTGGACTGGAGCCATTCAGGGCTTTAAATAATAGGGTAATAACCAGTACTTTGTAACTTGCCTGGAAACATATTGGCAGCCTGTGCAGCTGTTTAAGAACAGGCATAATGTGGTCTCTCCGGGATACTCCAGAGACCAATTTGGCTGCTGCATTTTGAACTAAATGAAGTTTCTGAAATATGTACAAGGACAGCCCTACATAGAGCACATTGCAGTAGTCTAACCTGGAGGTTACCAGCTTTATGTACCACTGTTTTCAGGTTATTCTCCACAAGGAATGGGTGGAGTTGTTGAATCAGTCACAGCTGGTAAAAAACACTCCTAACCACAGACTCAGCCTGAGGCACCAGGGTGGGACCTGGGTCCAAGAGCACTCCCAAGCTATCAACCTGTTCTTTCTGGAGGAGTGTAACCAGAAAGAACAGAACAGGAAGTTCTATCTTGTCTTGCAGATTATGATTCTCAACAATGAGTGCCTCCGTCTTGCTTGGATTCAGCTTTAGCTTATTATCACTCATCCAGCCCATTATTCCCTGTAGGCAGGCATTTGGGGCTAACGCCATTTCCTGATATCGATGACAAGGAGAAATAGATTTGGGTGTCATCAGCATATTGATAACATCGAGCACCAAATCCCCTGTTGACCTCATCCAGCGGTTTCATGTAGATGGTAAAAAGCATTCGTGACAGCATGGAGCCCTGAGGAACTCCATGTAGAAGTTTCTGTTTTGAAGAGCAGCTGTCACCAAGTGCCACCATCTAAAATCTCCCTGAGACATAGGAGTGGAACCACTGTAAAACAATGCCTCCTATCCCCAAATTCCTCAGGCGACATGGTCGATGGTATCGAAAACCACTGGGAGATACAGCAACATGCATAAGTCCTAGGACTAATTGGGATAGGACTATAGATGTCATGGCCGCTATGAACCCCTGAGTAGCACCAGACAAGCCAAACCCAAAGTGGATATTAAAATTACCCAACACCTATAGCCTGGGTAACTCCAACCAAGCCTGAGTAATACCAACTCAGCCTGAGTAATACCAACTCAGCCACCAGCTCTGTCAGCTCAGGGGGTCTGTTAGGCAGCAGGGTGGACAGTACACTAATAGAATACACAATCTATCCCATGTCCCCAACTTAAGATACACATACTCAGTATAAGTCAATTCTCTCTCAGGGATCCTGGTAAGGGAGATGTTATTCTTATAACAACTTCCTTACCAATCTACCCACCTCCTGCCCACTTCACCTAACCTGCTCAATAACAGAGTACCCTGGGGGAAGAAGTTGGGCCCACACAGGACCACTAGCCTCTCCCAACCAGGTCTCAATTAGACAAGCCAGGTTGGCTCCTTCACCCATGATCAAATCTGCTTTGCCCCAGTCCTTTTAAGCCAAACTCCCCAGTGGACTCTGGAGCCTGGCTGATGAAACTGGCCCCTGCACCTTCTCAGGGCAATCAGACAATGGCTTAAGCTGGCAGAAGGAATTCCAGCAGCTGGTGTTCTCTGCTGGTCATGGTTGAAGGGAGGAGGCAGGGCTGGCTTGGCAAATCTCCTGGCTCAGGCAAGGGTGATTCAGGTGGGAAAGGAGTCTCTGGCCTCTTGGCGACCCCCCAGTCTTCCTCACTGCCTCTGGCTAGCCTCAGTCCTTGTAAGCCAAACACTCCAGACCCTAACTCTCACATGTATGTATATCACATTATTTGACCATGTAGATCAATGGTGCAGGGAATTGATTCTAAACTGTAGCCTTGCTACACTCTCAGTTCTTGCCATATGGTCCTTCAGGGCCCTAGTCTTCTTGACATTGATGTATGTTATCTGAGTTTTCTGCCTTTTGCTTTAGAAGAAATTCTGGAAGCAATCAGAGCCAGAAAGGGAGAAATATTGGAGGATAAAGGCTTAGTAGCTGATGAAATAGAAAAAGAAAAAGTCAATGTTGAGAATAAAGACAGTACAGATACTGATAATGGCAAAGAGGAACTTCTAAACGAACAACTGGATGTAAATGAAACGTCACTGGAGGAAAGTTCTGAAAGAGAGCGAAAGGAAGGTAAAGCTAATACACTTGTTTAATATATTTGCTGTAGTAGTGTCCACTTCAGTGTATTAAAAACTGTTTAGTACTTAATGTGTTTAAAACGCATTTTGACAGAGATTTTCTCACTTACAGAATCAGCCATCATTTCTCAGTGATGCTACGGAATGGCCATAGGACAAGCAGTTGTCATGAAATTAATTTCTGGGTGGTTAAAATTAGCCAATGTTAAACGTATCTATAAAGCTTTGTTGTGCATTTTACTGTAGAGCCAATAGACGGGGATAAAAGTAACTCTGTGGCATCACCTATTGGAGGCAACATCACGAACCCTTCTGTGGGAGAGACTAATGCTTTTGAAGGGAAGAACACAGTGGGCTGTGAATCAGAAATACTTGATAACAACGTGGAAGAAAAGACACTGGCATCATCGGCCCTGAAAGACGTCTCAGGTACAGAAGGTACTGTATCAATGCCTCTGTATTTGTATGTAGTGCATCATACTGCTTTTGCACATTATTAGCAACTAAAACCATTTAAAATACATGATGCTGCTTGTTCGCAGCCCCATCTTTGAGTCTGCAGTGCACATGTTTTAGATTGTTAGTAGCATCCCAAATTTAATGTGAGTGTATATATACTTGATATTTCTGTGCCCTTCAGATATATGGAATTGGATTAAGTTTAGTGTGACTTTGCATATTATGTTTCTAGATCCTTTAGAGATTACTTTACAGAACTGTATACATTTTTTGTCATAAAACCTACTGCTAGTGTGCAACTGCTGCAAGGGTTTATTGAAGGTTCTTTAGACATAGTTCATGCTTTTTAATCTGCTATTAGACTACCAGCAGAAGTGCTAATTTTATTTTTTTTAATTTATTTTTATTTTTACATTTCTATACCGCCTTTCGTTAAAAAGAAAACCCCAAGGCAGTTTACAAAAATTAAAACATACAATAAAAGCAGTAAAAACATCAAGCAATAAAAACATCAAGCTAAAAACATGTAAACAAGCATAAAAACACGACAACATAACAGATAAAAACACAGAGAAGCCACAGTAAAGACGATCATGTAAAAGCCTGGGTAAAAAGCCAAGTCTTTAAAAGCTTTCTAAAAGCCGTGATGGAGTCTGAGGAACGAATGGCCACCGGGAGAGCATGCCAGAGTCTAGGGGCAGCAACAGAGAAGGCCCTGTCCCGAGTGCACGAAAGCCGGGCCTCCCTCATTGTCGGCACCCGGAGCAGGGCCCCCTCAGATGTCCTTGTCAAGTGGGCAGCAACCCTTGGGAGCAGGCGGTCCCTCAAATACCCCGGGCCCAAACCGTTAAGGGCTTTAAAAGTCAAAACTAGCACCTAGAATTGGACCCGGAAACGAACCGGCAGCCAGTGCAGCTCTTTCAAAATGGGGGTGATATGTTCCCAACGGGCAGCTCCAGATAACACCCTTGCTGCCGTGTTTTGCACTAGCTGCAGTTTCCGGATATTCTTCAAGGGCAGCCCCACGTAGAGCGCGTTACAGTAATCCAGCCGCGACGTGACTAAGGCGTGGGTAACCGTGGCCAGATCTGCCTTCTCGAGAAAGGGACGCAGCTGGCGCACCAGCCGAAGCCGTGCAAAGGCACCCCTGGCCACCGCCTCCACCTGAGCCTCCAAAAGCAGAGCCGGGTCCAGTAGTACCCCCAAGCTGCGTACTTGCTCCTTCAAGAGGAGTGCAACCCCATCCAGATCCGGTAAAATCTCCTCATCCCGATTGGCTCTCCTACTGACCAACAGTACCTCCATCTTATCCGGATTCAATTTCAGTTTGTTAGCCCACATCCACCCCATCACGGCCTCCAGCCCCCGATTCAGGACATCCACCGCCTCCCTAGGATCAGATGACAAGGAGAGATAGAGCTGAGTGTCATCCGCATATTGCTGACAACTCAGTCCAAATCCCCGGATGACCTCTCCCAGCGGCTTCATGTAGATGTTAAACAGCATGGGGGACAAGACCGATCCCTGCGGGACCCCACAGGCCAACGGCCACGGGGCTGAGCAGTAGTCCCCCAGCACCACCTCCTGGACCCTCCCCTCAAGAAAGGACCGGAACCACTGCAATGCAGTGCCTCCAATTCCCATACTCGAGAGGCGGCCCAGAAGGATACCATGGTCGATGGTATCGAACGCTGCCGAGAGGTCCAGCAGAACCAACAGGGACGCACTCCCCCTGTCTAGTTCCCAGCGTAGGTCATCCACTAGAGTGACCAAGGCAGTCTCAGTCCCATACCCGGGGCGGAAGCCAGATTGAAAAGGGTCCAGATAATCCGTATCATCCAAGACCCTCTGCAGCTGGGACGCCACCACACGCTCCATCACCTTGCCCAAAAAGGGAAGGTTAGACACAGGTCTATAGTTGTCCAGGTTGGAGGGATCAAGGGAGGGCTTTTTTAATAGTGGTCTTACCACCGCCTCTTTGAGGCACGATGGCATCCTGTCCTCCCTTAATGAAGCATTAACAATCACCTCCAACCATCTGCCTGTCCCCTCCGTGGCAGCTTTTATTAGCCATGAAGAGCAAGGTTCAAGAGCGCATGAAGTCGCCTGCACACTGCTGAGGATCTTGTCCACATCCTCAGGTCGCACCAACCGAAAAGAATCCAACACAACGGGACCAGATGGTACCAAAGGCACGTCTGCCGGAACTGCCAAAACTCTTGAGTCCAGGTCAGCACGGATGTAAGTGACTTTATCTGCAAAGCGACAGGCAAACCGATCACAAAGAGCTGTAGATGACTCCTCCCCCATTGTCTGGGGGGATGTATGGAGCAAGGTTTTCACCACACGAAACAGCTCTGTTTGTCTGCACTGAGCAGACGCAATGGAGGTGGAGAAAAAGCATTTCTTCGCCGCCCCCACCGCCACAGCATAGTCCCTAAAATGGGCTCTAAGCCCGTGTTCGGTCGGATTCGTGACGACTCCTCCTCCAGCGTCGCTCCAGCCGTCGCCCGAGTTGCTTCATCACCCTAAGCTCCGAGGAAAACCAAGGAGCCGAACGGGCTCCACCAAGCCGGAGAGGGCGTTTAGGAGCAACCGTGTCAACAGCCCGGGCCATCTCTCCATTCCAGAGATCAACCAAGGCCTCGACAAGGTCACCAGCTCTGGACACTGGAAACTCCCCGAGGGCCATCTGAAATCCGAGCGGATCCATAAGCCTCCGGGGGCGGACCATCTTAATCGGCCCACCACCCCTGCAGAGGGCAGACGGAGCAGTCAAACTAAACCCCACCAGGTGATGATCTGTCCATGACAAGGGAGTGGTCTCAAATTCCCCCATCTCCAGGTCATTTATTTCCCGGTCGGCAAAAACCAGATCCAGAGTGTGTCCCGCCACGTGGGTAGGGCCCGATACCAATTGAGACAGGCCCATGGTTGCCATGAAATCCTGAGCCGCACCCACTAGGGGGGCCTCAGCGTGGACATTGAAATCCCCCAAAACAATAAGCCTGGGGGAACCCAAGGCCACCTCCAAGACCACCCCCGCCAGCTCAGGTAGGGAGACTGAAGTGCAGCGGGGTGGTCGGTACACCAGCAGAATCCCCAGCCTATCTCGGAGGCCCACCCTCAAGGACAAACACTTGAAATTCTGAGATTGCCTGACCGGGCACCTGGAACGGGGAGAGTCTCACGAAAGATGACTGCAACGCCTCCTCCCCGACCCTCAAGGCGGGGCTGCTGCACGATCTGGAAACCTGGAGGACAAAGCTGAGAGAGACCGACCCCGCCCAGTGCATCCAACCAGGTCAGCACGCTCATCCACAATCAGATTGTGGATGAGAGATGTTTTTGCATTAACTGACCTGGCATTCAGCAGCAGCACCCTAATCCTCGAAGGAGTGTTCTCAGAGCTCTCTAGGATCAGAGGGTTGGGAGAAGGGCCGGAAAAAGGAACAGACCTCAATTGCCTGGACCGATTTCCCCTGTAACGGCCCGCCCAACTCCCACCGCCATACCTCCCTCTGCCCGCTACCCGTGATATTGCCGCCCCCACTCCAGACCCACTTTTTCGCTCTCCCAGACACATCTCCCCAGACTAACCCACCACGGCCACTTGGCTTAATAAAAACCAGAACCAGGCTGATGTAAACTCCTGCTAGCTTCTCGATTAAGGGAAGATGGATCTTCAGGCAGAGAAGAGAGATCTTCTGGGACCCCAGGCAGAGGAGAGAGATCTTCTGGGCCCCCAGGCAGCTCGCCCCACAGCTGAGAGCCACAAGGACGAGAGCCCTTGTGCTCTCGCCCCTTCGGCTCGCGCCAAGAGGCTCGCGCCCCTGGGCCAGCCTGCCCTATATAATGGCAGAAGCCCCAGCTCAGCAGCAGCCCAGGAGATGTAACACACCTGGAGAAGTAACACAATTTTGTGTGTGTGTGTGCTTTCATGTTCCATGGTTTCTAGAAAGTAGCCTTCCCAGTGGAGTATTCTTTATCTTGGCTGATGGATATCAGTTTGGCCAGTTTCTTTAAGGCATTTTGCCCACTTGCTTAAAATTGCCTGTGCAGTATGCCTCACACTGCTGGAATGGTCGTGACTGATAGGGCATCTTCCTTTCAACCTTTCATTGCAAAACTATCTTAACATTTGTCTTTGATCCCACAGCAGTCTCTTGTGCCCTCCCAAGGCCTCTCCTCACTCTGTTCCTGAACGTCCCTGACCTTCAAAGGAAGCTTTTTAGGGGACAGAAGAGAGAAGGGCTGCTTCGGAGAGGAGGGGATGGAGAAGTTTGCTTGTGGAAGGGTCCTTCCACATGCATACTTTAGGATACAACACAGCAATGTAGTACATCAAAACTGAAGTAGTTTGAAATGTGAAATTTGATGAGAACATTAAGCATCACTTAGGGCTCTCAAATGAAGATCTGATGAAGTATTCTTTTACTAATAGGAAAGTCTTACTGAAAGTCATCTAATGCAGACTGGTTACTTAATGAAGAAAAATAGGTTACTTACCTGTAACTTATGATCTGGAGGTGATCCGTTGTCAGTCATGAGAAATGGGTTACTGTGCCTGAACAAGGACCTTCCGGATGGATTAAATAGCTCCTCTGTGGCACCCCTCCCTGCCGTGCACGTGCTCAATGCCTTCCTTTATTCAGCAGTAGGGCGCCATCTTGATTCAGTTTATTTTTGACCACACATCGAGACCTTTGGGTTGCTCTTCAGTGATGAGAAAAGAAAACTTTATTTGATAGGATTTGACTGTGTTCTTTGACCTACAGATTGTGAGCTTACTCTTCTTTGGTTTCTGAATGTCTGACTTGGTGGTTTGGAATTCTAAGGCTTTGCCATTAGAATGGAGGGAGCGGGGAGAAAGAAGGCTACTTTCAAATGTTGCTCTCAGTGTAGAGTGAAATTGCCTTCTACTGATGAACATGACTTGTGCCTGTTGTTTTTTGGGTGAACAGCATGTGCTTGTAGGATTTGCAAATAGTTTTCGAAACAAACTTTAAAAAATCGACCGTTGCACTTCACAGCAGCTTTGTATGGTGGCGCACTGCGTCCACCAACACTGAGACTGGAGTAGGGATATCAACATCCATGTGTTTGGCGCTGTCGACATCGATGGTTTTGTTGTCAGAGTCAGGGTCTGTGCATGCACAGTCTAAAACCCTGCCAAATGACCCTGAAGAGATTGTCTTCAAAAAGCCAAGAAGCTCTGGTGCTGGACATAAGGAACATAAGTAGCATCAAGTCGCTTCCAACACCGACAGTCCACCTCCGAAGAAACATAAATCAAAGACTCCCATGTCCATCAAGGTGGAGGATTCCCTTGGCCACGTCGATTCAGTGTCGAGATTCATATACACCAATGGATTCTTCGTTGATGAAACCTTCAAAGCTGAAGACTTCTCAACTCTCCAATGGCCCACTAATGTGTCCGTCGACATGGGTCATGTTGATTGATGTTGACATCGATGCTGACCCCATTATTTATTATTGATGGCAGATATCGAACATGGATTGACTCAAAAGAATGTTCCGAGTTCACCACTGGCAATGGTGCCTCCTTATTCCTACAAGCCTCTGACATTATCTCCAGCGCGGACACCGGTGAGGTTTCCTCTGCTGTTGTTTGACAATGCTGATGATACCTTTCTAGGTCACAGCACTGTGAAGTTGCTAATTAGTATGTTAGACTCTGCCACCAGCACTCCTTCTAGCTCCATGTTTCAGGGGTTCTTGAGCGGCAGCTTGGATGTTGATGTGGATGCGGAAGGAGACTCAACTCCTAAAACTCCATCCATGTCACCATTTGCAAGCTCTAAGACCAGAATGAGTCTCTCCTCTTTCCAACTAGTGTGACCTGATACGCTGACGGCCACTATGCCTCCTGCCACCTCTGTCACACTGTGGAGGCCATCTTCTACATTTATCCCTTCAAAACCTTTTGTGCCACAAAAGGGACCTGCTACTCGAATGTGGTTTTAGACACATAATCAGTAAACCCTCTAATTTTTTTCATCTCTGTGCGGAATGAGTTTTGTTCTAGCTGGCAGTATCAAGGCAGTGTGTGTGCACCTGCATCCAGAATGAGATCTTCATCAACCTGAGCGGGATCTAAAATGAACTGAGCGGACATCCAAAAACGTGTGGCGCACACACGTCTTAGAGGGAACACTGCACACAATGTCTCCTGCAACAAAACTGGACTTCACAGAATTTCAGTTACGGAAGGCGCAGCATATACTGCAAGACAATATTGAGTAACAGCAATCTGTCTCTGTACAGTGTGTGCTGCCTCAGCCTGCTGCCACGCCACCACCTCATTCTATACCTGCAGCGACCCATAGGGATGAGTCAAGGTGTTCAGACTACACCTGTTCTGGTTGATGTGGCTGTCGCACCTGCGGCACAGTCCTTGCCTCGGCATCCAATAACACCACCTCCTGCTGAAGATAGTGTGCATCCACCTGTACAACCATTGGGTGCCCCAGTATCAGTTTCAGAGGTGGTTCCTATACAGTCTGACAACTATTACAATTCCTACGATTCCTCTGAGTCATACATTGATTGTGAAGGGGGAGTTCCGGAGGACCCTTCAAATCCACTCTTGGACATACCCCCGAAACTATCCACCTCACCTAATGAGAAATTGAAATTCTACACTAAGATGATACAGCAAATGGCTGAGTTTCTAGGTCTAGAGATAAAATGACCTACTCCAGACCTTGATGACCACAGTACAATCAGTGCAGCCTGTCATCTTACCCATGTTACCAGTTATAATTAAAGCGGCTAAGACAGCATGGGAAGTCTTGCAAACTTCTACTCTGACTTCCAAGTGTCTAGAGAGTTTGCTTACCTTTTAAAAGCGTCCTATTCTGAACTCGTTAGTAATAGACTGTGCAATCTCATCTAAATCGGGCCACCATCATTTGACTCCTTCCGATAAAGAAGATAGAAAGTTGGACATTGTTGGATGCTACATTTACTTGACTGTGAGCCTGTCTGTTCTCATTGTGAATTATGTGGCCTGCATGGCCCGTTATAATTATTGCCTGTGGGACTCCTTACAAAAGGAGCTCTCATTGCTGAACCCAGAGGACTTTATGTCTAAATATGAGGAAATGCTTAACAAATCAGCTGAACTTACCAGACAGCACATTCAAACACTTGGCAAAAACTGTGAATCTAGGACAATTACCACTGCAGTCTCTCTCAGGCAGCATGCCTGGTTGCGTTGTTCAATCCTGCAGAATGATGAGAGATCACATTGAAAATCTGCCATTCAACTACGAAGGACCATTTAGTGAGACAACAGACTCTATGGTAGGGATTTTTTAAAAGTCAAAGTTTACAGATAAGAACTTTTCGTCTACTGAGTCGACTACTCAAGGCTGTTCCCGCTGCCGGAACTTCATTTGACAACGTTCTTATGTATCAAGTCCATAAAGATTTTAAGAAACAGTACAAGCCGTACCACAAAAAGGGGTTTGGTCAGAAAAACAAAAATCAAAGGCACCGTGCTGGAAAGGATGCCTCCAAGCAGTCATTTTGATTCCCAAGAATGTCGTCCACACATACCATCATCGTTTGACAGAGTTTTGAACACTAAAATACTGGCTATCAGTGGCATGTCTGTAATACCACCTCCTTTGCCACCCTGTGTCATCAGACTAGTCAGTCATGTTTCAGCATGGAACCAGATAACATCAGACAAGTGGATCTTAAGAATTATCAATACTGGTCATGCAATTGAGTTTGAAACTTTGCCAAATTTTGAGGGCATGAAGATCACTCCCCCAATTCCTGCCTTGTGGGAAGAAATATGAACTTTATTGGAGAAAGGAGCGATAGGACTGGCTGAAGGGATTCTACTTGCATTATTTCCTCATCTCGAGTCAGGATGGCGGGATCAGAGCTATTATGGATCTCCAAGACCTCAGTCAATTCATTGATGCATGCAAGTTCTGTATGATGACACTGCAAGGAATTCTTCTACTACTCACCAAAGAGGAGTGGCTTGCTATGTTAGATCTCAAAGGCACGTATTTTCATATTGAAATTCAACACAACCACTTGAAGTACATATGGTTCTCTTTAGGAAGCTCAGTGTGTCAGTACAGGGTCCTGCCCTTCTGCTTATCTATGGCATCGAGGGTGTTTACCAAATATATGACAGCAATTGTAGGTTACATGCATACACAGAGTATCATCGTATTCCCTTTCCTGGATGACTGGCTCCTGGTACACCAGGACAGGTCAGAATTGGAGTCCCAGATCCAGTATGTCTTGCAACTGTTGGAGGACTTGGGAGTCTAGGTCAGTTGGGCCAAGTCGAAACTGCAACCAACAAGATTGATAGATTACATTGGAACAGTGTTGGACCCGCTGTCAAAGCGAGCATTCCTATCGGAGAAATGATATCTTCACTTTTGTTCTCTGGTGGAGGCATTCGAAAACCAACCGCTACAGCGGGCCAAACAGGTTCAGAGGTTGCTCAGCCTTATGGCCTCTTGCAAAGCAACCATCCTCCATACTCAACTACACATGCGGCAACTACAGCTTTGGTTTCTGCTGTCATTCTGCCCAAATGTCAACAATCAGCAGGTGCTGCTGGAAATTCCCCTCCGTGTACTGAAGTCCTTGCAATGGTGGAAAGTGCAGGAGAATCTACTTCCAGTCATGTCTTTCAAACCTCTGACTCAGACAAGGTGGGTAACAACAGACACTTCCGTGTGGGGAGCACATTGCGGGAGCCATCAAACTCAGGGCTTGTGGACAGCACAACAGCAGAAGATGCACATCAACCTCCTGGAGCTGATGGCGGCGTTTCTGGCTTGAATGTCTTTTGCGCACCAATAAAGGACTCCACAGTACAACTGCAAATGGACAATACTACGACGATTGCCTATGTCAGTCGCCAGGGAGGCACAGTTATGAGGCCTCTATGTGCAATAAGCACACAACTTTGGAATTGGTGCATTGCCCAAAATGTGTTGCTAGTGGCTGTCCACATCAAGGGTGTGGAGAAAGTCTTAGCGGACGACTTGAGCAGGACATTCGAAGATTAACAGCATCTTGAATGGGTGCTCCAGCAAGCGTGCCTGGACTGTTCGATTGCCACGTGAGAGATTCCCCAGGTGGATATGTTTGTAACGGAAGAGAACAAGAAATTTCCATGATTCTGTTCCAGATCGGGCATTGGGTGAGCATCTCTGGGGGATGCTTTTCAGTACAACAGGAACAAGAATCTGCTATATATGTTTTCTCCACTGCCCCTAGTCAGTAGAGTTGTAGGCAAGCTGATACAGGATGATGTGAAAGTTATTTTAGTGACGCCATGGTGGCCATGCCAGCCATGGTTTCCATCACTACTCAGACTGACAGGGAACAATTTTTGCCATCTACCTCTCGACTCAGATCTGCTAACAAGAGACAGAGGTTGAAGAGTGTCCCTGCAGACACTGCAGCTTACAGTGTGGAAAGTCAGCTATTAAAGAGAATCCTGTTAAACTGTTGTAGGCCTTTTTCTTGGAAAAGTTATACTAGTAAATGTAAGCCTTTTACCACTTATGCCAAGGACCACGGATTTGACCCATTCAGAGCTTCAATGGATCAGATTCTACGGTACCTTACCAGTCTGAAAGAATCTAGTCTGGCAAACGTATCTTTATGGGTGCATCTTGCTGCTATTTCAGCTAAGTGCAGAGGCTGGCAAGGCAGGACCGCCTTCTCTCATCCTTGATGCAAAAAGTTCCTGCAAGTCATCAATAACCTATATCCTCCTATGCACCACTCACCTGAGCAGCGGAGTCTATCTCTAATACTGGCTTCACTAATGGAACCTCCTTTTGAGCCGCTTCATGAGCCAAGCTTGCGTTATTTGATACCCAAAACTGCATTTTTTCAAGAGCCTGAGACATGCCTGGAATAGGCTTTACATTCGTTGGATGTCAGGTGCTGCCTTCTCCCGTTAACTGAAAAGGACAAAAGACTTTCAACGTACAAAGCTGCTCTTTGTATTATTTAAAGGCAAGAATAATGGCATGGCAGTGTCAAGACAGAGGCTCTCTCATTGGTTGGTTGAACTGATTTTGTTAACATAAAAGTTACAAAACCGGCAACCTCGGAAGGTGTTGAAGCACACTCCATGAGAACGTATGCTACTTCTGCTGCTCATTTATCTGGACTCCCTTTTAAGGACTTGTGTGCAGCTGCCACTTAGACTAGACATATGCCTTTCATAAAGCATTATGCCATCGACCTACTTGTGGCTGCTGAAGCCAGATTTGGAAGAGAGGTACTCAAGAGGTTTCTATAGTGAGTGGAACAGCTGCACCCTCCGCCATGGTGGGGGGAGCTGCTTAATCACCCCTTTCTCATGATGACAGTGGATCACTTCCAGATAAACAGGTTGCTTACCTGTAACTTATGATCTGGAGGTGATGCATTGTTATCCCACCCGTACCTTTCCGCTGCAGCATTGTAAGACTGGCAGATGACTTACCTGTATGGACAGTTGATTGGACACTTCAAGGTTTGTCTGAACATCAGGAGGTCTGCGAGAAACTGAATCAAAATGGCCTCCGACTGCCAAGTAAAGGAAGGCACTGAGCATGTGCACAACAGGGAAAGGCACCAGAGACGAGCTATTTAATCCATCTGGAAAGTCCTTGTTCAGGCGCAGTAACCCATTTCTCATGACTGACAACGGATCACCTCCAGATCATAAGTTACAGGTAAGTAACCTATTTTTCTTCATTATGAGATGGAGGAATTAACTGGGAAGCCATTTCCCTATGGCACTATTCCACAAGACTGCAGTATGTATCTAAAAACCATAAACCCATGAGCAGGACTGATTGTGTCACTTTCCCTACCCAATATGAGCATAGAAGAATGCAGTCCCTTGCACATATTTCTTGTGGTGCAATCCAGAAAAAAACTCATGATTTTGCAGAGCTTGTTGCTTGGTCTTTCACATTTGCTGAAATGCAAGAATAAAATCGTAAACCATTGCTACTAAAATTTGTAAAAGTGTGTGTGTGTGTGTGTGTGTGTGTGTGTGTGTGTGTGTGTGTGTGTGTGTAAAAAATAGAGAAGTGCTGCTCCCATTTAAGTAAGCATTGTTGTCTGGTCTTGTTTTAGTATTGACATTTTAGCTGCTTCCAAATTGAATTTTATCTTGCATTCTGAAATGCTCTTGAGGTAGTCCTATCTAAAATAGTTGTTTTCTTTTGTAGATGAAACCGCTAAGTCAATTTCTATCCTGAATGAGGGTACATCTGCTGAAGCACTCCTATCTGATCCAGAAATCAGTGGTAACAATGAACTACATTCTCTGCAAAGTGACTTGATGAGGTCATCTGATGAAGTGGAAAATATTGAAGGAGAATCCCAGAGCTCAGAGGAGTTAGGTAAAAAAATAATCTGTCACTATGGTATGGTCATTGGTAGTCTTTTATTTTTAAGTTGCGTAGTTTTCATGTTTTAAGAAATGCCTGTAATTGCCATTTTTGTTGATCACTTGTTCAGTATTTTTCTTTTCTTTCTTTTTGCACAGGGGATAAATCTAATGGTGAAAGAAGTGAATCTCCAAACACAGGTCGAAGCACCCCAGGTTCAACACGAATGGTCACCAGATTACGAAATCCAGAAAGCAAACTCAGCCAGCTGAAAAGCCAGCAGGTTGCTGCTGCCGCACATGAAGCCAATAAGCTATTTAAAGAGGGCAAAGAGGTTTGTATTACTTATGAAAATGCAAAAAACACAGGTTTATATTATTTAAGGAGCACTCTTACAGCTTGGAAAGCCAAATGAAGATTGCCATCCAGATTGCAACTTTAATTAGGACACCAAGACCATCCATAAAATCACCAACATTTGTTTTATTAAACCTGCAGTTACCATTTCTTTGCTCTAGAACGCAAAATTGTTGGTGCCACTGGCGGTGATCACAAATCCATCTAGGCTGCTATAGACCAACAATAAGTTTAATAAACTGCATGCTTAGAGCATGACTGTGTTTATGGTAGAAGAATGTAGGGATGTGCACGGAACCACAGAAGCGTGGTCTGGCACTGGGGGGAGTGTCTCTTTAACGGGGGGCAGTAGTACTCCCCCCCCCCGCCGCTCTTCCCTCTCAGGCGCTGGTGCTTCTGAAAACGTTCTTGGGGCAGCAGAGTTCCTCCCTGCCGCCCCTGCCCCCGTCGTTGTCTCTGTAAGCCTTAAACTACGAAGAGTTGGTGGCGCGCATGCGCCCTTCGTGGCGCGTGTGCTCGTCTCTGCTGGCACGCGCGCAGCGTGACTTATATGGTGCGCACGTGCCAGTGGCGAAGACAAGCACGCATGCCGCGAAGCGCACATGCGCACCGCCAGCTCTTCATAGTTTAAGGCTTACAGAGACAACGGCGGGGGCAGGGGCGGCAGAGAGAAACTCTGCCGCCCCAAGAACGTTTTTAGAAGCACCAGTGCCGGAGGGGGAAGGGCGCGGTGGGGTAAGTACTAACCCCCCCTTAAAGAGACACTCCCCTGCCCTTCCAAACCGCTGGAATTCCGGACCGGTCCGGAGGCCTTTTCTATGGCCCCGGACCGGTCCGTGCACACCACTAGAAGAATGTTAGCAGAGTATGAGCCACTGTAATTAGGCAGGTCCTTAGCTTGCGGGAGCATTGAATCTCTACAGCAGGGGTTTAATCTGTGGTACTCTAGATGTTGCTGAACTACAAGTCCCATCATCCCCAGCTACAGTTTATTGTGGCTATGGGTTTCCTCACAGGCTGGGAAACCCCTATTTTACAGTCTTTCTATTTGGGCACCAGTTAGTAGATGAAAAGTGGTGACTCTTTTTAGGCTATTGAGTCAAATATAGAAACGCTCTTCACATGGAAATTTCCACATGTGGAAATGCTCTCCACATTTGCAGGGATGGCCAGCTCTTGCATCCAGTGAAAAGGCTCATCACATCTCATAGGTGACCTAGGCGCTGGCCAGTCCGAATTGAGGACTTTTTCTCCGAACTTAGGGCTCTTCCTCCTAAATAGATTTTAACGTGCATGACTAAAGGAGTTTCTGGACTGGACTGATTTGCCTTCATGAAAAAAGGATTAAGGGTGTACCTCATGGTTGAATCCACTTAATAACAAAAGATAGGGAATGTACTTATTCAGAATGCTCAGTAGAGTGAAAGTCCCAGATATCTGTGGTGGCACTCCTGAGCAAAGTTCTGAGATCTAAGGTTCGTCACAAATGCACAAATAACTCTTTAGTGTAGCAAAAACAGCAGAGTCCTATGACACTCTAAAGACATATCATGGCATGAGCTTATAGGCTGAACCTACTTCAGATGCATGCTTCTGCAGTTTAATAGGTATACTTGTTAATCCTCAGTATTCCAATTCTAAAGAAAAATGGAGCTAGAACTCTTGACTCGCACTAAAATTTAAGGTTGAAAAAATCCTATATTTCATTTGTTTTGTTTTGATAAGGTCCTGGTGGTTAATTCCCAAGGGGAAATCTCCCGATTAAACACCAAGAAGGAAATAGTGATGAAAGGAAACATCAACAATTACTTTAAGCTAGGTCAAGAAGGGAAGTACCGTGTCTACCACAATCAGTATGCCACCAATTCTTTCGCTTTGAACAAGCATCAGCACCGGGAAGACCATGACAAAAGACGGCACCTCTCTCACAAATTTTGTCTGAGTCCTGCTGGAGAGTTCAAATGGAATGGATCTGTCCATGGGTCAAAGGTTCTCACGATATCCACTCTGAGGCTTACAATTATTCAACTTGAGAACAACATCCCATCCTCATTCCTTCACCCCAACTGGGCTTCGCACAGGTGAAGACATCTGTGTGTTTTTGTTGTATTGTAAGCTTGATTGTGCTGTTTACATAGTCCCATTGATGATACTAAGGCTATTTTAATTACTGATGGATCAGTATGTTTTGAAGTCAGTTGAGATAACTTTATTTACAGAACAAACTTAAAACTCTTCATATTTTGCCAGTGTAGGTCTAACTGGATCAAGGCTGTTCAGATGTGTAGCAAACCTAGAGAATTTGCATTAGCTTTGGCTATACTGGAATGTGCAATTAAACCAGTCGTCATGCTCCCAATCTGGAGGGAGTCTTTGGGACACACCAGGTAAGAAGTTTCATTTGTATATAAAGCGCAATTCTGTTGTTGCTGAGAAGCTTAATACTATAAAAACAGAGACAGACACACTGAGAATGTATTGGCACTGTTCTTCCAACATGATTGCAAGTTTTTCGTGAAGGCTAGACCATTGTCGTTTGAACCAAATGATGGAATAGTAACCAGAGAATTCTAGATAGTATAGTTTTTTTCTTGTGTTGGGAAAACTTTGCACCATAAATATTCTTGCACTCAACTGTTTAATTTTTGTGAATTTGTTAACAAAGTAGACTTCAGCAGCTTGCCTATTGGTGATAGCTGACCAGAAGGAATCATACGTGTCATTGTTTCTTTGTGATTAGATTACGCAGAATGACAGCTATTGAAAGAGAAGAAAAGGAGAAAGTGAAAAAAAAGGAGAGAAAACAAGAGGAGGAAGAAACCATGCAACAAGCAACATGGGTGAAATATACCTTTCCTATCAAACACCAGGTACTGTTTTTGCATAACAATCTTTTTTTTTAGGAAGACTTATTGGAAGATGTATGCTGCTCTTGGATAAAATAAAACAAATTTAGTCTTGTAAATTTCAAGCATGTCAGTTAAATAAAACAGTAGTAGCAATGTCTTATTAACTAAGGTAAGTGGATGGATGGATGGATGGATTAACTAAGGTTTGATGATTCAGACATCTCACCAAGCCATAGGTAAGTGAACATGATTAAACATGATTTAGTATGATGTCTGAATTTGAACCAGTAGGTGCAGCATAAGTTTATTAACAAGTTGGCTTTCAAATTTCCTGTTTTCCTAGTGAAATATGTAAAGAGAGGCTTTTGTATGCTCAAAAAACCTAAGTGAAACTTAGAATTATGCAACAATTGAATAAGTTCATATTCTCTAGAGTCAGCTGCAGGGAGATTGAATTTAACTAGAATGTTGATTGTTATTTTTTAATTTAGAGAAAAACTTTATGTTCAAAATGCATTGGCAACTTCAAAAATACCTTGGTCTGTCCCATCTCCATTAGTCTTATGTCTATTCTATGATGTGAGACTGTCCTTTTCTGCTTGCATTGTTGTATTTGGCAGGGGCAGTTGTTCCAAAGGTATGCACAGTCCTCCCCCAATTATGCTTATCACTGGTTTGGATCGTGGCCTAAGTGGTTCCTTGTAGCACTTGTTTAAAAGCCATGTTTTTGTGTGAGAGAGTACTGTAATTTATATAAGATTTTGAAATATATTTAAAAACCATTAATTAATTAATTAATTAATTAATTAATTAAACTTTTTTATATCCATAATGTTTAACAGGTTTGGAAACAAAAAGGAGAAGAATATAGAGTAACTGGATATGGTGGATGGATCTGGATTAGTAAAACACATGTTTATAGATTTGTGCCCAGATTACCTGGAAATACTAATGTCAGTTACAGGAAATCACTACCAAGTGAGTGTTGGAAATCTTTGTTTGAAATGCAATTTACTCTGAGTTTGGTTGCCTGCATCAAAACCGATACTTTCAACACTATTTTCTTTCAAATAGTTCTGTCATTTTGTTTAGTGATTATTGTCTGGTTTTTTGTTTATTTATTAATTATATTTGTATACCACCCCAAAAATACATCTCTGGACAGTTTACAACATAAGAAAAAACAAAAATTAAAACATTAAAACAATTCAGAAACACAATTCTAATTTAAAAGCTTGAGTGAATAAATGTGTCTTTAAAGACTTCTTAAAAGCTCTCAGATATGGGGAGGTCCTTATTTCAGTGGGGAGCACATTCCAAAATTTCTGGGTGGCAACAGAGAAGGCCCGTCCCTGAGTAGCCACCAGATGAACTGGTGGCAACTGCAGATGGACATCTCCAGATGATCTCATTGAGCGATGGGGCTCATAGTGAGAAATACTTCAGGAAACGTAGGAAAACCACTATTCTGTGAATATTTTTAGCTGTAGGGTTGTATCCTGACTCTAACTTGTGCCTGTATACTCCCTCCTGACTGAATCCACTCGGGAGGCTTTGGGGGGGACCCTGGAGCAGGATCAGATGTAGCTTGGGAAGATTGCTGAGGTAAGGGTGATAAAAATCCACTTCTCCCCATATGAATTAAAGTGTCTTCCATTCATGGTGAAAAAAGATTAAGATACAACCCATTGTGTGTAGTAAAATGTTTGGGTAGGGATTGTGTTTTGTGGGATTGCCTACACAAATATTTTATTCAGTTTGATTAGTTATTTTAAAGGTTTAGAATTCATGTGGTCTGACACTGAATTTGTATGTTTATCAGTATCATTTTTAACATGAACTTGCAAAACGATTGAATAGCTTACCATTTTTTGTCTTTATTATTTGACTCTAAGTTAATTTAGCAGTTAAAGGGGAGAGACATCTTTATGGTAATCCATAAAATGTGATGCTCCAAAAAAGGAAAAGTGTGTATGTGATATTTTTCTTTTGCATTTTCTGTGCTGATGTAGAAATATTGCCTGGTTTTACTTTGGTAAAAAAACAAATTTTGATTGAGAATAGCTAGCTAGTACTTCTGATAATCAGGCACAGTGTATTAAATCAATGTAATTCCTGTTGGAGAAATAGACATCACAACTTTTATGTAAGGAAACATTTCAGAAATTACAGGGAAATAATTATTTTCTTGCATGTGTGTGCTTCCCTTCTGCTTTGTCTAGGGCACTAAAAGTGGTTTGCAATACTAAAACAAACAATAAGAGTTCTCAGGACTGGACTTATCCTTTCCTCAGGGCACACAGCTCTTTCAGAGACCTCTCAGGATGCTCCCAATACATTCAGATAGTATTCTGAGTAAAATGTTTCAATTCCACTTTTTAATTATAGTGGTAATATATTGCCAACCCAGACCCAAATAACAAGACATGCATAGTTGGAAGAAACTAGGGCCACTTTATTGAATAAATACAAAACCTGCATCGGGGAATTAAACTGAAGTGTGGGTATCCCCTATGTGGGTCAGTCTCATAGGAGGTATGCCTTCAGGAGGGTGAAGGACCACGCTTTGATTACCTCTTCTTGACCATGAGGTTACCCCTGATGAGGAGATGCATGCCAGCCCATCTCAACTCAGGTCGCTAGGCACTGAGTGGCATTTGCTGGCATGCATCCAAGTGGGAGCAGATCCAACCTGAGAGTCACGAGATCACCAAGTCTTTCTCCATATCCCCACTCACCATAACGGCCCTCCAGCACAACACCAATGCAATTAACCTACTCCAACTCACACTTGTCTGCAAATGAACCCCGTGACCACCTCAACAAAATAAGTGAGAAGTAGGCGGGGAAAGGCCACAACCACAGCCAATCAGCTGTAACCCCCAAAATACCTACTTGGCCCCAAAAGGCAACCGGAATATCCCTCACTAAATTAAGGGACAGGCGGGAGGGTATTCTGCCCACAGAGCAACAGGGGAGAAAAGTGACGGAGCAGGCTGCTTATGCAGGTGCTCCTCAATTCTGATTGGTCCACCGGCAACATGTGCCAGGGAATGAAAATGGTGGCCCACATGTCGGTCTCCGGGCCAAGCCCGCAACTCCGCCCCCTGCTCGCCTGATATTGCTGCTAACATGGCAAAAGGGGCGGGAAGCGGCTTTTCTGAGTTCTAGGGCTGAACTGAATAAAATACTGTACTTAAATTACTACCTTTAAAAAAAATGTCATTTCTTACCAGCAAAGAGTGACGATGCTGTCATGACAGAAAAACAGTGTGAACTGGATAAAAGAAAAAATCCAGCAAAAATAAAAATAGAGCATGGTTCTTTGAAAGACAAAATAAAAAACTTCCGTGAACCACACAAGAAGGACCAAAAAGAAATGGAAAATTCTGAGACAACAAAAAGAGGTCGAGTGAAAGAAGAAAGTGAACTGAATGAAGAAAAAGCTGAAACTGACACACACTTAGAAAAAGCAAATCATACAAAAGAAGGTAATAGGCATCTTAATCATTTGAGTGAGTGGGCAAGTATTTAGCCTTACATTGAATCTGTCTAGCAGAATAGTGTGCATATGTGTCAATATATATGTATTTGTTTTATGTATATAGATAAAAACAAATCTGAGAGCAATTCAGGAAGAATATAATTAGGCACAGGTTCTATTGATTCTGACGAGCACATGCACCTGCATAGGTTTGAGAGACACCCCTTTGGTGTGATTCCACACAGTTGTTATGCAATAGAGTTCATACAGTACATGCAAAATAATGAACTTAGATCTATGTGTATGTACATTCCTTACTAAAATGTCTTTTTTAAAAAAACATTCTTCACAGGAGAGAAAGAAACTGATGGAAATAAAGATATAAAAGAAGAACCTATGGAGGTAGATGAAGTGAAAATGGATACCTCTACAAAATATGAAGACAGCCTAATCAATGTAGATTTAATCAATGTTAGTGAAGGTTTTCACTTAAGGACGTGTTATAAAAGGAAAGTAAAAACATCAAAACTAGATGGACTACTTGAAAGGAGAGTAAAACAGTTTACATTAGAGGAGAAGCAGCGACTAGAAAGAATAAAGCTTAAAGCTAGTACGAGCTCTTCAGGTTGTAAACCTCTGAGTTCACAGAAGAATGTGGATGACTTAAAAATAACTAAAGCTGGAGATGGAAAGCAAATTGATTTAACTTCCCAAAACAGAACTCATATTGCAGATACAAATCAAGCTGAAAATCTTGTTCAAGACCGCATGTCATCTAGCAATCTTCACTTAACCAAAACTAGTGAACCAGTCCAATCTTTGCCTTGCTTAAATAGACTTTTAGAAGGAGAAGCAGCTGTAACCTCAATTCAGTGCCCTGATCCTCAGAGTTTGATAGTGAAGAATACTAATGAAAGTGGTTCTGAATCCGTGGATACAGTTAAAATTCAAAGGTGGAATAAGGAAAGAGACAGTGATAATTTCATTATGGAGGACTCGGAGCCAGTAAAGAAAGAAATACAAAAATGTGGTGTCTTGGAGGACAATGCAAAATGCTCAGAGCAAATCAATACCACAGAGTCTCAGTGTGAAAAAGTTATTCAGTCAATGGTAACTGAAAGCAGCTGTGAAGGAGATGCTTTATCTTTGACTAAGGAAGGAGGTGAAGCATTAAAATCTGAAAAACAGGACTGCGATTCTGTAGGAACTTGTGGTTTAGAACATCATCCTGAGGTGGTATCACTGCAGGCAAATGAAGTAAAAGAGAGCCTCTCAAAAAATAATGAAGTTGCATTAAATCAGAAGCTGACTCAGGGAGGCCTAAAACCACTATATACTGAACTCGCCTCAGAAAAGGCATTTGAAACCAAAATTCCTGACATCATTGGAGCAAATATCGATGAGGTAGTGAAGTCTAAAATAACTGAAACAAATGGTGAAAAACAAAACCAGGAAAAGTGTGTCCCACCAAGTTCCCTGAACAAATGCTTTGATGAGATTAAAAGTATTGCTGACAAAAACAATAATAAAAATGGAGAACTGGATGCCCAAACAGAAAAAGAAAAAGGAGCAGCATTTCAAATTAATGGGAAAGACACTGATTTTAAAGCATTACCTAATGAAGAAGGCTTAAAAAGTGAGGCACTTGCACACACAGAGAGCAATATCGACTCTAAAGTCAACAATATTAACAAAAGCAATCCTTTCATTAAACCATTTCCTTCTAATGAACTTGTAAAACCATTTATGAATGGTGATGTTACTATAGAAGATACAAATAAAAAAAATAATTTGGAAAGTGAGTTGTGTGTACAAAGTCCTATGGATACAGGTGGTGATTCTGGAGAAAATGATTTGCTTCAAGATCATGTGTCACAGCCTATTCAAAATAATGAGAGCAAGCAGTGTTCTTCTGAAAACTCTAGTCCTGTTAATAAAACATCCACGCCAGCCCTACCCTCCTGCAATGAGAACAGTGTATATAGTGAAACAGAATGCATGGAAATTGAACCACCTTGTGTTAAGAGAGCTGCCCTGTCACCCGTAATTTCATGTGAGGAATCTAGCTTGAGTAATGACTTTGCTGATCAGAATGGATTACAAGCGTACAACAAAGCTGAAAGCATCAATGGAGAGAATGCAGTAAAAGCTGTTGTTACAGAAGTGACTACTACATCAACTATTTCTACAGAATCCAAAACAGTTTATAAAGTATCAGAGATGTCTGCTATCAAGGATGAGAAAGAGAATGTGGTGTCGTCCACTGAAAACTGTTCTGTATCTACTGTAACTACAACCACCACCACCACTGTAACAAAGCTGACGACTCCTACTACAGATACTAACACTGATGTCATTTCTGTAAAGGAGCATAGTAAAACTGTGGTTACGACGACAGTGACTGATTCCTTGACTACTCCAGGAGGAACGTTGGTGGCTTCTATGACAGTGAGCAAAGAATATTCCACAAAGGACAAAGTGAAGCTAATGAAATTTTCAAGACCTAAAAAGACACGCTCTGGAACAGCATTACCATCTTATAGGAAATTTGTTACCAAAAGCAGTAAAAAAAGCATCTTTGTTTTGCCCAATGATGACCTAAAGAAGCTGGCAAGAAAAGGAGGGATCAGAGAGGTTCCTTGTTTCAATTATACTGCTAAGCCTGCTTTGGATATTTGGCCATATCCATCACCAAGACCAACTTTTGGTATTACTTGGAGGTACAATGTTAAGAACTCTTTCAGTGGAGTGGAGTGGGAGGGAATTTTAGTGTATAAACTGTAGTGTTATATTCTAGCATGATCATTTGATGCTTCAGTTGTCATTCCTTTAAAAAATCTTCATTTCATTGCCCAAACATTTGAACTATATTTGCTTGGCAGCAGCATTCTAATTACAGGTGTGTTCAAGGACAGTGTCCTGCTCCTGTGTTGGGTTTAGTATACAGTCAGAGCATGGGAATGGAATTGGAGAGGGGAAAGGCACACTAATGCTGCAGACTGTGCACATGTAGCAGTTCCTGCATCTGCTGTGTGGACAGGTGTGAATTGGGGCAAAGTGCACAGTTGCCGTTTGCAGTATAAGTTTCACTTGTACTTAATGGGCACATCCAAAACCCTTCATGCAGAAGAACCCTGAAAGCTTGTTCTGAGTATTGATTTGAGCCAGTTAAAAATGATCAGAGCAGAAACCATTCAATATTCTGTTAACAAACAAAAATGTTAGTCCAGTGGTGTCTGCTAGGCCTTGTCTGGAATTTGCTAGCATTAAAAGTCTCAAGCCATCCAAAGTTCTCCAGCTTGCTAAACTGAGTGAGGATTTATTCATTGCAGATCCTTGCTTTCATGTACCAATGCTTCTCCTGGCCGACATTCTACCTGTTTCTTTGGCAGACTAGAGTACCACAGCCCCCATTTAGTAGCTTGAAGGGCTTGGTTTCAAATTATCATCCAGTGTCAAGCATGATCTATTGCTACCTTATTTAGTTACCTTAAGACTGCATTTTACTAGTATGAAAACATATTTATATAACTGTAAAAAGTCATTTGTTGAGTAGACATTAGTTCAGGAAATACTTGGTACTTGCTTTGGATTGTTCTAAAAGCTTCCTTTTAGATTAGGAAGATTCAATATGCACTTGTACAGGCCTACATTATGGATACCACTGTGGTATATGAAAAAAAACAACTTCATTTTTAATTGCAAGGGAACTAAACCGCTACCTCTGAGACCTTGGGCATTTTGACTATGTATTTTATTAAACTGGATGTGAAAAATATTTGATTTCCTTTATGAATTTTTGTAGATATCGACTTCAAACCGTAAAATCTTTGGCAGGGGTTAGCCTTAAGTTGAGGTTGCTCTGGGCATGTCTAAGGTGGGATGATATGGCTGCCAAACCCCCACCTGGAGGAGGAACTACACGCACAGGTAGCCTTTTAAAGGAACACTTAATTTTATTAGTTTACAAAATCTGTGCTACTAATTAAGTATTCCTTCAAAACTTGTAATTTTCTATATGAACTTGAGTCTATTGAAATGAAGGTTTTTACAAATTTTATTTTTTGGAGAGTGTGTCATATGTACTCCATACTCACTACGAGTTGATTATTACAGAATTCTAGACCAGGTTGTCACTGTCACCATCAGAACTATTTATAGTTGGGTTTCTTTCCAATTCAGACACATTCCCTGTTTCTTTCAGGGGACCCTTTTCAACTCATTTTGCTGTGTTTATAGGAAATATGGTAGAACAGTTGTTAAGCATTCTCACTTCTCAGAAGTACAGTGAATTTCAGCTAACTGTAAGCCCAGATTCTGTATCTTAAACAGCAACGTATTTATTAGGAGAACATGTTATATTCAGCAACACCAACAGTCTGCATTGTCTAGTGTTGTTGTTGTTGTTGTTAGTTCAATTTCTATATCGCCCTTCCAAAAATGGCTCAGGGTGGTTTACACAGAGAAATAAATAAATAAGATGGATCCCTGTCCCCAAAGGGCTCACAATCTAAAAAGAAACATAAGATAGACACCAGCAACAGTCACTGGAAGTACTGTGCTGGGGGTGGATAGGGCCAGTTACTCTCCTCCTGCTAAATAAAAGAGAATCACCACATTAAAAGGTGCCACTTTGCCAAGTTAGCTGGGGTAGTATTGCAGTCTCGATTCCATTAGATGGAATAGGGAGTCCATGGCCCACTGACTTACAAGTGTCTGTATATTTTAGCCTGTAACATGTGTGTCTTGCATTGAACCTTGTGTTCTCTCGATGAATGTCGAGCACAGACATCTCTTGTCAGCTAGTCACACTCAGTTCAGTTGTGTTTCAAGTAACTGTGGGCCAAAAATAGACCTGTACATTTTGGGTGGCTAATTTCTCATATTCTAAAATCACAAATTATACTGAAGATATAGTTTGACTCAAGAAAAGATCTCCAGACCTCTGAATTGCTCATCTACATTAATACAAAAGGCAAATTTAAATCTCCGCAGGTGTTGATGTGGAACAGTGGTGTTTGTGAATTTGAGACTAATATACTTGCAGGAGTAGAAGTCCACTTGCACTAAAGGGTTTTTCTGTCCCCTCACCCATCTCCCCCAAAGGCCTTTTCTGAGGATCAGGGACTCTCCAGAAGAGTATAGAATGGGGCACAAGGTGCTGCATGTTTAGGAGGAATTGCGAAAAATCAGGCAGAGGTACTTTGGATGGACCCTTAGTTGGAAGCAGTATTTCCTCTAAGGCGTGTGCACTTGCGTGTGCTCAGTTTTTTTTATGTCCACCCAGTTGTTAATAGATCCCGCTCAGGTTGAACCAGGAAGGCCCCATTCTAAATGCAGGTGCACACACACTGCCTTGATACTGTTGCTCAGAACAAAACTCATTCCGCACACGGGGGGGGGGGAGCGAGAACATTGGTTGTGAGGTCTTTTGAAATGGTACTTCCACAAGGCAGACTATTAATTTTTGGCTATTCCCCCTCACCCTGCAATTCACATGTTCCCCAGTATCTGTTGTACAGAAGAGTCACTCAAAATCTGTAGTGGTGAAGAGAGAGTGGCAAAGTCCTGTTGTTCAAGTAGACTTCTACTCACGCAACTTTGGATCCAATTCAGTTTTACTAATTGTAGTTAAGAAGTGTAATTCTTAATAACATAATCCTCATATTTACAGGTTTTTCTGTCATCCTTAACTAAGGGTGTGCGAGCCAGCTCGATTTGAACTGTGGTTTGAATTGAACTGGCCCGGTTCAGGCAGTCCAAGATCAAACTGCGCAAGCCCTTTTTCTAAGAACTGGTTTGCGGGCTGGCTCAAGTATACTTGTAAAGGGGAATCCTTGCTGATTCCCCTTTACAAGTAAAGGAGGCATCCCTATCCTCTATGCTAAGGGGATGGGGTGGAGAGAGAAAGCTGTCTCTGCAACTTTAGAGGCAGTCATGGCTCTCTGAAGCCCCCCGCCGGCCTCCTGAATGACAGCCTGAACAGGCTGCGGCCTGCTTTGGGCCTCTGCACAGGCCCAAACTGGGCCACAGCCTGTCCGGGCTGTCATTCAGGAGGCCAGCGGGGGGCTTCAAAAAGCCATGACCGCCTCTAAAAGTGTGGAGGCCGCTTTTTCTCTTCACCCCACCCCCATGACTTTAGCATAGAGGTTAGGGATGCCCCCTTTACTTGTAAAGGGGAATCAGCAAGGATTCCCTATAATAAGTATACCCAAGCCAGCCTGTGAACTGGTTCAATGGCTAGACTGGGCCGGTTTGAATCCAGTTGATTCGAGCCAAACTGGTTCTGTTCACATCCCTATCCATAACTTCATTTTGAGATACTGAATGTTTGAGAGAGATCTGCATGATTAAAATTTTCTCCATGTAATTATAAAAACTCTGTGTAGCACTAAATATGATCTTGGGATTATATCCTTAAAGATTGATAATAGACTATTTTTAGTTAGTGCTAAGTCATAGCACTTTAGTTAGTGTTAAACCATAGCACTTTAGACAGTTTCAGTATTGAGTTTGTTGTGGCTGTGATTAAATCTGTACTTTAAAAAACCCAAACCATTATGTTTGACTAAGCTGTCACATATTTATAGTGAGATGTTTTAAATTAGACTTATTAATATATCATAAATTGTTGTAGAAACATCAGAAACAGAAATTACAACAACTGAAATAATCAAACGGAGAGATGTTGGACCATATGGAATTCGATCAGAATATTGTATTCGGAAAATTATTTGTCCTATTGGTGTTCCCGAAACTCCAAAAGGTAAGCATGTGTAATTGGATTCCCAAGTTACATAAAGATGATTTTGTATATTCAAGGACATCTTATGATTATATGATCCAACCCCTATTGATATTCCTATTGCTTTTCTCTACAGAAACTCCCACACCTCAAAGGAAAGGTCTTCGATCTAGTGCATTGAGGCCTAAAAGACCAGAAACTCCAAAGCAAACAGGCCCTGTTATAATTGAAACCTGGGTAGCAGAGGAAGAATTGGAACTGTGGGAGATAAAAGCATTTGCTGAAAGGTAAAACTGACAACTTAAAAATGATGCTCTTTGATATACTTGTGTAGATATTTAGATGAATAAATATTCCGTTTGAGTTACACTAATGAATTCAATATCTAGCATAGATGAAAAACTATATTAAGGGTTGTTTTCATTTCCCCTTAAAATTGCAAGTTTAAAGCTGAAAAAATGACTTTGAAGCTCTACAATCTAATGTAGAAACTTGAAAACCTACTTTACACCATAAAATAGGTGGTATCCTTCATTGACATTCTCTGCTATAAATTACTATAATGTGAAGGAATATTAGAGTCCTGAGGTCAAATATTTGGCTGGTAAATTCCAATCAGTATATTCATTTGATATACTACCACTTTATTTTCTGCCCTTGTCGCTCCTCAGCCAACAGTCTCCACAACTCATTTACTAGTCATCCCTTGCCAGTCTCTCTTATGTTTTTCATCTCCATTCACATTTTTAGTTGGCTGCTTAGTCTGTCTACTTACCTGATACTCTTCCCACTCAGCCTGCCAGACCTCAGCCTCACTGCTCTTTTGTTTTTATCATGACAATAGTACCACATGACCTTAGGTCCTGTGTTTCTTCGACGTGGTCTCTCTTCTATACAAATGGGCTATGCGCCTGCGCAGAGACCTCGTCGGAATCTAACAAGCTCAATTCTCTTGCTTTCGAATCCCGCCCCCAGCCGCTATATGCGGCTGTGCCATTCCTCATCCCCTCAGTCTCTCTTCGTCTGCGCTTCAGTGAACATCGTGGAGTCTGCAGCTCAGCAACGAGTAGGATCCAGCTATCCCTGCTTCTTTGATTTCTTTCTTATTCTTTCTTTAATTTTGCCACATAGTAGCATTTTTGTTCCTTGCATTTTGTTTTTGCAGTTTTTCTCTCCTTTGGAGCTCCGATCCCGTCTGGGATCGAGCATGGTGGCCAGCTGGCCTTCAGCGTTTATGCCGGTTATGATGAACTTTAAAAAATATATTCGCTGTGGATCTAAGATCCCTTCTCCTGATACTCATACCAAGTGTGTCTTGTGCTTGGGGAATCCCACATTATCGAGACCTGCCTTCATTGCCAGAAGTTCATGAAGCAGGTTCGCAAAAATAGGGCTTCTCACCTGCACACAGGCCTGTGGGATATGGCTCTCCGTTCTTCGGAAGCCTTGTCGCTGAAACGGTCTGTAAAGATGGATTCATCAGGACAATCAGAGCATGCGGTGTCTGCTCCTGCGGAGGCCGAAAACCTGGACTCGATACCAATTTCGGCGTCCTCTGCATCTCAATACCAATTTCGGCGTCCTCTTCCTCAGCACCCCAGCCTGCGGTACCTAAGTCCTCCCCAGATCCCTTGGGATCAGTACCAAAGTTGAAAAAGAAGAAACTGGTTACATCAGGACTTGCCAGCGGGTCATCACCTTCCCCCATACCCAAGAAGAAGAAGGCAGAAGAGGTTCCTGCATCGGAGGCCCCTGTGGCCAAGAAGACTAAAGTGGCTTTGGATCATACCATGCAAAGATTGTTGGTGTTGACGCGGCCTACCTCACCTGTGGTGATGGAATCGCTCAGAGTGGCCCATGATCAAACTAGGTCGAGTAGAGAACTTTCGGTGGCGATAGAGGAACCATTTTATGCTTCATTGGAGGAGTCGTATTCTCCAACCAGGCCAGCAGAAGACACTTCATGGCTGCCTAGGTGACAGTCACCCTCTCAGGGCCAGCAAGAGCACGTTCCCCTTAGAGACCATGGTACCTGTTGGGAATCGGAAGAACGCTCCTTGACGCTCAGACAAGACCAATCCTGGGACCGTCATGATCAATCTTGTCCGGATCAGTACCAAGCGGCAGAATATCGCTCCCCCTTGAGGGCAGTTGAACCTTTTTACAGCGCGTGGCACCGGGACTCTGGATCATGCGACCGGTACCAGATGGACTATCAGTCTATTCAGATTATGCTCGTCCCCGTTATGGGTCCCACTACTTTGAGGACCTCGCATGTGGGAAACCCTTGACGATAAGGAGTTGATGAGAAACGCCCCCCCCCCGCTTTACATTCGGAAGGGAGGCAATGTTCCCGCTCACTGCAACGCTCCCCGAGGGACCATACAGAGCGTCGCAAACTGCCTGATTCGGTTCCGGTGATACCTCAGGATGCCTTGCCTGCCCAAGTGCCACCAGCAGAACTTTCCATTTCAATACCAGGCAATCAGGGTAGCAAGCCAGCCTCCCCTTTGGGTTCGATGCCCGTGGCACAGAACTCTTTGGCCCTGCTGGAGCCCAGACTTGAAGCCGGGCTTCTCGTCGGAGGACCTCAAACTGTACACAGCATATGTGACACGAATGGCTTCAGCCCTGGGCGTGAACCTGGGTAACCAACAGAAGAGAGAGCTGGACCCGGTGTTCAGCCTTATTGATTCTGAAGCCAAGATACCAGCCGCTTTGCCCCTGAATCCGGCATTGTTAAAAGTTATCCAGGGTCACTGGGAAAAGCCAACGACACTTTCCCAGCCTAACAGGCATCTAGAAAATTTCTACAGGGTGCAACTGGATGACGATACATCCTTTTTGGGGAACCATCCCACCCCAAATTTGATCGTCATGGAGGCGTCGCTGCAAAGGACCAGAGGTCACAGCCAGTCGGCACCGAGTGACAAAGAGGGCAGGAAGTTGGACTCTTTCGGGAGGCGACTTTACTCCGCCTCAGCCCTACATTTGAGGGTGGCCAATTATCCGGTTTATAATGCACAATATAACCACTTTTTGTGGAAGAAGTTGAGTCCCTTTCTGGATCTCCTCCCGCAGGACAAGAGGGATCTGGCCAAATAGGTTGCCTGCGAGGCCATTTAGGTGGCCAAACAAGAACTTTATTCGGCCTGGCATTTGGTGGAATGCGCAGCTGAGGTGATGGCCACATCCGTGACACTCTGATGACATGCTTGGTTGCCTTTATTGGGACTGCGTTACTAGGGCCAAGGACCTGCCCTTCAAAGGCTCTAGCCTCTTCTCTGAACAGACTGATAATATGCTCCAGAAGGTTCAGAAGTTGAAGAGCACCGCGCGCTTCATGTCATATGCTTCGCTGGTTAGCAAAACGCAGAGAACTGCCAAGTGGTCACTTTACCAACCAGGAAACGCCCCTTCCCAGCAACAGTCACCTTCAGAATGGTCCTTTTGTGGCAGCAAATTCCAACCCAAATACAAGTTGGGTGACCAGCCCAGTAAGCCACCCTTTCAGAAACAGCACTTGTCTGGCCCCATTCTTGCGAGCTGGGACAAAGTGACTGCGGAGCAGTGGGTCCTCACAATTATACGTTTTGGCTATGCCCTGGAGTTTTGCGGGACACAGCCAGTGTCAGGGATTGTGGTGATTCTTTGCACCGCGGAGTTGGATCAAGAGCTCGCTGCTCTCATGGAAAAGCATTCCCTGGACTTAAAAGATGCATACCGTCGCATTTCAATATGCCCTCAGCTTCGACGCTTCCTGTGGTTTCAGATTGGGGGGATCCCCTATCAATTCAAGGTCTTGCTGTTCGGCCTCACAGCCACACCGAGAGTCTTCACGAAATATCTGGCCCCGGTGGTGGTGTTTCTGCAGGAATAAGGTTTGCAGGTGCTGCCGTAACTAGATGATTGGCTTATTGGGGCGAGCACCAGGCGTGAAATTCTGGGTGCTCTCGAGACCATGGTAGATACTCTGTAGGAGCTGGGTTTCCAAAAATCTCAGTTGGAACCCACCCTTTGAATTTAGTTCATTGGGCTGATATTCGACACAACCTGGGAAAAGGTCTTCCTTCCAATGGGCAGCATAGTTACTCTACGGAGGCTGGCGGCCATTTTCCTAGCCTGTGGCCCACAGACTATGCATTCCATACATCGCCTGTTGGGTCACATGGCATCGAGTACATACATACTACCTCAAGCGTGTCTTCGTATGCACGACGTTCAGAGATGGTTTTTGGATGTGTTTGATCCCCTTCAGGATCTGGGCCATCTAGAACGCATGCTCCCTCGATGGGTGCAGGCGACGGATGGAGATTTGGCACTCCCTTTCAAGCCCTTCGAAACCAGTGAGTGGTCACGACAGACACATCAGATCTCGGTTGCAGGGCACACCTGGAAGGGCTTCGTCTGAGTGGACGTTGGTTCCACAAAGAGAGGACTCGACACATCAGTTATCTGGAGTTGTTGCCCATTTTCAATGCTCTCAAAGGCTTCCTGCCCAATTGGGGGTCATTTAGTGATAATACAAACAGACAATACAATGGCAAAAGCCTACGTCAATCGACAGGGTGACACATCCTCAAGGAGCCTTCTGTTTCTGGCTCCTAACCTTTGACATTGGTGCGTAGCAAATGCGGTATCGCCTCAGGCAGTTCATATTCAGGGTGCGCTGAATGTCCAAGCGGACACTCTGAGCAGAATAACGGTGGTCTCCCACGAGTGGGCCTTACACCAGGGTGTTCTCAGGGACATATTTGTGAACTGGGGAGTCCCGTTGCTGGACCTGTTTCCCTCCCGGGACAATGCATAATGTGCCCTCTATTGCTCCAGGGGAGGGTGAGAGCTCTCTTGGTGATGCCTTCGTCCTATCCTGGACGGCCCCCCTTCTGTTTGTGTTTCCCCTATTTCCCCTCATTCTGAGGGTCCTTCACACACTAAGGGTGGATTGAGCCAGGGCAATCTTGATAGCCCCATGGTGGCCCAGGAGGTCTTGGTTTCCGGTCCTGAGGCGCTTGGCAGTGACTTGGAAACCCCCAACTGCCCGACCGGACCTGCTGTCACAGGAGGAAGGATGGGTGCTTCACCCAGATGTTCGATCCCTGCATCTGATGGCATGGAGGGTTCTGCTGACTTCCCGTTGAGACTTAGGGAAGTTCTGGTTGCTGCCAGGAAACAGTCCACACGGAAATAATATGATCACAAGTGGCCTCATTTCAGTTCATTTGCTGTACTGCATAACTTTGATGCATTTAATCCATCCGTTCAAGATATCTGTAATTATCTGTTGTCCCATAAGATGTCAGGTTTAAAACTTTCATCCCTTGAGGTCTGTTTGGCTGCTGTTGTAGCGCATTCCCCCGATGGCCGGACTTTTTGGTTTAAAGACCCGGTGGTGAAAAGTTTTCTTAAAGGTTTGACACACATGTTCCCAGATGACTTGGTTATGTTACCGGCTTGGGACCTGTCAGTAGTATTGGCTGGTCTACTACGGCCACCATTTGAGCCTTTGGTTTCAATTGATCCCTGTCTCCTGACCTGGAAGGTCGCCTTTTTGATGGCCATTACCTCCGCCAGGAGGGTAAGTGAGTTAAGGACCCTGAGGGCTGACCAACCGTACCTTCAGTTCCATTAGGACAAGGTTATACTCAGGACAGATGTCAAGTTCCTGCCCAAAGTGGAGTCTATCTTTCACTGGTCGTCTGCGCTCACTTTGTCCATGTTTTTTCCAAATCTTTCATTGGAAGCGGAAAGGAGGTTACACCATTTAGACGTTCAAAGGGCATTGTCCTTCTACGTTCAGAGGTCTGCTGAGTGGAGAAAATATCCTTCCTTGTTTGTTCTGTACCATGGGCCACGTAAAGGTCTCCTAGTCTTGGCCCAATCCATGTCCAGGTGGATAGTTTCCACAATTGAACTTTCTTATCAGTTGGCTCATAAATAGTTGCCTGCTACGGATAAGGCACACTCTGTTAGTTCCGTCGTGGCCTCTGTGGCCTTTGATTGTGCAGTCCTGTTGGACGCTATTTGTCAGGCAGCTACTTGGGCTTCTCCCCATTCATTTATTCGTTATTATGCAGTTGATACCAGGGCACAGAATGATGCTGTGTTTGGCAGGAGTGTCCTGCAATCCATTTTCAGTTGATGTACTTGTTTCTGAAATAAAAATTTCTGGCTGATTATATTTGCTTCTATTCTTCCCTCCTCCTTGGGTGCTAGCTTGTTATGCGCCCATTTGTGTAGAAGACAGAGACCACATCGAAGAACAGCAGGTTACTCACCTGTAACTTTGGTTCTTCTAGTGGTCATCTGTACTTCTACATGCCCTCCCTGCGGGGTTTACTAAAGCTGGACTCTGTGACTGCGGAGATGAGGAGTGGCACAGCCGCATATAGCGGCTGGGGGCTGAGTTCCCGTCCAAAGCAGGAGAATTGAGCTGGTTAGATTCCGACAAGGTCTCTGCACAGGCACATAGTCCATTTGTGTAGAAGTACAGATGACCACTAGAAGAACCAAAGTTACAGGTGAGTAACCTGTTGTTTCCTCATTCTCTAATTCACTTTACTCCGCTCTTCCTCCACTTCATGCCTTCTTCACTCATCTTAGCCCTGTGTTTACCCAACTTACTTCTCCAGACACCATTCATCTGAGTCTTTTTCATCTGAACACTCACAACCTTTCTGTTTTGCTTTGCCACACAGTTCCAACTGGATTTATGTCTCCTTTGAATCACCATTGACCGCAGTGAAACTGCAGTATATAGAGATATTTTATTTTGGTGAAACATTTCATCCTGAGACGGTAGAATGTTCATGGAGATTCCGTGACATTACAGCAGCTCAGCCTGTGACTTGGAGACAACTGGTGATAGCTAAATTTAAGCATGTGCTTATAAAGCAAATTCATCAAGTGGTATTATGATTGTGAAAATGTTCCCCACGCACCTCAGTCTGAAGGATAATCTTTTGAAGTACAGTATATTGACTAGAAAATGTCAGGAACTTAGATGCAGTCTACCAATAAGCTGGGGATATGGTTCATATAAAATTAATTGTTCATATGAAATAGCATGATCTGAATTGTGATCCATTGGCATTCATAAACAATGGGTATCGTGCCTGCACAGGGACCTCATGGATGGATTCGCTAGCTCCTTGTGGCACCCGCGCATTGGCCCACATGCTTGGCGTTTATATCAGCGCTTAGGGCACCATCTTGTCAGTTCCTTTCCAACCACCAAAGCATCAACACCTCGTTGGCTGCTGCTCCTCGGCTTCGGATTGGTTATGTTTAGATATAAAGTGAAATTTGTGTTTGTTTTTCTTGGCTTTGACTCGGACTTCTTATAAGACTATTCTTTGGATGGCGGACTTTGTTGTGTTTTGGTGACTTTGGAACAGCTCAAACGACCACTCGGTTCTCTGATGTCAGACTTGTTAAAACAGCTCCACGGTTACTTTCGAGGTGAATGGAGCTTAAGAAAACTTATGGGGGCCATCTTCTGTCAACTGATCACCACGATGCATGTCTTTTATGCTTGTGGGAACAGCACAAACCAGCAATTTGCAGAATATGTACCACTTTCTCCAAGCAAACTTTTAAAAACTGTGCCTTGTGTTTGCATGCAGCACTTTATGGCAACACGCTTGTCTTGATGACGTCGAGACCCAACTTTCTCTCGACATCAGGATTGATGTCAAGCTCACTGTCGAATCTGTGCATGCACAGTCTAAAATCTCAACCCTGTCTGCTTCTACCTCGACATCAGAGGCTATATTCAAGTGCCCTAAAGAGCTTCTGAAGGGCTCATCGTTCAAGCACCACCAAAAGCATAAGGAAAAACAGAGGTCTTCAGATGAGGAGCACTCTCCTTCGCCTTAAAAAAAAAAACACTAGACAAAATCATCGAAGTCTCCTTCAAGATTGAGAGTGACAGCACCTTCCCATCAGGGCTGCAGGCCCCATTCCACTCATCGACCTCAATGCCAAGACCACAGCACATCAGCATCGTGCCGCCATCAACGGATGCAAGCCGCTCTCTGTTAGCCACCATTTCACCAACAAAGCACCAGCTTCATACCTTGTCTCTAGCTCAGTCTCCGATAGTCGCCCTTGATGCCAAGGGATATGACACCTAGACACAGCAACCAACATCACCTGATGTCTTGAGCATCTGATTTGAGCCTGAAGAGGACCACTTGACATTGAATACGGCTTTGGATGTGCACACGGCTATTATCTATTTTAGATTCCGCAGACAGCACACACAGGCTTCATCTTCCATGGGTTCCTAAGCCAGGGACTTGACGTCGGCCCCAACATCAAGGAGGCCCTGGTATTGATCCCTAAGACCCTATTGATGTCACCCGTCCATTTCAGCACTGAGAGAGAGCTTCAGAATTGAAGCAGATCCCGGTAGCTACAACCGTTCCTACTACAACAACTCTTTCAGGCTTAGCCTCTCATGGAGTTGGGAAATCACCTTGGACTATATTTCCACACAAGGCTTGAGAAATCAAAAAGACCTAATCCATGGTTGTGGCTTCCGCCATTCCCTCTCTCCAGCAATGCCTAATGATTATGCGGAGTATCAGTATCGGGAAAGCAGAGCACTCTACACAGCAGGCTGCCGCATCTACCCAGGTGCTCCCTGAACACTTTGGGCAGGTTGTACCAACATTCTTTCCTAGAGTCCATACAATGATTCAACAACTCCACCTCATTTCTCCCACTGGCACTTCTCTTTAAAACAGTCCAGTGGGGTGATAGTGTACCTCCTTGCCGCCATGGTGCCTTCTCAGTCCAGAAGTGACCAGAAGTTGCCACTGTGCATGCACACGTCGTGACGTGGACGCGAAGAGGCGCTGGGGCCACAAGGAGGTACACTGCTGCCCCACCGGACGGTTTTAAAAGGCAGCACCGGTAGGGAAAATGTGGCAGAAGGGGTAAGAGCACCCTCCCCCGTCCTTAAAGAGATCCCCCTCCCACCTTCGAACTGGCAGGCGCTGATTCCATGCACACCACTACTTGTCACTGACTACTTGTCACTCTAACTGAACAACCTTTTGAACCATTAGCCACAGCTTCTCAGAAGCTACTAACATTGAAACAGTTTTCTTGGTGGCAGTTTCTACAGCCTGTAGAGTGAGTGAACTCACAGCTCTACTTATTGATGTGCCTTACACTAGGTTTTACCTTGATAAGCTCCTTCTACGTCTGGACTCAGACCTCCACCTAAAGATTGTGATGGATTTTGATTTGAATCAAGACATTCTGTTACCTAACTACAACCTGGATGGCTTTAAGAGGGGTTTGGATGACTTCATGGAGCAGAGGTCTGTCAATGGCTACTAGTCGGAGGGCTGTAGGCCACCTCCTGCCTCAAGGGCAGGGTGCCTCTGAGTACCAGTTGCAGGGGAGTAATGGCAGGTGAGAGGGCATGCCCTCAACTCCTGACTGTAGGCTCCCAATGGCATCTGGTGGGCCACTGTGCGAAACAGGATGCTGGACTAGATGGGCCTTGTGCCTGATCCAGCAGGGCTGTTCTTATGTTCTTACTTTCAAAATCCAACTACTCCATTAGAGAGGTCATTTCAGTGCTTAGATATGCGGAGTTGCCTCCTATTGTACCTCAAAAGAACAAGGGATATCCGTAAGACTAATCACCTTTTCTTTTTCTTCTTTTTTAAGCAAGGCTTTTTTTTTTTATTTTTACAATAGAAAAGTATAAAACATAATTAACAGTTGAATTTCAAGAGTACAGAAATTATATATGGTATTACAGATAATTTTAAAAAGAAAAAGAATAGACAGAACCTCTTCTGATTACCAGTCCTCCCAATGATTACATTATTGTTCATGTAATAAAAAAGTTGTATATTCAAAGAGTCATATCCATAGATTAGAGGGCATCAGTGCAATCAAAAAGTATAAGTAACAGCTTAAGAAGGATATACAGTGGTAACAACATATAAAGTAAACCTAAATGGTAATTTGTTCATGTAAGAGATTCATAAAATGAATCATGGAATCATGTTCATGGAAGAGATTCATAAAAATATCAAGGCCACCCAGAATATGCTGTAATATATAAGGGCACAAATTATATCTAATAAAAATTTCCTAAACTGTCTCATCACACAAAAGAAGGGAAAAAAGATTGATATATAAGAGATATAGATAGATATAGATAGATAGATATTTAAGAATTAGAGTAAACTGCTATTAATTACTTGATTTAACAGACAAACCGGGTTCAAAACATCAGATTTTGCCATGCTTTAACTCTGTGGTTAATGATTATTGCCATACAGAGGAAAGAAAAAGATATCTGCTAAGGAGTTAAATTCTGTCATACTGATTATTTCACTTGCTATTTAAATCATCGGGGATTACAAACAGGAGGAAAAAGAAAAGACAAAAATAAAATCCATATTTAAACATTTCGTAAAACCTAGCTAGGTAACACAACTACTCTAAATAAGTATTAACCACTAAACACAATAATACTCCAACAATCGATTATTCAATGTATAAAGGGACAATTCTCTCATATCATGATTATCAAAAACTGCAGAATACCATTGTAAGATAAAAGTAATATAAAGGTAACATAACCTGATTATGGAAAAGGTCAGATTTAAAAGTGAAACTTTCCAAATTTCTGGTTAAAAGTATTTTCAAGAAAAAATAAAGATTAGAACCCTCTGTAGTTTTAATCCTTTAAATTTCGATAACTTAAAATCTTCATTTAGCCAACAGGCTCTTATCTGTTAGCTCAGAGAAAAGAAAAGAAAAAACACCTGAAAGGAAAAGAGAAAAATTCATCCAAAAATTCATCAGTCAGAGTAAGCCCATGGGCTCTTATATGTTAGCTCAGGGGGAGAAAAGAAAAAACATGAAAGGGGAAAAAAGGATTCAACCAAAACTTCATCAGTCAGTTTTAAAAGGTCAGTCAGCATCCGGCATCATGGGGAGCACTAGGGCTCAAAACAGATCTATAAAACATCCTTCAGAAGAACTTCAAGCCAAAAAGGCAGGACCCATTTATATTTAAATCTGCCCCTGCAATAGCAGGCATTGTTGTCATATGGCGAAAGGTTTCTTGGAGTAAAATAATACGTTTCTCTAATCTCTTCATGTACCAATGTTATCTTCATAATGCCAAAAAGGTTTGTTTCTCCGTCTTGTTTGACGTAGAATCTTGGATAGGAGAATCCAGGATTTGTGAAAAGGGAAACTTCATCTCAATACTCCATGGTTGCTTGTCAGAAACTACTTCCAATCCAGAACTAGGGGGAGGCAAAGATTCTTGTCCTTGTAAACAGAACACTTTCTCTTCAGAAAGACCTAATCCCAAATCCATGTCAGATTTTGGAATAGACATACTCAGATTATCCAGTTTTGTCACAATCCGGGTACAAAAATTTCGTAATTCTGCAAATACCGATTGTTGCAGTGCAAAGAGAGATAATGTCTCTGCTTGGGAGTACGATTCCATCATATTGGTTATTCCATTTGCTGTTTTATTCTTTGGGAATTAAAAAGAATAAAAAAGGAAAAGATGGGGGACAAGATCTGGGGTAAAAATCCCAGATTGAAAATTTAAGATCAACTAGCCAGTTCCCCCCCCCTTAAAATTCAAAGTTAAAACCCTATTCTGAATACGTAATATGCATTGATAATCCCAATGCTTTCCCTATTTATAGAATTGTTAAATTGGCTTTAACCCTGTGGGAATACAATTTATGGCTCTTTAACTTGAGCCTAATTATGCTATTGATAAAGGTATTATGAAATAATGAAATCCATACATCATTAAAGAAAAAGCTTCAGATTGCTCAGTGTCAAAGAGTAGAGCACACTAAAATAATTAGATCTCTACAGTTAAAAACAAAAACACAGTTACTCTAAATCAGAATTAACCATTTAAACACAGAAAATAAAACTCCTAAATCACATTATTTAACTGATAGAAAACCAAATACTTCATATGACAATTAATTAAAACCACAGAATACCCGTGTAAAAAGAAAGAAAGAATAAAAAAAGATGAAATAAGAAGGTGACGTAACAAATAGTTGAGGAAATAAGTTCGACTGAGAAAGTAAATCACTGCATATAAGAATGCACGTGAGATGTCCAAAGCTGAAAATGAGTCCTTGTGAGTCCTTGTAAATATCAGAAATTCAAAGTATTTTCAAAGAAAGAAAGAATTTAACACCATCTGTAAAAATAGTCTTTCCGATTACTCTTCCAAACTTCTAGGGGAAAAGAATTTTCCCAAGTGAGGGTTAAGGTATCCTTCTACAGGCAGTTCAAAGTAAGTAATAGTCAATAAAAATGAGTTAAGAAATACAATATAAAAAGAAGATAAACAGCAAACCCTTATTATGAAAGAGACGAAAAGAAACAAGCTTAATCCATAAGCGCTGAGGATTGTCCAAGGATTTATGACCCCCAATTAGTCCTTCTGGCTGCTCTACAGTTTTAGGTCGTAAATCTTATTTCTCAATGAGTTAGAAGTAGTTTTAGAGTCTCCATTAAACTAACAAGCTCTTATCTGCTGGTAGCAATATTTTAAAGTCTTCATGTATTTGAAATATAAGAAAAGGCGGAGAAAGCATAAAGAAAGCTCCAACCGGTATTCAAGAAGCCCTACAGAAAGCTGGTCTTTAGTCAGAATTCCAAATCAAGTCAGTGAATGAAGAAAAAAGAAGAAAGGGGGAGAAATACTAGCCAAGAGGTCAAGAAATCATCTGATCTGGATCGTGATCCATTGTAATCATAAGCAATGGGTTCTGCGCCTGCACAGGGACCTCGCGGGCTGACTTAGTAGCTCCTCATGACGCCCCTCCCGCCTGCATGTGCTGTGCAAAGTTCGTTAAGATTGGCGGTTGGGGCATCTTCCTTTCAGTTTCTCTTTGACCGCCTTAGCGTTCATACCTTGTTGTAATAGCTCATACTACAACTACTTTAAACTGACCAGGATTGGAAAACGGACTTCTTTGGATTATGATTTGGCTTGTTTTGTAAGAACTTATTGTGTTTGAAACGGATAAGGAAACAAACTTCACGAACAGACCTTTCCCTCAGAGATGGAAGTGGAAAAAACCTTTAAGCGCTGTGCTAAATGCCGCGCTAAACTTCCGTCCACTGATCTCCATGACACTTGTTTAATGTGCCTTGGGGAGGAGCACAATATGGCTGCTTGCAAGATTTGCTGCTCTTTCTCCAAGCAAACTCGGCAGAATAGAGCACTACGCCTTAAAGCGGCGTTGTATGATGAAGCGCTCCGCCCACTGATGCCGCGCCCAACCTCTCCTTCTGTGTCAAGCAGCCGAACGGCGTCAATTGCCAAGTCAATGTTGAGTGCTGGGTCAGCATCGGAATCTGGGTTGACGTCAAAGTCGGCCGCCCGCAGATGTGCAAAACAGCAGTCTAAAACTGTGGGCTCTGATGGTTCGAAGTCTGCTGATTACCTCTTTAAAAAACCAAAGGAGGTGTCAGCGAAGGGGCATAGACATGGCGAAAGAAGGCGCTGTCACAAGTCTGGAAGTGATTGTTGAATATGCTGAGCCACCGAAAAAGAAACACCGAGACCCCTTCTCCTTGAGTAGTGCAATCATTCGATGGTGACTCGGAGGAGTCTGCAGCACTTTTGACTACAACGGTGGTGGCTACAGCATTGAGCATAACTATCGAGACTGCAACAGCATCCCCTTAAATGTCGAGGACACAGGCCTCGACATCGAGCGTTTCAGCTTTGATGCTTGCCAGTCCAACATTAGCTACGATGTTGACAACATCTTCATTGTCAATAGCCTTTTCTTCAATGTCGACAGCTTTTTCTTCAATGTTGATAGCAGCTTCAATGTCAACGGCCTATCCTTTGCAAGCTTCAATGTCAACAGCCTATCCTTTGCAAGCCACGATAGCAGCTTTGCAGCCATCGAAGGTTATCCATCTTCTCTCTCCTGCAAAGACCCTGGAGCAGTCTCCCTTGACTCCAAGAACTCCAAATGTGCGGGTGCAGCTGGGAGAACAAGCAGAGGATCATTGCCAGCACCAGGGAACCACGACTGCCTTGCACACACTGCTAGATTCCGCTGCCAGCATGTCTTCAGGGTCTACCTTCCATGGTTTCTTGAGTACTGGGCTTGACATTGAACAGGAGGCAGATCCTCTAGATTAGGGATTCTCAATGTTGGGTCCCCAGATGTTATTGGACTTCAGCTCCCATAATCCCCAGCCCCAGTGGCCTTTGGTTGGGGATTATGGGAGTCCAATAACACCTGGGGACCCAACGTTGAGAATCCCTGCTCTAGACCCTCCCAGGACGCCATCCATGTCTCTATTTCAAATGCAGCTGGTAACACGAAAGCAGCTTACTCCAGCTCATTCCTGCGGTTTTCGCCATACACCACCTGATGACTGCGGACTACCTGCAATGGAAAGCGCAACAATCCCCTTCTGCCGCACAGGGGAATTTCAAGCAACCGCAAATCCAGATGATTCCACATCTGGGGCAACGTAACGTAGTGCCTCAAGCACCACCAGCCCGATTGGAGGTGTTGCTGAGCCCATTAGGGCCAGATGTTACAGCTCCTCGAGCCCAAAACCTACCTGCTATAGGAACATAGGAAACTGCCATATACTGAGTCAGACCATTGGTCTATCTAGCTCACTATTGTCTTCACAGACTGGCAGCGGCTTCTGCATGGTTGCAGGCAGGAATCTCTCTTAGCCCTATCTTGGAGAAGCCAGGGAGGGAACTTGAAACCTTCTGCTCTTCCCAGAGCGGCTTCATCCCCTGAGGGGAATATCTTGCAGTGCTCACACATCAAGTCTCCCATTCATATGCATCCAGGGTGGACCCTGCTTAGCTATGGGGACAAGTCATGCTTGCTACCACAAGACCAGCTCTCCTCTCTTTTCCTCTATCTCACTGCCTCCAAAGAAGCCTGTGGGAAAGAGGCAGAGGAAATCTAGTCCTCCGCCGCCAAAGGAGCCCTCCTTGCCAGATGCCTGTTCTACAGAAGAGGAAACGTTGGAAATGTCCGACTCTGATGTTGAGTCTTAGGTCTGATCCACCTTCAGACATACCTCCTCGCCTCTTCAGATCTCTGACCGAAGAGTTGAAGGCTTATCATACCCTTGTAAGAGAGATTGCGGAGGCACTTGGGATGGAGCTCAGTTCACCTGAGACTGAGGAAGCCGACCCAGTGTATAATATGATGGCAAGATCCAGAACAGCTCACCCAGTGGCCTTGCCCGTGATACCAGCCATTAGCAAAGCTGCTAAGACAGCTTGGGAGGCCCTGCAGGTCTCTGCCCCCATTCCAAAGAGATTGGAGAGTTTGTACAGAGTCAGAGAAGGAGAAGACACTTACCTTTTACGCCATCCAGTGCCCAATTCATTGGTCATTGATTGTGCTTCCTCATCTCGTGGGGGACACCGCCACACATCACCTGGAGAGAAGGAAGTTAGAAAGCTGGATGTGATGGGCCATAAGATCTATTCCACACCCAGTTTAGCAATTAGAATTGCTAACTATGCAGCCTGCATGGTCCTCTATAACCACATCCTGTGGGATACCCTGTTACAGGACTCAACCGCCATGTCTCCTGAAGAGTTCCAGTATAAGTTCAATGAAACATATGAGAAGACAACAGCCGTAACACGGCAACAGTTGAGCGCCTTCAAACATCTGGCTGAAACAGCATCCCGGGCGATGGTCTCAGCTATCAGCATGCGTCGTTATGCTTGATTGCGCTCCTTGTCCCTCCATCAACATATGAGAGAGCGGATTGAAGTCCTTGCATTTGATTGGAAAGGTATTTTTCATGATGACACGGATTTTACAATGGAATCTTTGAAGAAATCCAAATTCACAGCACAAACCTTTATGACAACATCGACCACATCTGGAAGTGCGACGAAAGCCCGCTCTTATTCCTGCCAGAAGCCTTACCACTACCAAGGGAAAAGGGAATTCTGCAAACGATACAGACCGTATCAACAGCCTAAAGGTTACAATCAGAACCTAAAGGGAATAATGCCCGTCAGAACAAGGACAATTCCAAATGGTCCTTTTGACGGGATTGTTCACCCACTGCACAAAACAGCATTAGCCAAGGTCAACAACATCGACTTGAACACACATGACATTGCCATTTCAGCCAGAACACCAAACACTGGTTCTGTTCTTGCCAGGGCCCCAAACATCTGTTCTGTAGTTGCCAGAAACAACATTAGACTGGCAAGCCATGCCCAAACATGGCACAATATGGCATCAGATCGTTGGGTCTTGTGAATTATACAGGCGAGTTATGCGATAGAATTCAGAACTCATCCACAGTTTTCGGGCATGAAGTTCACCAAGGCCACGTCAGTGCTCCAGGAAGAGGTGCAAGTATTACTGGAAAAACAGGAAATTGTGCCAGTGTAGTGGGCAAACAGGCTTACGGGATTTTATTACCAATACTTCCAGATCCCAAAACGGGATGGAGGAATCAGAGCAGTCATGGATTTAAGGGGACTCAATTGCTATGTAACAGACAGGAAATTCAGAATGACAGATCTGAAGGACACCTATTTTCATGTCGGCATCCAAGAGAACCATCTGCGGTATCTCAGGTTCATGGTGGGTCAACAGATCTGCCAGTATGTGGTCCTGCCCTTTGGTTTCTTGACAGCACCGAGAGTCTTCACCAAAGTAATGGCTGTCATTATTGCTTACCTGAGAACGAAGGGGATCATAGTTTATCTTTATTTAGATGTCTGGCTACTAGTCAGCGAGGACAGGCAGTGGCTGGTCAGACAGATACGAACATTGGTTCACTTGCTCCACGACCTAGGAGTCAATATCAATTGGAAAAAGTCGAACCTCAACCCAGCAAGGCGTTTGAGCTTTGTTGATACAATCCTAGACCTGGAAGAAAGGAAAGCGTACTTACCGCCAGAACGCATACGACAGTTACATCTACTTATTCAGAAGTTCGTCTGCAATCCCATACAACTGGCAGTGCAGATACAGCGTCTGCTGGGACTGATGGCCTCCTGCTCCATGACAGTCCGGTACACACGGATGTGGATGAGGGCCTTACAACGCTGGTACCTACACAATTTCCAGCCCAATGTAGACAGCCAGGGTACTCATCTACGAATTCCACTGAGTGTACTGAAGACCTTCCATTGGTGGATGGTGGACGGCAATCAGACCCAAGGGTTTGTTTGTTTTTGTCTCATTGGCCCCGACGCGATGGGTGACAACGGATACGTCACTTCAGGTTTGGGAGGAGCCCATTGCGGGGACCATTGCATTCAAGGCAAATGGACAGACCTACAAACGCAGCATCATATCAGTTACTTGGAGTTACTGGCAGTATTCCAGGCTCTGAAAGCCTTCAAACCCATAGTCAAAGGAAGGGTAGTGCAAGTACACCTGGACAATACATCGGCAATTGCCTACCTCAACAGGCAGCGGGGCACGGTCTCCATGTCACTATGTTCTCTGGCCCTGAAAGTTTGGGTGTGGTGTGTGGCACACACCATCTATCCCGTAGCAATACACATAAGTGGGGTGGACAATCAACTGGCGGACAGCCTCAGTCAAGTCTCCTTTCACGACCAACGCCACGAATGGGAGATAAAACATGGCTACCTACAGAGGGTCTTCGACCTCTGGGGTGTCCCGTCCATCGACTTGTTTGCAATGAGTGTCAACAAAAAGTGTGCGGACTACTGCTCTCGTGTAGGCATAGGATGGGGTTCCTTGGGAGATGTGTTCCAACACTCTTGGAGTGCAGGCCTCCTATATCTCTTCCCGCCACTAACAATTATGGGCCGAGTACTAGCTCACAGATTGAGGGACAGGGCATCCTGCATTCTTCTGATGCCTTGGTGGCCGTGCCAGCTGTGGTTTGCCCCACTCCTGCAGCTGTCAGAAGGCTACTTCCACAAGTTCCCACTAGCACCTGATTTACTACACAAGGATCAGGGTGCCATTCTACATCCCGATGTCCAGACACTCCGAATGACAGCGTGGCGGATCGGGTTTAGAAGGACATTCTGTTAAACAGATGTTTCTCGACAAGGCAGAATTACGCAAGGAAGTGAAAGCGCTTTGTGACCTATGTGCACGCCTGGAACAACCAGCCTCTGCATGCCACAGTTCAACAAGTCCTCCTGTACCTGACAACACTAAAGCTACAGGGTCTGGCTAATGTTTCCATTAAAGTACATTTAGCAGCCATTCTCTGCAGACATAAGGGTTGGGATGGAACAACAATGTTCTCCCATCCTGAATGTAAACGATTTCTGAAGGGCCTCAATCTATATCCACCAGTTCGGAAACCAATAGAACAATGGAGTTTATCTTTGGTGCTGGCAGCATTAACAGAACATCCTTTTGAGCCACTAGCAACGGCTCCAATCCACCTGCTTACTCTGAAAGCGGCATTCTTAGTGGCCATCACCTCTGCACGACGTGTAAGTGAATTGATGGCTCTCCGGGTGGATAAGCCTTATATTCAGTTCTATCCACATAAGGTGGTCATGCGGCCAGATGCGCACTTCTGCCCAAAGATAATATCAGAAACCAAGATATAATCTTGCCTACCTTTTTCAGTGACCCCCAAACGCCCTTAGAAACATCTCTTCATTATTTGAACGTCTGGAGAGTCCTACTCTATTATCTTCAAATGACTCAGGGATTTAGAAAGACAAAGAAACTGTTTGTGGGATACAGGGGGAGGTGCAAGGGCTGCCCTGTCTCCCGACAACGCTTAGTAGAGATGTGCACGGTCCGGACCGGCACCGAAGGGGGGCCCTTTCTTTTAGGGCGGGAGGGCTTTCTTACCCCTCCCGCCTCTTCACCCTCTCCAGCCCCCGTATTTAACTGAATAACGGGGCGCTGGAAACCAGCCGCCCCCCCCCCCAGCAGATTTACATTCAAAGGTACCCATACCCCTGCCGCCGTTGCCCGCCCGCCCGCCCGCCAGCCAGCCCTCCCTCCCAGCTGCCCACCCGCCCGAATCCTTACCCAATGGTTTAGGAGAAAACGAGAGGAGCTACCGAACAGAGCTCCTCTTGTTAGGAAGGCCTCCAGCAGACTGAAGGCGCTTTGCACGCGTGCGTGTGCGCGCGCCGCAAAGGACACCGATCGCCGGAGGCCCGGCCTACCCACCGGGAAAAGGCCGGGTAGACCGGGCCTCCGATCGCCGGAGGCCCGGCCTTTTCCCGGCGGGTAGACCGGGCCTCAGGCGATCGGTGTCCTTTGTGGTGCGCGCATGCGTGCGCGCGCAAAGCGCCTTCAGTCTGCTGGAGGCCTTCCTAACGAGAGGAACTGTGTTCGGTAGCTCCTCTCGTTTTCTCCTAAACCATTGGGTAAGGATTCGGGCGGGTGGGCAGCTGGGAGGGCTGGCCGGCGGCGGCGGCAGGGGTATGGGTACCTTTGAATGTAAATCTTCGGGGGGGGGCGGCGGGGGCGGCTGGTTTCCAGTGCCCCGTTGTTCAGTTAAATACGGGCGCTGGAGGGGGCGAAGAGGCGGGAGGGGTAAGAAAGCCCTCCCGCCCTTAAAGTTATACCCCCCACCCAGACCCGAACCAGCAAGGGCCGAACCGGTCCGGCAGTTCGGCCATTCCTTAGAATGGCCGCCGGACCGGTTTGGACTCACCCCTAAAGCTTAGCACACTGGTTGGTGGAATTGATATTCTTGGCGAACCAGAAGCATGGCGCCCCACCCCCGAAGATGGTACGTGCTCATTCAACCAGAACGTATGCTGCCTCAGCAGCCCATTTTTCAGGCATAAAAATAACAGATATCTGCATGGTGGCCACGTGGTCTTCTCAACACCCATTCATTAAACATTATGCAATAGACTTATGGATGTCACGAGAGGCAAATTTCAGAAGAAATGTTCTGAAAAGGGTGTTGCCATTAGTTTTGGGTCTACTGCACCCGCCTCTAGAAGGAAAGCTGGCTAATCACCCATTGCTTATGATTACAACAGATCACGATCCAGATAAACAGGTGGCTTGCCTGTAACTCTTGATCTGGAAGTGTTCCGTTGTAGTCATAAGACCCCCCATGCCGACCCCGCTGCAGTAGATGACAGTTCCCATTGGCATGGTGGCATTCTCAGGTCGTCAACACAGGCAGTCTGCAAGAAACTGAAAGGAAGACACCCTAACCGCCAATCTTAATGAACTTTGCACAGCACGTACAGGTGGGAGGGGTGTCATGAGGAGCTACTAAGTCAGCCCGCGAGGTCTCTGCGTAGGCCCAGAACCCATTGTTTATGACTACAACGGATCACTTCCAGATCAAGAGTTACAGGTAAGCAACCTGTTTATACTTAGCAAAGTGAAAATTCAAAGCTTGGGAGTCTGATGGTCTTAATTCAGCTGGCGGGCTCTTTATCTACAGATGGTAATGCAGGGCGCTCACAAACCTGAGGTTTTGAAGAATAATTCCTCCTGGAGTCGTCGATCAGGATAAATCCTGAGGTGCTCGACTTCTTTCAAGATAAGAATCAGCCCTTCCCGTTGATAGTAGCTTAGTCCAGCTGTTATTTTTTGAGGGATGCAAGGGACGTAGGTCAGAGTTCCAAGGAACCCTAGCTCACAGTCAAGCCGCCATATTGCTCCTCCAAGACTGATAACCTTTTCATTTCCTTCCAGCGGCAAGGCCAGAGGTCACACTATCTCACAACACAAAACAGGATGTGTCCCTGATCCAAAAGATAAACTGAACACCACATAAGATCAGGAAAAAATATAATGTTAGGCTACTAAGAACTGTGAATATAGATTAAAATGGGTATTTTAATAATAATTAAACGTTCTACATAGAACAACTTAAAACACAATTGATATCATTGTAAAAAAAATAAAATATAGTACATCCTCATACATAAACCAATAAAATAGTATAAAAATTTCCCAAAATATATGTAATGAAAGTGTGCTCTCAAATGAGCTAAAGTTCTCATGCCACACAATCTTATGCCAGATACTATTACATTGGCTAGTCAAGTTGATCACCCTGACGAACAAACTTCAGGTTCTGCAACTTCCACATGCCATAAGGGCCCACTCGACAAGGGCTTATACATACTCAGTGGCCCATCTATCTGGTATCAAGATTCAGGACATTTTTGCTGCAGCCACATGGTCCTCCCATCAGCTTTGCATAAACCATTACACAATAGATTTCTGCTTTGCTGCAGAGGCGAGCATTGGGATGAATGCGTTAAAAAGTGTGTTACGATAAATACTTCCAGTTCTACTAAACCCATCTCCTTAACGGAAATTTGCTAATCACCCATTGCTTATGAATGCCAACGGATCATGATCCAGATAAACAGGTTGCGTACATGTAACTGATGATCTGTAGTAATCCATTGTCATTCATGACACTCCCCACTGCAGTAGACTGCATGTAACAAACAAACAAGGAAACTTAACAATACAAGGATGATCATCGATCTATGGTGATAATCCAGGAACCGACCAGGTGGTGCCCTAATTTCTGATATCAGCTGTCATGCCAAGCACATGGGCTAAGGTGCGGGCGCCACGAGGAGCTAGCGAATCCATCTGTGAGGTCCCTGTGCAGGTACTACAGTACCCATTGCTTATGAATGACAACGGATCACTACAGATCATCAGTTACAGGTAAGCAACCTGTTCTTTTGTCATTACAATACCCAGTAGTAATTTTCCTGTTCACTTTTTTTGGCAGAGTGGAGAAGGAAAAGGCACAAGCAGTTGAGCAACAGGCTAAGGTTAGTGAACAGAAGAAGGCCGAGGAATTCAAGGCCCAAATGGAGGCTCAACTAAAACAGCAACGATTGGCTGCCCAGCAGGTGGGGGTAGCCTTTTAATAGTCCTGCCTGTTGAAGTTTGCATTGTTCACAATATACATCTTAAAATCAACATGGAAGTGTCTACCTCTTACACAGAATTATTTTATATTTGCATTGCATATAGTTGATATCCATATTCATACTATATGCAAACTATATTTGTATATAGTTAAATCTCCTAGTGGAAAACCATGTTAATATATTACATTTTGTCACCTATTTTTTGCTTATGTCAAGTGTGGTATGGAATTCAATTCCCCCCCTCTTTGTTGTGCTCCAGTCCAGATCATCTTAAAAGAAATTAGTAGAGGTTGCCAAGATACTTAATTTTCCTAAGTCTCATGAAAGTAATGTTTGGCATACTGCCAAGTATGGACTTGGAGATGCTTCCATGTTGGAATGGAGATTAACATTAATTGGATATGTACTGGATATAAATGCAACTTGCTAATTATGACACATGCATGTTATAAGATCTACAGTTTCCCCTACTTATCCACTAAACGGCTTTAGCACTTCCAGAATACTTTCAACACTGTTTTTCATCCTGTTCTTATTGACAGGTCTAAAATGGTATTGCAGAGCAGTTCTTTGAATTCAGATAGCCAGTAACAAACTTTTTCAGTAAAAAGTCATTTCCCTGATTCTCTAGCAGCATATCCTATTTTTATACCAAATGATTTGTTATCCAGTGCAGTATAACATCTGGAGATAGTCACAGCAGCTCCCATGTTTCAGCTCAGGTGGCCCCGCCCTTCCTGACTCACTACAGAGCTACCTAAGAACCACCTTGCTCTGAAGAGAGGAAAGAGGAAGGAAGTAACAAAGCCGAAAGTAAAGATCTAAACGTGTTGCTTGATGTACAGTTCCTTATTGAAGCTTTTATGTAAACTGCTTTGGGAGGTTCACCTGAAAAGCGGTATACAAATGTCATAAATAAAAATAACTATAAAGTAGAGCACTCTAGGAAGAATTTGAGCTGTCAAATACATATTTATTTCAGATGTTCAACTTTCCTTAAATTGATATACATAATTGGCTGTTAGTTAATTTTTAACATTTCTGAACCATCTTGCTATAAAATAATATATATTAAATAATGCAGTGCTTAAATAGCTTATGCAAATAATTTGTGTAACTTACCAAAGGCCACCTAGTGAGCTTATACCAGAGAAGAGATCAAGCTGAGATTTAGCCACGATGGTATATTAGCACTATTCTTTTTTGGGCTTCAATAATAATCGCATATAATATTCCTTTGGCGTTCTTACTATGTTGATATCGCATCTTTAAAAATGTCTCATTTCAAATATGGAAGGAACTACCACGAGTGAAGTGGTATTTTGGGATCCAAGTTAATGTGCTAAACTATGGAACATGCAGTTTGTTCCATTGTTTTCAGTAGGAATTGCTTCTAAGTAAATGCATGCAGAATTGCACCATCCAGACTAAGTTAGTCATGACAATGTCCCATTGAAATTAATGGGAAGTCATGCCTACCTTGTCTCTTTGGTTTCAGTGGTGCTTATTCATGACTAACTAGTCTGGATGCTGTCAGCAATGTACTTGCAGTGAGAGAGCTTATATGTAGCGTGTGCTAGCAATAATTGTTTTTCATTTCACCACTATTTTTCATTCTTCTAGAAACGGCTGGAGCAACAAAAGCAGCTGCCTGCAGTATGTGGTGCCACTACTGCTGTAACAACTAGCAGTACTGCAACCACAGTCTCCACTCCCCAGAAAGTTATGGTAGGCCCATTACCACGCTCTGTGCCCAGTGGAGCCAAAGTAGTACTTGCTACTAAAGTGGGATCTCCAGCTACAGTAACATTCCAGCAGAACAAGAACTTCCATCAGACTTTTGCTACTTGGGTTAAGCAAGGCCAGTCTTCAACAGGTAAATTGTTAAGTTAGTAGTAAAAGTATTGTCTGTGAGCCTTCAGGCTTGCCATACTAAGTTTTTATAATATTGGTGCTGATTCCTGTATTGGACAGTCCCAAGCTGTCATCTCTAGGAGCACTAGGAACTGCTGGTAGGCTTATGGCCAGGAGTTGCTCGTGTGAAAATTCTACTTGGGTAATCTCTTTCGGATGCTGTGTCCACAAATTGCACAGTTGCAGCAACTAAAAAATGGCTTCCATATGCCATTGCACAGTTCACTGTGGGAGATGCCATGATCTGCAAACAGAACCTTTCCATTGGTACCTCCTGGGCTTGAGCCCTGGCAGGAGGTATTCACTCTCTGGGAGGTAGCTGCATAAGGGATGCTGCTTCTGTCAGCTGTGTACTCTGTCAACTTTTTTTTTACACTGTGTAGTTAGTAATTGAACAGTATGTATTACTAACACTCAGTGCTCTCATAAACACACCCTATTTTAAAAATCACAAGAGCTGATTTTCCTGAATCAGACCAGGGTCTGTCTAGTCAAGCATTCTGTCTCCTTGAGGGGAGCAGCCAACTTGTGCTGAGAAATTCAAAGCAATGGAGGGGGTGGTTGTTCCTAGCACTTGGTACTCAAAAAGTATACTCTATTGAAGATGGCAGTTACAATTGTCATGTCTAATGCCAGTTGATCGCGTTAGTTCATGAGGGATATTATTTAAGTTGTCCATCACCATTAATTAGGTTGAGTGATTCAGTGCCTTTTTTGTTTGTCTGGACAATTTTCATTGGGTGAGGCTGTTACGAGTATATCATTTTTACTCATCCATTCATCATTTCATAAACCTCAATCCCCCTCCCCATACTTGAGTTTTTCCTCTTTGGCTCCACATTCTCTTAGTTTTCTTTGTGGGGAAGATTTATTTAGAATGCCTAAAAATGGAAATAAAGCTGCACTGTAGATTTATATAATGACAATAGTTATATTTTGCTGCCAGTGACTTCTCTCAGGTAAACAGAAATATGACACGGATGATAAAAGAGAAAGGGTTGGATCCTAAGAACAATTTGTGCAAATGGAAGAAGTTCTATCATGCAAAGTGGAAAGGGTGATTTTTGTCAATACCCGTTTCCTCTTCAGCTCCCTGTGCCCCCTGAAAATCTGCTCCCTGATGGGGCCCCTCTGGAGTATATTTTCATGGAGTAAGGTGGAAGGAGATGATTCACTAAAATTCTCCCCTCTCATGTACTCGTGATGAAATGTCTTCCATTTATGCAAGTCGTTGTTGGAATCCAACCTGAATAATTTTTTACTTCTGATTGTTTAGAATCAGAAAGTGACCACTGCTTCTGTTTTTATTAGCCACAAGCACAACCGCTACATCAGCAACAACCATTTCCAGCAGCGGCCAGACTTTCCAGATTGCAAGCAGTCCAGTAACTATGGCAGGCAAAGTGATTACAAAGCTGCCGCTGCCTGCAAATAGCAAGATAGTTGCTGTTAATGTACCAGCCACTCAAGGAGGTAGGAGGGAAATGTCATGAGAAATCTAATTTTTCTTTGTTTTAATATTTTCCCAGTAAATTGATCTATCCTCCCTGCAGTTAACTTTGGTTGGCAACATATTCCTTAACTGTGGTAAAGGTCAGAGGAGGTTCACTGCAGGGAGGGGCTGAAATGCATGATCCCGATCTCTTAACCATTGTTGGATGCTTCACACTATGTTTACAAGAAGTATCTGCTAGATCACTTTTTAGTTAAACAATACCCATTCTTTTGCCTTAACTCCCTCATAAGGAATTTACAGTTTGGAATTTCTGAATTTAGAGTAATCTTAGTCACTTTTAAGAATTGGCATTCTTCAGTTCTGACAAGTTTGGAGCATATTCTTCATTCCATGAATATAGGATAAAATTCCCTTTAAAAGTTCAATACAAAGTTTCAAAATACTCAAGTTTTACTTTTTACTTAAAAAAAAAAGTTTTTAAAGATCATGTAATGTAGAATGCCTGGGTGAAATGTCTTGATAGGTATGTTTTAAATAAATATATTGTTAATTTTGTTTCATCAGGTGTTGTTCAAGTACAACAGAAAGTGTTGGGTATCCTTCCATCAACTACTGGAGCAAACCAGCAAACCTTTACTTCATTCCAGCCAAGAACAGCAACTGTAACTATTAGGCCAAATAATGCAACGACTGTATGTACGACGAGTGCTTCACAAGTAAGATGGGTTGTTCTTTTATTCTTAAAATGATTTAGGACTTCCTTAATCCACTTTGGGACAGGTCTAGATTTAGTAGGGTTATTCAGAATTTTGCAGTTGTTGAAGACTTATTCGATATCCTTGGCAGTTTTGAGGCTTTGAACAATTCTGTTGCACTATGGGCTGATTTAACTGGGTTGATTTGGGTTGGTTTTCTCCATAAAATATATATACTTGTATGAATGAATGCTTTATTACAGTCATTGACCCAACATCACAGAAACAAACAAAACACAATAAAAATAGTACAAGTAATGCAAAACACTGATTCTCAAATCAGCTCAGACCTAATCTAACACGCGACTGCACAAAATTTGGCCACAGTGTTGTAGAGAAACAGTGATCAGCTAATAAAAAATTCGTATATCCATCATCTCTTCTAACAGAAATGTTTGATAAAAGGTGGGGAGATAAGAGAAATATGAATATCTCTGTAAAATGAGCAGTATAGAGAAACATGAGTCATCGTTTTGACACCCTGCCCACAAGGACAGATTCGACTGGTAACAGGGATTTTATGGTACCTACCCTCCACTACAGCGGATGGGATTGCATTAAATTGTGCAAAGGAGAAGTATATTTACTTGTAAACCACAGTGGTGCAACGGGGCCCCCTTATTGGCACATGGTTTGTAATAAGGTTGTTCTTGGGGTTTCATCAGAGCTTGATTTTGAGTTGAGGCTTAGCGTGAAACCTATTTTCAGTGCCAGAACCCAGATCTGAAACTTGTAGTGGTTAGAATATCTGAGAATGTATGGAAGCTATCTTTCTGCCGCCATTCTGTCAGCCAAAGTTTGCACTCATTCATCCAGGATTAGCAGAGAGGCTTTCTAGAAATTAAACACTAGCTGACATGCAGCTACTATTTGGTTTCCTTAGAAACACAGAATGGTCTGTAACAATTCAATGGATATTTACTTTTAGGATTCATCTTAAAACAGCCGATGATTGTTCCTTGGCTGTAACAGCTTCCACACTGTCCATTCATTCTTACTATTGAAAAGTGTTCTGTTTTTAGGGATCCACTATTGTTTTTCCTTTATGATGTCTTACATTTCCTTTCCCTGCCCTATTGTTCTGATATTTTTATGTAAATACAGCAATAATTTGATTATTGTAAGGGAGGGAGTCCACATGTCAGAGGTGTTACTATATTAATAAAATTTCATTAAAAGCAATGTTAATGGGGATATTCAGAAGCACAGAGGCCTAACTAGAGAGAAGAGAATTTGGTTAGCGCTTTAAATAAAATAGCTTCTGAGAAATGTTTTTGTATCCATATATATGAGTCTCAATTTATACAGAAATAAGCTGTTATATACCTGCCTTTATTCTCAGCACAAGAAAAATTAGGTTCTTCAACATGGTCTCTGTCTTGTATACTTCTGGGCTCTGTGCCTGTGCAGAGACCATGTCGGAATCTTCCAAGCTCCATCTCCTGCTTTGGGCGGGAGCCCCGCCCCCAGCTGCTGTATGCGGCTGGGCCTCTCCTCATCCCCTCAGTCTTTCGTCGTCTGCGCTTCAGTGGACTTGATTAGGAACTTCTAGCTTCAGCACAAGTAGAACAGACAGGTGGTTTTTTTCCTCCTCTTTCAATTCTCCTGCTATTTATTCCTTTTCATGCCTTTACCCCTTTTTTCTTTTTGGGTAGTTAGTTTTTCTTGGTTTTCTTTTTTGTTTTTTTGTTTTTGTTTGTTTGTTTCTCTCTCTCCCCCCCACCCCAGCCCCAGTATGTGCTCCACTCTGAGATGAGATGACAAGGCCCATGAGGCCTTTTTCGGTTTCTTATGCTGGACACAAAGAACTTTAAGAAGCGTGTCTGCTGCGGAGGCAAAAGACCTTCCCCTGACATGCATACAGAGTGTCTACTTTGTTTAAGGGAGTTCCACGTTGTTGAGACGTGCTCTCACTGCCAGAAATTTACAAAACAGGCTCAGAAGAATAGGGCTTCCCGCTTGCGTGCAGCCCTGTGGGAATTGTCTTTTTGCTCTTCTGAGGCGTTGTCCCTGAAAATGGCTTCGACGGCTTCGACCTCGGGATCTGGGAATGCTGTACTGACCCCTAAGTCATCTGACATGATTTCGCTACTGCTGGCTGCAGTACCTGAGCCTATAGAGTCTAAGGATTTGGCCACTGTTGCTACACCTGCGCCATTGCCACTGCTGACCCCCTTCACCTTCAGGAGCAACTTCTGTTTCATCGGCTCCTATTTTGACTGCTAAAAAGTGGTCAAACAATCTCTTCCAGTGGGCCAACACTTTATGCACATCCCCAAGAAAAATAAATCTGCAGTGCCACAAGTGGAAGTGCCTCCGAAGAAGTCAAAATTGTACCTATCGAAGAAGTCAGGAGAGGATCAGGCTTCATTAGTTATCCCCTCGGCACTGGATCGTGTGCCTTCGGTACCGGGAGATTGAGTGCTGTCACTGCAAAGGGATGCCCCTAAGGAAGTTTCTCCCAACTACCGTCCTACCTGGCCAGTGTCTCTGGAACTAGATACGGGCTTCAACCCAGCTTACTCCCCATCGGAGTATAGTGCATTTACACTGGATAAAGGAGATGCTAATTCGATGTGGCTCCTTAGGAGGCATTCACCTCCTATTAAACGTGTTGCACAGTCGCTCAGTCAGGATCATGATGAGTTTGGGGACTGTAGGGAGCGTTCCTTGGAGCACCATTGGCTTAAGGATTGGGACTGTTATAGCTGTTCCTATGGAGATCAATATCAGGATAGCTCCCCTAACGGATTGATATATTCATATGATTGCACTTCTCCTTTTTGTAGGGAATGGCGTTGGGATGAAAAGACCTATAACCAGTTAGGTCTACTGAGAACTACTACTCTTTGGAACCTGGTAGGTTCTGTTACGGGCCTCGGTACCATGAAGAGTGCTATGACCAGAGGTGTGTGGATTGTCCTAGTTATCGACGCCCCAGCCCCTCGCATTCACAAGGAAGACCTCGCTCCCACTCTCCAGTGTGTCCACTTAGGGAACGCTCAAGAGATAAGATGCCCCCTCTTACAGAGCCTGAGGATGTCAACCTTGCACAGCTGTTGCCGGAGCTCACAGAGGCTCCTTCAGTACCGAAGCCAGTTGACTGACATACTGCACATCCTTCTGCCCAATCCTTGCCTGGGCCTGCAGAGAACGATACTGCTTCTGCGGAATCTATAGAGGAGGAAGGAGGGGATTCTTGTTCTCCTACCTCTGACCTTAGGTCATTGGGCTCCTCCCCACAGTACCTTACTTCAGATTTTAAGCCTGTTTCACCTTCGGAGGACTTAAAGCAGTACTCCACTTATGTTTCCCGGATGGCTGCAGTTTTGGGAGTCAAGTCTTTATGGACAACAAAAGGGTTACTTTAGAACCATTATTTGGTTTGATTGATGTGGAAGCCAGAGTTCCTGCTTCCCTGCTTCTGAATATGGCCCTCTTGGAAGTTATGCATAGTCACTGGAAGAATCTTTCAACGTCATCTTAGCCATCCTGGCAGTTAGAAAACTTCTACAAGGTGCAGACACATGAGGAGTGTGCTGCCTTCCTTCAAAGCCACCCAACACCCAATTCCATTGTAGGTTGAGGCATCCCTCACCAGGTCAAAAGGGCACACTTATACTAACCCAGGGGACAAGACAGGTTGAAAGCTGGATTCCTTGGGAAGACACGTTTATTCTGTGTCTGCCTTGCATTTGAGAATTGCAAATTACCAGGCTTACAACGCCCATTAGAATAATTTTTGTGGAAGAAGGTTGCTCCCTTTCTGGAACTCTTACCACAAGATAAAAAGGATCCAGCGAAGGTCTTCCTGAAAGAGGCATTTCAGGTGCAAAAACAAGAGCTTACTCTGCTAGGAATTCAGTTGAATGTGCAGCCAAGGTGGTCACCTTTGTTGCCACTGGGAGACACGCCTGGCTAAGGTCCTCGGGCCTGACCTATGAAACCCAGATTAGGATTGAGGACCTTCCTTTTGAGAGCCAGGCCCTTTTTGCTGAAAAGACTGATAAGACACTGCAAAAGATGTGAAGCACCGCGAAATCCATGTCCTTTCAAACCAATATTTCTAGACCACAAAAGCAATCGAGGTGTCCTTCCTACCTAAGACTTCTTCCCAGAAGTTGTCTTCAGAGTACTCCTTTGTACTAACAGATTCCAGCCTAGGTTTAAGCCGGATTACCACTCTAACAAGTCTGCATCGCAGAAGCAGAGGCCATCAGCTTTTCCAAAGCAACAGTTACTCCAGCCTGTCGACTTTCAGGACATGCCTCACATCGTTTGCCAGGGCTTGGGACAAGGTGACGGACCAATGGGTCCTTACCATTGTCCATCTTGGTTACAGTTTAAAGTTCAGCCAGCCACTAGCTCCAGCAAAAGTGATCACCATGTCTTTGACTCCTGTCCTAGAGGAGGAGGTCACCTCCCTCATCCTAAAGGATGTGATAGAGAAGGTCTCCAATGTGCAAACTGACTGGTTCTAGTCCCGGTACTTTACAGTCCCGAAACCCTACGGGGCTCTCCACCCTATTCTAGATCTCAGGGAACTCAACAAATGCATTGCCTACAATGTTTTGTTTTTGGTCCCGACCATTCTCTCACTACTAGGTGGAATATGTGGATGGTTTCTCTAGTCCTTCGAGATACTTCCTACCATATTTCCATCTGTCCTCAGCATTGCCGTTTCCTGAGATGCAAAATAGGCGGAAACACCTACCAATTCTAAGCCCTTCATTTTGATCTGACCTCAGCCCCAAGGGTCTTTACAAAATGTATGGCCCCAGTCATGGTGTTGCTACAAGAACAGGGAGTACAGATATTTCTGTATTTGGGTGACTGGCTGGTGGTGGCCGATAGGGGTGTGCACAAAACATGCTGGCCCAGTTCAGTTCAAGTCAGATCTGGACCCGAAACAGACTGTGCCAGTTTACACACACACACACACCATTGAACCCCTTGGTTCAGTTCGTGTGTGTGTGTGTGTGTGTGTGTGTGTGTGTGTGTATATATATATATATATATATATATATATATATATATATATATATATCTTTTTTTAAAATGTTATTTAATACTTATTTCTTCCAGGGGGCTTCTCCAAGGCTGCGGGGGGGGGCGTTTAAGAAGGTTCCCTCCCCCCGCTGGCTTTCCTCATGCCAAAAATTGCACGGTTCAAAAAGGCCGCCGTGATGGAAATGGCCAAAGAATGCACGAACTGGGCAATTTTTGGCATGAGGAAGGCCGGGGGCGGGGGGACCTCCGCAGATCCCCCCACCATGGGATTTCAGTCCGGGGTTGGACCGACCAGGGGGTAGTTCGGTTCAACACCAAACTGTCAAGCTGAACCAGTTTAATGTCAAGCCGGCTTGACATGGAATCGGTTTGCATATCCCTTGTAGCCAATTCTCCAAGGGCAACGTTGGACACCCTTCATACCACCATAGATACTTTGGAGTGCCTCAGCCTACAGATCAACTTTGCAGAATCCCATCTGAATCCCATTAGGCAGATCCAATGTATAAGACTCATCTTTGACACTATCCAGGAAAAGGTTTTTCTGCCCTATGCTCTTATCTGCTAGCAAGCTCCTTGGTCAGGGGCAGTCCACAAAAGGTCAAAACAGTGCAGCACCTCTTAGGACACATGGTGGCGACGACCTGTGTTCTCCCTCACACTTTTCTCAGGATGCACATCCTTCAGCGATGGTACCTCGATGTGTTCAACACACATCGAAATGCAGAGTGCAAGCTTCTCGATCTTCCATGACTTGTGCACGACACGGTTGCTTGGTGGATCGACACTCTGCATCTTGCCCCTTTCATCCTCTTCTTCTGACTAGGGATGTACACGCAACCACAGCAGGGATGCTCGAAGGTAACGGGGGTCTATCCTTAAGAGCAGGGGAGTATGCACTTATCCCTCCCGCTGCTTTCCCCCCGCCAGTGTCTGTGTTTTTCAAAGCCCATTGGGGTGGCAACGTACCTCCCTGCTGCCCCATTGCCCTCGTCTTCCGGAAATGACCGGAAGTCGCCGACGTTCCAGTGCATAAAGGGCCTCCGAACCAGTTCCGTGCATAACCCTACTGTGGACACCAAGGCGAAGGACACAATGTTTGGCAGGGCAGTTCTGCAATCCATTTTCAACTGAGACCCACCTCCAGGTATGTCAGTTTGTGATAAAAGTGTAAAAGACAGAGACCACATCAAAGAACGACAGGTTACTCACCTGTAAGTTTGGTTCTTCTGGTGGTCATCTGTCCTTTTACACACCCTCCCATCCTCCTCGCAGTGTCTACTGAAAGCTGACTCCATGACTGAGGGGATGAGGAGAGGCACAGCCACATATAGCAGCTAGGGGTGGGGTTCCCGCCAAAAACAGGAGATGGCACTTGGAAGATTCCGATGTGGTCTCTACGCAGGCGCAGAGCCCAGATGTGTAAAAGGACAGATGACCACTAGAAGAACCAAACTTACAGGTGAGTAACCTGTTGTTTCCCTTTTATCTTGTGTAGGTAATTTCTGGTACACCTCTCCGCCCTGGGATGACCGTTATAAGGGCACCACTTCAGCAGTCAACATTGGGAAAGACCATCATTCGAACACCTGTTGTGGTACAGCAAGGTATTCTTCCAGCCAGTAGGTTAATTTTGATTTAAAAATTGAGTGTGTGTGAAACGCATGGTTTCTCCATTTTAAAATATTTTAATCAGTCACGCGCAAACATTCTGCATTAAGGGCTTTGTAGTTAAAGGACTTGGGATAACTCAGCTTAACAATACTGAAAAGTAAACAGCATATATGCTTTACAGATAGGCAGCTTGTTGCGCTTGAAACATAAAGCTGCTAAATACTCTCTCTGAAATCCAAATTCCTGCTTAGGCTCAGGTAAGGGGCTATGTTAACCCAGTGGCATTTTTGACATGTTTTTCCCCCCTTTGAACAACTGTCACTCATAACATTATCATAACCTGCTGCTGAAACTCCTTCTTGTTCTGAAAGAAGTTTGTCATGTGGCATTGGGGTCTAGCTGCTCTTTGAGAAAAATGAGTGCAAAACTCCTTGAATTCTCAGCATTACTTGCATGTTTCTTTACTTTCTGGCCTATTTTGCAGTTAAATTTCAGTACAGTCCTGACTAATGCTACAAAATACTGAACTATTAAAAAACTACTTTGCAGTTTGGAGAAATGAAAGCGCGTCACTCTTGGTTTTAGCGGTCAGTGCAACTTGCTAGTTGGGAGAAATAACCAGTAGCAGTTACTTTTAAATATGTGTCTTCAGAAAAGGCTTTTCTTGTTGGGAACACCTTTTTAATATTTCAAATCTTGATATGTCTGTTCAGGCCAGAGTCAGCAAGTAGTGACTCAGATCATCAGAGGTCAGCCTGTTTCAACAGCAGTATCTAGTTCTACCACAGTTTCTACTAGTCAGAAGATAGCGACAACTTCAGGGGCACCATCGCAGCACATGCAACCACCAGCCACACCATCACACCCTCCTCGTCCTCAACAGGGTCAGGTGAAACTTACAATGGCGCAACTCACACAGCTCACACAAGGACAGGTAAGCTAACGCAATTTGGGTATGTTTCTGATATGATGGTATGCCTTTATTTGCGTTTTCCACTTTGAGCATAAATATAAGAGACAATATTTACATTGTTGGAGCAGATATTTTCTGTATTAACACTTAAACTAACAAAAATGTAAAATTCTGGAAAGATATATATACACACACACTAATTTTTGTAAGTTTGAAAAATATTAATGAACAGCTATATTATCTGTTTATAAAATAAGGTTAAATTAAATAAAATTGTTCCATTTTTCCTTGACCATTGTAGGTAAGCTGTAGGGCTGAGCTGAAACAATCAATTCCGTGTCTGTCCCACTGTTGTAAAAACAAAACATTGTTTTCAACAACTCCCGTGACATTTTACATATGAAAATTGAAACTTTCAAAAACTCAGCTTAGCCCTAGTTAAAATGCATATTTATTTTTTGTTTCACTGGGGGCATATTAATACATTTCTTCACTCAGATTTGATGCCAATGTTAAGCTTATAAATGGTAAATCTTTTGGAACAACATGCTGTTGCTTTACAATAAAATGCTTTTGAGAACCCAACTGGGTGGGATATACATTTTTTAAAATTAAAACAATTATTACATTTTTAAAATATAATGTATCCTACTGGGTGGGATACACATTTTTTTGAAATTAGAATAGGAATGCTGTCTATTGTACTTGTGTTGTTAGACAAAACCAACCAGGTCACTGATTCCATCACTATGTAGAGAGGTGCGATATTAAGAAAAAAAAATCTAGAAACAGTAAGTTTTAGGAGAGGATGGACACCATGGTTCCACTTCCTTCATTCCCAAAATAGTAGAGCTCAGCAATCTTTTCTCTTGTATTGTCCCAATGGCAACATTTTAAACATAAAAATTAACATAATTAAACAATCCATACAATTGTCCATCAAAAACGTATTTCCATATATTAATTTCCCAGATATACTCTTGGATTCAGATTTGTTAAGCTACTTTCAAGCTTATTAAAGGATCAGACAAATGCATGGGAGATACGTTTATCAAAGATGTAACAAGCCAGCTAGGGGTCCACTGTCATTAGAGGCAGTATGCTTCTGGATGCTGGGGCAAATAGCTGATGATTGTTAAATCATGCCCTGCTTGTGAGCTTACCACAGCATATGCCTGATTACCCTTGAAAACAGAACTGGACTAGAGGAACCCATAGTCTGAACTAGCAAGACTTCTATTCTATTTTAACCTCTCTCTCTTTCTCTCTCCTACCTGAATAAAGTATTAATTTGATTTAGTACAGTGTTCTTCTCTGGCAACAAAGAATGTGCAAAATTACATCATACTGTGATCTTTATTGCCATATGCTTAGGTACCTGGTACTAGTTGCCTTTAAACTGAATGGGAAATGTGGAGTCATAGTCATGGAGCCTGTAGCCTTCCCTTAATTGTTTGCCATTGGAATTGCTGCAGTGTTCAGAAAAATTGAGAGCTGTTCTCTAATGTATTAGCAAATTATATCCTGAATCGGTATTAAATTCTGAAAATTAATCTTTAAATGCTTGCCATTTTTATTCTGATTTTATATTTTCTTGACTCCTATGTTACTTTGATAGTCTATTTCTTTAGAAATACATGCACACACTTAGTTGCGTTTGGGCATTGGATGTAGTTTTTAAAATTCAGATGATGATTCAGGTCAAATTACGAAGCTTTTTACTTTGTATTTGTCTTCTTCACCCTACATTCTGTCCCTGGTTTTTCACAAAATCCTTTTGTTTTACTCAAGTATTGCATTCTCTGTTCATATTCAGGTGACAAAAGCCATTTAAAACCTCATTATTTTTGCAGTTCTTACAGTGCAGTTCTTGATTTATGCCCTTGGATCTTTCATTGGCATTAATGACTTTTACTTTAATTCTATTTTTAGGGTGGCAGTCAGGGTTTGACTGTGGTCATTCAGGGGCAGGGTCAAACAACTGGCCAGTTGCAGTTGATCCCCCAAGGTGTAACAGTAATACCAGGACCAGGACAGCAGCTAATGCAAGCAGCTATGCCAAATGGTACAATTCAGAGATTTCTTTTCACCCCATTACCAGCAGCAGCTACTGCAGCTAGCACAACTACCACAACAGTTTCCACGTCAACATCAGGTAGGGTTTTTTATATTACACGCGGGGGGTGGGGGAGAATTCTAGTCACTTCCTTTTTATTATACGCCAGATAAGTAATTTATGTAAAAGTAAAGCATTGCCATGACTTCTTAAGATAGAGAAGAAAAGCTGCTTCTCAGATTGTTCCTATGGCCCTGAACTTAGGCCATTCTTTTTACCTTCCCAGCTTCAGGAGAACAGAAGCAGACTTCTCCAGCACCAACACAAACACAAACACAGCCAGTGTCAGCACCTCCACCTGCTGAACCCCCGACTCAGCCCCCAGCCCAACCACAAGGGCAGCTTCAGAGTGTTCAACCTCAGACGCAGTCCCCTGCGCAGCTGCAGCCTGCTCAATCTCCACTTCAGGCTGATGCTCGGATCCCACCGGAAGCGCAGACTCCAGCTTCCCATCCATGTGCAGTGATCTCTGAAACACAGCCGCCGACAGCACCACCAGCTACAACTCCTGCCATTGTTCAGACTTCATCCCTGAGCCATGCACAAGGGCAGCCTTTGGCTCAGGTTCAGAACCAGCCACAGACTGTTGTACACCCACAAACTCCACCCAAAGTCCAAACTGTTCAGCCAGCCCAAGTGCAGACCACAATCCATCAGCAGGTTCAGATGCAGCCACATCCTCCTCTACAAATTCAGACTCCGCAGTCCCAGGTCCCAACATCAGTTCCGACTTTGTCAACTGTACAAACGGTCAGTCAGGTTACTGTGCAGTCTCCGCGCCCTCAGCTGCAAATTCAGCCCCCGCACACGAAAGTGATTACCGTGCCCCAGCTTCAGCAGCAAGTCCAAGTGTTCTCCCAGCTTCAGCCCCACGTTGTGGCTCAGATCCAGGCCCAGCAAGGTGGCATGCCTCAGCAGATCAAACTTCAGTTACCTATTCAGATTCAGCAAGCTGGCCCAGTGCAAGCACATCAGATCCAGAATGTAGTTACTGTCCAAGCAGCTAGTGTTCAAGAGCAACTGCAGAGGGTCCAGCAGCTCCGAGAGCAGCAACAGAAGAAAAAACAGCAGCATATTGAAATAAAACGTGAACACTCCCTTCAGGCTTCTAATCAAAGTGACATTATCCAGAAACAGGTAACATTCTCAAAAGGAAACTAAAGTTTAAGTTATTGGTCAGCTTCTGTGCTATGTGCATGTCTGCAAACCTTTCTGGCTTTAGAATTAGCTTAAAATCTCAGGGATGTTCCTCTATTAAACCATATTCCATATCTGTAAATTTAAAGGTATTCTGAATAGTTCTGTAGCTTGTTGTGTGGCAGCATTTGCTGTCATATGAATCATGATTTACTGTGTCGCTGTTTTGTTTTTGTTTTTTTTAAAAAAAACATATTTCTATACCACCCAAAGTTTGTGTGTCTGGGCAATACAGTTTTAATGCAATTAAAATCATTTAATTGTTTGTTGTGTGGATATATTTAGGACAGAGGGAGAGATCTGATAACTTTGGTCTTCAGCATCGCTTTTACATTTAGCATATAATGCAGAAGAGAAACTTCACAAAACAGCAATCTTGTGCAGTAGAATATTAATTATGGCCTTGGGGGAGAAATTTCACGCGGAATAAATGCTGATGCCATGCTTACAGTTGTGTATCTAAAATATTTGAGGAAACTACAAAGATAATCTCATGGTGTCAGAGGGAGACAGATATAGACACACATGTATACACCTCCTCCTAATAATTATGTTTAAAGATAGATATGAAGAATTCTGGAGTCAATTTGAGTAAGGGATCAAATGGGACAAATGAGGGAAAGGAAGAAGCCATGGGCATGGGATGGATAGATCCCTCATCTTCCTTTCCCAGTCTCCGAACCTCCTAAACTCCTATTTCCCATTGTCAGAAGAACAAACTGCTGGACAAGTAAATGCTACTTCCTCAATCATGGCATGCATTTCATCCTTGTGACACTCTGGATTTGAATTACTTGTAGGTTGGAAAGCGATCCAGTCGCCCATGTTGTTGTTTTCTGCGCTAAAGTTTATATATTGACTTTTTTCCCCTGTCTTGAAGGTGGTAATGAAACACAATGCTGTGATAGAACACTTAAAACAGAAAAAGACATTGACTCCTGCTGAGCGTGAAGAGAATCAGCGGTAAGGTGGACTGTTATTGGGCATTGCGTGTTGTGTATCTTTCAGGGTATTCTGTTCGAGGAGAATACAGTATGTGCTACTGCAGACTTCACTGTAGGCAGCTTAACAGCAGAAGTAACCACTCATGTGAAATGGTCTGTTCTCAGAAGCTGATGTTTTTGTTGAAAAACAGCAGCTGTAATATTTGCTATGTATCATAAGGTGATGAAAGAACTAGTGAGGCCAGTTGAGAGAAAAGGTGGAGGAAATGGTAACACACAGAATAAGAGGAAGATGTTATATATTTCAACATACGCTACTATCTAGTCATGATTATGCTGCTTTTAACATCAGTATAAAAAGCAGGGCAACACTTTGAAGTCATCAGCAACCCATCCTCTCGTCTTCCACAGCAGCTACTTCATAAGTAACAGAAGCAACTTACACTTGCATCACCGCAGAGCTGGATAGCAACACATTTTCCCAAACATTCCCAAGCAACATTTTCATCTCACTGTGTTTTGCTGCACGTATGGACTAATGTTCTCTCATACCTAATCGTATGTTTAGTATTCTGAGAGACATGGATGGTGGAAAGGGAAGAGATGCTATGAATGTAAAATAAATACTGTTGGGGCACTGGGATGCCTTGTCTACATTGTAGGTTTCTGTAGTTTCTCACACAGTAAAATTATCAGGACAAGCTTAGAAATACTATTTCTTCTTTGTGGTCTCTGTGCATCACACACATAGGGTTTGCGCCTGCACAGAGCCCAGTCTGGAACCTTCTAGAGTTTAAAAATTGAGATATTTTTGGTGGCGCCCTGCCACCCCAGCTACTCTGTGGCTATCCTGCTCTGCTCCCTCAGTTTATTGCCTACTGCTGCAGGCTTCATACCTTTCCAAGCCTCCTGTGAAGAGAGAGAGAGAGAGAATGAACTCTGTTACTGAAAGTACCCATTTGACATCCCCCCCCCGCTTTTATTCTGCCCTTTCCCTGATAGGCTTTCTGCCTTTTGTTTTGTGTTTAATTTCCTCGCCCCAGCCCTCTCTCCTCGGTTTCTACCCTTGGTTTATGGCTACAAGAGCCTTCTTTAAAAATTGCTCTTCCTGCACATCTAAAATCCCCATCACAGATGGACACTCACTTTGCCTGGCATGTTTCGGGGAAGAGCACAGAGAGGGAAGCTTGTGCAGTTTTTAAGAGCTTCACTAGGCAGGCACACTGCAATCGGGCCACAAGGCTCCGCTCTCTGCTCTGGAAACACACACTACTCACCCATCTTGAAAAGCTAACGGGGATAGCCTTTACTGTTCCCTTCACACTGTCAGGGACAGCCCTTACAGCTGGCTCCAATATGGCCTCGGACTCTGGTGGGATCTGCCCAACTTCAACCACATCTGTTACAGTGGAGACAGTGTACGAGTCTCCTAGAGCCCACTGTGGTTGGGGATTATGGGAGTTGAAGTCCAATAACATCTGGAGACCCAGTGTTGAGAAGCCCTGTCCTCGAGGAGCTCCCTCCTCCCCATCAAGTGGCACACCGGGGCAGCCAGTGTTACCTCTATTTTGAAAAAGAAAAAGAAGTATGTCGCTGCCACGCCCACACCTAAGAACAGGGAGGCCTGCCTACTGCCATCCCAGTGCAAGGGCAGGAGTTGGAATCCAAGGCACAAGCCTATGATCTGTCTCTTGACCCGCCCAAGCTCAATCCTGAGGAGGAACAACATTCAGAAACATGACTATGAGGTGGTGCTGTCTTTTTCACTATTCGCAGGGGTCTCTAACAGGGAGTCCCTACATGAGGACAAAAGCAGGAACTGAGATTATAGGAACTACTCGTAGGGATGTGCACGGAACCAGCGGGGGTGGGATAACTTTAAGGGTGAGGATGGTGCACTTATCCCTCCCTCGGCTTTCCCCCCGCCATTGCTGACTGGAAAACAGGTCCAACAGGCTGTCAGTGTACCTCCCTGCCACTCCATCTGCTCTTTGGACCATAAGTAGGTGGAAGTAGCGTGCGCACATCAACCTGCCTACACTAAAAAGAACACTGACTACTGCACAAGATTGTCACCATACCTTTCCAAGTGGCAGAAAGGTGTGGATTTTGTAAAAAAATCCAGTAGACCACTAGATTTTGTCCATCATTCAATAGGGCTGCCTTTTAGAATTTACTGAGAAACAGCTCCACCCTCAACTCCAGCTCTCCAACACCAACAACCTCCACTTTTCGGGAGGAGGTGCAACGTATTTTTCAGAAGCAAGCCATACAAAGAATCATGCATCACTCCGACTTGGGCTTTCACTCCCGCTATTTCACTGTATCCAGACACAGTGGGCTGAGACCCATTCTAGTTCTCAGAGGACTCATTCAATTTGTATGCTATCATCACTTCTTCATGGTCACCATCCAGATGATCTTGGCATTCCTGAAGAATATGTGGTTTGTGTGTCTCGATCTTTGGGACACATATTTCCACATATCCATTCATCCCCTTCACCAACAATACCTTCGCTTCCAGATACCTCCAGATGAGATCTATCACTACACCCATAGTCACCTTTGGTTTAACCTCTGCACCACATATTTTCACACTAGATCTGGTCCAAAATCTGGGCTTCCAGGTTAACCACAGGAAATCACATTTCCAACCCACGAAGTACATAGACTTCATAGGCATCCACCTCGATACCCATCTCTGTCACCTTGCTTCCTCCCATGCACATCTCAGACATAGTAGCTGCTGCTACCCATCTGTCTTCAGCTTGCCAGTCAACGGTCTTCAAGGTGCAGTATGTGCTTGGTCTGATGGAAATTACAGCTGCCATACCTCCCCATGCAAGATTGTGTATGAGACTCATACAGGCATGGCTGTTGAGCATCTTCTCCCTGTCCACAGAGAGCCAAACAAAGAAAATTCTGATACATCCTGCAGTTGCTCGAGCTACCAAGTGGTGGACAAACAGGAGCTATCTTTCCATTGGCTGCCCCTTTGTTGTGCTTCTGCCAGACATCACTGTGACCACAGATGCCTCGCGCACCTGATGGGGTACCCATTGCGGGACTCAAGTGACCTCTGGCATATGGACACTATCTGATACAAGCCAGTTGTATCATACATCAGCTATCTGAAATTGCTGGCTATCCTATATGCACTCTAAAACTTTTGTGCAGTTATGGAAAACAAATATGTCCTAATTTTTACAGAAAATACCACCATGGCATCGTACATCAACTGCCAGGGCAGGACGGGGTCCAGGTCACTGGTTCAATTGACACTCTGCCTATCACACTGGTGCCTGAACCACAATGTCTTCCTGAAAGCGACACACATACCAGGAAGGGACATGCTAGCTGATTCTCTGTCGACAGAAGTATCCGTCGATCGTGGAGCCAGCCAAAAGGTGGCCTGGGTCTGGCCCAGCTTGATGGCCCCCTCCCAGTTACGCCCTGTGCACATGATGTCACGCCCTGAGGAGGGGCATGACTTGGGCCCCAGAGGAGGCCCGAGTGAACTCCCCCCTCCCATGCCTGGGCTCCTGAGACCCTCGAGCAAACTCTGCTTATTATTTCAGTCAGCACTGGCTGCCTGATAGGACATATTTCCCTGTAACGTGCAAATGAGGTGTGACCTGGGCTCCCGAGAGCCCAAGCAAACTCTCAGCTTGTCATTTCAGGCAGCGCTGCCTGCCTGATAGGATGTATTTCCCTTCCTCTCTGGAGAAAGAGAAAGGGAAATACATCCTATCAGGCTGAAATATCAAGCAGAGAGTTAACTTGGGAGCTGGATGGGAGTTTGCTTGGGGCTGCTCCAGAGCACGAGCCATCCCCCTCCGCCCGCCGTGGGCTTCAGCAGGCCCTTTCATTGGCGGCCCAGGTTCTTTGAACCCATTCGCACAATAGTGGCTCCGCCCCTGTATCCATCTCACGAGTGGTGGGTGCACCCGAACGTTTTATCCGTGATTTTCCAGTTTTGGAGCAAACCAGACATAGATGCATTTGAATGCACACAACTGCCACTGCCATCAGTTTTTCAACAGGGACACAACAGTGGCAGTATCAGAAGGTGACAGCCAGCTGCCAAGATGGACAGAATTCTTTTGTGCCTTTCCCAGTTTCTTCTGATTCCTCAAGTTTTCCAGAAGATACAGAATGAACACGGCCATTGCATACTGATAACACCGTGGTGACCACACCAACATTGATTTGCCAATCTCTTGGTGACAACAGGGAACAACTACAGGCAGCTGCCCTATCATCCAGATCTCCTCCTCTCAGCAATCTCCAGCGAAACATACCCGAACCTCAAAACCCTAGCTCTGACAGCCTGACATCTTGACCAACGCTGATGGCTGACAACATGCTTCACAATGCACTGAAGCCCTTGATGCACAAATCCTATGATGCAATGTGGAAACGCTTCTCTCAGTATGCTGAACAGCTTCACATAGATCCCTGTCATCATTCTGTGGATGACCTCACTTACCTGTTACAGTTGAAGGGGAAGGGGTTATCCATCTCCTAACTTAAAGTTCATCTTGTGGCCACCTTTTTGTGGCACGTTCAAGGTTTGTTTTTCAGACTTCATGTTAAGAAATTTTTCAAGGGGGTTAGTTCATTCTCTCCAAAACCCCACCTCGCTCCTGCCTGGTTCTTCCCTTAAGTTTTGAACATCTTGCCTGGAAAGCCATTCGAACCCATGACATTGCTGACCTCCGCCTCCTTACCTCCAAACCAACCTTTTTAGTCGCAATCGCATCAGCCTGCCATATTGGTGTGCTCAGAGCTCTGCGAGTGGATCCTTCCTTTCTGACTTTCCAATGGGATACAGTTTCGCTGACACCTGACATCAGTTTCCTTCCTAAACTGATCTCTCAGTTCCACCTCTCCCAAGGGATTGTCCTCCTGATTTCCCGCAACCACAGAATGCCAAGAAACGGAGGTGGCATTCCATAGATGTATGCAGGGCCATGGCATTCTACATCCAGAGGACTAAGCCCTTTAGGAAAGCTACAGCGCTATTTATCTGTTAAGACAGGGTCCATAGACCTCCTTTCTATGCCTCTCCAAATTGATCTGTTCTGTGATCAAGCTCTGCTATGAGCTGGCTAAGAAACCTTTGCCTGCACCCCTTTGTGTCCACTCGACGCATTCAGGGGCAACTTCTGCTGTCTTTCTTTCCGGGATTCCTCTGGATGCCATTTGCAGAGCTGCCATGTGGTCCCAGACTTCCACCTTCATCCAGTGTTATGCGCTAGACTTAAGAACAAGAACAGATGCTTTCTTTGGGTCCATGGTCCTTCAAGCTGCTACACGCTAAGGCTGCCCCTCCACCAGGTTCCAGGTAAGAGTCTTGCTAGCTCCCATGTGTGATGCATAGAAACCACAGAGGAGGAGGATAGTTTGCTTACCTGTAATGGTGTTGCTTCGAGTGGTCTGTGCATTCACACAACCCACCCGCCTGTCCTGCTGCAGCCTTCCCTCTCTCTAAGGGATACTGTGGTGGTGGCTCCAACTGTGGGAGCAGAGCGGGACAGCCACAGAGTAGCTACAAGTTGAGTGGGGCTACCATTTAAAAAATGGTTATTTTTAAACACTAGAAGGAGCGCAGGCACAAATCCCATGTGTGTGAATGCACTTGAAGAAACTCTATTACAGGTAAGCAACCTGTCCTTAACTAAGCTTGGTTTTGAGTCTGTGGGAATCTGTAGGAGGTGCCATTTGAAGGTGATTTCTTCGAGAGGAGCCTTATTTTTCTCTCTTGAAATGTAATGCAACTTTAGCCACAATTTTAAAGCTATTTTTGTTTGTACTTGTTGATCAAATATGATTTCAGAATACTATTTCCTCCTTATTATATTGTTTAATAATAGCATCCTTTCTTATTCCCCCCCCCTCCCAGAATGATAGTGTGTAACCAGGTAATGAAGTATATTCTGGACAAGATAGATAAAGAAGAGAAGCAAGCAGCTAAGAAACGAAAGCGAGAAGAGAGTGTGGAACAAAAGCGTAGTAAACAGAATGCAACCAAACTTTCAGCTCTTCTCTTCAAACATAAGGAACAACTGAAAGCTGAAATACTGAAGAAAAGAGCACTTTTGGACAAAGATTTACAAATCGAAGTACAGGTAAAATTAACTCTCATTTTTAAATCATTGTGCATCTGTATTTTGGGGACTTAGCTTACAAGATTTTAGGTTTGTTGTCTATAAGGGGAAAAGATCAGAGCTAGGTCTTTCTACCTTTATATACCCTCATCTAATTTGTGTATTTGAATTTATGCCCTCCCTATCCCATATGGAACTCCCTTCCCCTTCAGATCCGTTTAGCCCCTTCCTTACTGATCTTTAAATCTCTATTGAAGACTTTTCTTTTCCGCCAGGCTTTTGCCCTGTAGTTTACCTATTTGGTTTTTTCTTTGTTGTTAGTTACTTTAGTTTTTAATTTAGAATGTAATTTTAATGTTGTCTTGTTTTGCATGTTTTTGTACACTGCCCGAAGTCTTCGGAGTGGGCGGTATATTAAATGTTCCTAATAAATAAATAAATACATATGGCAGTTATAGCATATGAACATTTCCTGTCCCTTAATATATATTGGTATGGTGTTAAATCTAGATTGATAATCAAAAATTCTGATAACCTGTGATTTTATTTTTACATGGCTGTAATCTTAATTAGGCCATAGCAGGTAGATTTAACACTGTATTTCATGCTACCTTACCACAAAACATGATAGTGATTAGATGTGGATAAATGTTTCAGAAGCTTGTAGAATGGTGATCCTGTCATCTAGTTGCAGATTTTGACGTGGCTATTAATATACTTGGCTGACTTTTGTCTGTGTGAAAATTATTTGCTAGTCAATAAGCCAGTTTGTTCTTGCTTTTCTCAGAATTAAAACTTGAAAATAATTTTAAAATTCTGTGAGCTTTATCAATTTTTGGTGCCTTTTAACAAAAATGAAATGGTGTGATTTAGCTTGACATGACTGAGGGTTGGCAGTGGATGAAAAATTCAGATTTCTGGGTATCACTCTTCATAGCCTACAGGGTTTTTTTTGTTTCTGTGAGAATGTTTCTGTGAGATTCTGTGAAAGTGAAGATTTTAGGTCCCAGAAACAAAAGCCAAATAGCTATAAAATGATGTATATGAATGGCAATACAGAACTATTAATTTATATTGACATAGTAGCATATTGATAAGTTGGAAACAGATTTTACATTCAAATAAATCCGTGTTAATTTTTACCAATTGGATTTACTGATAGTAATTTTGGTATATATGTTAACAAGCCAGAATCTTTGTCTTCCTTAAAACTATGATTTTATGTCTTTTGTTCTTCTGGTTTCTTGACAGCGCTTTGAAAGTCCCCTATAATCCCAAGGATCACACATTTGACCACAAATGTTCAGAACATTTGAATTCAAACAACTTTACATGCAACAAAACTGGCTACTCCTATATTTGTTGCACAATTGGATTTTTTAAATAGAAGATTAATTTTAATGGTTTAACATGAAGGATAACTTCTTTTTGTAAATGTCCGTGTGGATTACTTTTCTGCTTCTCTTTTACCCTAGGAAGAGCTAAAGAAAGACCTGGCTAAAATTAAGCGAGAAAAAGAAAAGGCCCAAGCAGCTGCAGCCGCAGCCGCCGCTGCAGCCCCTCCCCCTCCCCCGCCCCCACCACCCCCTCCGCCCCCACCCCCTCACACTGCCAGTGCTGCAGCAACAACCACGGTCACAATACCTGTTTCGTCCCACAAGAGAAAGCGTGAGGAGGAGAAGGAGTCGTCATCTTCAAAATCCAAGAAAAAGAAAATGATTTCTACTACCTCAAAGGAAACCAAGAAGGACACAAAGCTTTACTGCATCTGCAAGACGCCTTACGATGAATCAAAGTGAGTAGTGGATTTTACATGTTTGTATCCTACTTAGTTTAGATTTAGCATTTAGTTAGTAGTTGGAGATAGTGACAAGAAATGGGGGTTGGAGGTTGTATAGCAGAAGCTTATGAAGTCACTGAGAAGGTACTGAAGGTTTAAGTATTCAGGATTACATTTGTAAAGGCGAAGTCTGTTTAATTTTGTGACTCTTATTTTATCTATTTGCATGTTTCCATTGTATGATCTGTCTCACATTGCACATCCTTTATTTTGCTTGTATTCTTTCCTTTGTGTTTTTGCCTCTGCTTTGGAAGCAAGGGATTTTAAGCCAGTCTTCTCTTTAGCAGGCTGTGGGCATTCTTTAAAGATAACTGTTGGGTGCATTTCTTCATATAGGAAAAAATGGTTATTCTCTAATTTTCAATAGAGATTCTAAAATGGAACATTTTTTCCAGTAATTCAATTTCTTCTTAGAGTATATTTAATATTTTTTATTAGATTTTTCCTTTAAAACTGAATCATTTGGGAACTCAAGATACTTAGAATTAAAATTACCATTCTCTCAAAAATATTTTCAACCTAATACTATGGGAAAGAGATCTCATGGAAACACTTGTATGTGATGGAGAGGATAGTGCAGGTGGTTGGAAATAATGTCTTGTAACCTACTAGGGTCTAAGAGCCATAAGCAATAAGTTGTTAACATGTGAAGAAAGATTCCTTCTAATAAAACTGCTCCATTCACAAAATTCATTTTTCCTAAAAGTCCAAAATTGGTACCGGCTGCGATTATGATGTCAAAATGGGGTGTTCATTTCTGCATCTTAAATTTCCTGCTTTAGCTGTAATCTCAATAGTATTAATTGGTAAGCCAGTATCGGAATTTTACAAAGCTACTGTCACTGTTACATATTTATGGGGAGGCATGGGTCTAGGCAGTCAGCCATTTCTTAAGCTTTATGAATGCTCACATAAAGATTTCTGCCTGTCAGAACTGAGTTCTCTGGCCTCATAGGCCCAGTTCAGAAGTAACACTAAACCATGATTTAGTATTATGTACATAAGACGTGACGAATCTCAGACTCATGTTCGCTTGCTCTCACTCTCTTCTCTTCCCTCTCCACCTTCATTCATGAGGGAAGGAGATTGAAAGCTTCTGTTTTGGAGCAACTAATTTTCCATTGGTTTGTTAGACTGGCTTGTTAACAAACTGGCTTGAATAAACTACAGGTTTTCATATTTGCACAAAACAGGAAATGCATTTTGTTACAAGCTGCCTACTTCTCCTTGCACATGCAGAGGGAGAGAGGTGCAAAAGCCTCCATGGCCCATGTCCATAATCCTAAGCCTTGGTTTAGTGTTATGTATGAACGGGGGCATTGTGTGGTACCACTCTGAGCACAAGTTAGAGCCTGGGTCATAGCAGTTTGTTTTCCTGGACTAATGTTGATAACAGAACTACATGATTGCAGGTGCATTCTTGCAAAATGAGGAAAGGAACTTTTACTGAGGTACAGGAGTTATGACTTCGCTATTTCACAGAAGTAGGGGAAGAGGCATAGCAATGTGATAAAATCTTAATATAGCTTTCTTAAAAGATATTTTAAAATACTTGGGATATAGGGATACTATGCAGGTGAAGTAATATATTTGGAATTAATTTGACCACTTGGATGAAAAAGTATTTGGGCAAAGAGGCACCTTTTAAAATGATGATTCTCTTATGTTAAGCAGTGGGAGAGCAATTGGCCTATTCAGCCCCAGCACAGCGTCCCTCTAGTGGCTGTTGCTGCTCTCCATTTTTAGATTGTGAGCCTTTTGGGGACAGGGAGGCAACTTATTACTTTTTTTAAAATGTAAACTGCTTTTGAGAACTTCTGTTGAAAAGCAGTAAATGAATATTTGCAGCTGAGAAGCACTTGCTTTGTTTACCTTGAGCATAATCCACAAAGTTTGGATCCTATGCATTTGCCATTCATTTTAACAAGACTTGTCAAGGAGCAGATTAAGTACTTAAATCTTTTAAATATATATTAATAAATATATAATGGGGTCTCCCTTGCAATTTAGAAAGTTTAGAAGCAGGCATATGCAGAACATTCTGTGCTCCAAACAGAACACCCTTCAAATAAAGGGCCTGTTCTGAGCATGGAATATGACCCATTTCGAGTCGGAACTTTCCAAGTTTTCCAAGCACCATTTTTCATTCCAAAATGGCGCTCTTCTGGCCTCTCCACATGTGCAGCAGCCATTTATGTGGTCAGCATCACCATGCAAATGGGTCCACGCGTGCATAGAGGCTAGAGCACCACCACTTTGGAATAAAAAATGGTCGGAACATGGTCGTCCATCAGAACAATTGGCTCAATCACTTGTTTCGCCGGAACGTTCCAGGGATTTAATGTTCTGTTCCAAGCTTGGAACGGAACACTAAATCTGTTCATGCATATCCCTAGTTAGAAAGGTATTCTACTTTTTTAAATTCAGTCCTGAATTTATTCTGAGATAATTAGTAGATCAGATAACTTGCAAATTAAAGGTCATTAAGTGTTACAGATGCAATCTTGAACATACTTATTAGGAAATAAGGCCCACTGAAGATGGTGGGACTTGTTTTCTAGTCCATGTGCTCAGGTTGCAATGTTAACTAAGTCAGTGTTACCTTGGGTGTGTTGGTGTAATGCAGGCCTGCACAACATAAGGCCCCGGGGCCAGATCTGGTCCACAGGGACTTTTTTGCTGGCACCCTGGAAGGAATATCCTGATTCAGGAGCTGTGAAGAACTCTTGGCCTGTCTGCTGATGAGCAGTGGCAACTCAATGCAGTTGGCTGCTCAAGACCAGATGTACCCCCATCCTTGGAATGCACGGACACCTTCCCTCTTTTTCCTCTCCTTTTACCCTGACTCCAGCCTTTCACCCCCTTACTTTCATTAATATTCTGAAAATTGACCTCAGCCCCCGTTCACCAGTTCATGGTTGGTTCTGGCCCACCGGGGCATTTTGAGTTTTGCACCCCTGGTGTAATGTTTTTAGTTTGAGATAAAAGGAAGCTGGCTTGTGCATTCTGTAGGTGGTGGTATACTAGAATCATGCTCTCCACTTACAAAAGCTAAGTACAAATTGCTTGGAGTAAGACTTGCAACTCAAGTCTTTTGGGAGTTCCATGGCAGGGATGCTCTTAGTATTTAAGACATTTGCTTACCTTTCTTCCATCAATCTTGTGCCATTATCAGTCATTCTGACCATTTTGCCTTGCCTTCCTGTAGCAAAGCTGATGGATGTAGACAGATGTTATTATTACAGTGGAGGACAAGGGCGGTGGGGATTGGGTCATTTGAGACATCCATGGGTTTCTTGAGAAGCCTATGGCAGAGGAAGATCTGTAATAATACTGCAAAGAAAGTATAGAAGAATTTGATGTCAGCAATAGTAAGCATATTGTAGGAAAGTTGTCAATAGTTTTTTGTTTTTTTAATTTTGGTAAAACACATACTAATCCTCATAGTGTAGCAATGTTTTATTAGAACCAACCACTCCACAGGTATTGGTATAGTGTAGATTAGTAAAAACGTTAATTAAAATAGTATGTCAAGGGATAGTAGTGAGCTGTAGGGTTTCCTATTGGTGTATTGAGTAGCTTTGAGAGAGAGGCTCAGTTAAGATGTTAACACCAAACTGTGATCTGGCTCTATGAGAACAAACATGGGCTTGTTCGTTTTCTTGCCCCCTCTCTGATTTGCCATAAACTAGAAAAGAAGGGAGAGAATCTCAGAGCTCAAAGGAGGAAGGAAGGTGCAAACTCAAAGTTCATGCATAGTTTGGCATTATATCTGAACTGACCCAGAGGCTTTCTTACATACTGCATCTACCTGAATCAAAGACAACTCTGAATTTAAAGCAAGCCCCATAAAAAACAAACCAAAAAAGCTATGCCTGTATATACCTGAAAGGAAGAGCAGTCAGAATTTAAGATGACCCCCCCAATTTCTAATATCAAAAAAGTTAGAAAAAAACTAGTCTTGGATTCAGGTAAATATGGCATTAGTCGTTCTTCCCCATATTTTTGGCATCCATAGTTTCATTTGGATACAGTCAAATGCCAGGGACAAGAAGTGTTGGCTCAGTTCACTGGCTAGACAAAATATTTCATTTGTCAGGTGGTTCCGCAAGCGAAATTGGTACATTACTCTTCAGGACTTTTTTCACTCGTCAGGCATCATTTTTCACTCTTTACAGACTAGTAGACTAGTGGATTTCCTGAGCACTGCAGATGCCTTTATATTAATAGATTTGCCAAGTTACTCTTTATGAGGTTATTGACAGAGTTGCACAATTTTTAACTTCAGTCTTACCATACCATGTATGATCTGTCACATAGCGTTATCTGTGAACAGACATAATTGCAGGAATGCCATACATCTTCAATTTCACTGAGTTCAGACAGCTTTTTTTTAGAAATGTAAAATTTACATCTACTTGTCCCATTTTCCTTCATATCATGTTATACCAATATGTATTTTACACATGGCTGGTATGCATGCTCCTTTTAGTGTACTTGTTACTTCTAGTTGTGTCTGCGCTTTGCTTTGTTTTTAAAATTGAGATCTACATTTTCAAAGCTTAAGAATTGCCATTGTGTTCAAGTGGCTTCTCAGCAACTGTTTTGAAAATGTATCTCTCTTTTCTTTGGCCTTGTCTTTGTGCATTCACAGTGAAGACATTCACATTTTTCAGAGTTCAGTGCATATCAACTGACTTTTAAAAAAACAACCCACACGCACAACTGTCTATTGCAGTAGGCCTTGGAGAACTGTGTACACTGCATCAGCTACAGGCATTAGCTTTGGAAGGGTAGATTAAGGTCAGGGAAATTGTCAGAAAATTGCAAAGAACAGGTTAGCCATGCCATCTGAAATGACAATTACATTGTCATTTTCATTGTGAATACTTTTAGGTTCTATATTGGCTGTGATCTTTGTACTAACTGGTATCATGGAGAATGTGTTGGCATCACAGAAAAGGAGGCTAAGAAAATGGATGTGTACATCTGTAATGAGTGTAAACGGGCACAAGAGGGCAGCAGTGAGGAATTGTACTGTATCTGCAGAACACCTTATGATGAGTCACAGTGAGTTCTGACAAGAACCTGTTATTTAATATTTAGGTAGCAAACTGCTCTGAATTTGGTAACGTGTTTCTTGAACAAAAAAGAAATATTGCTCCACGTATGTTGTTATCTAGTGATGTGACTTTAAAAACAATCTCTGAAATGTTGCTCAAATCATATATATTTGACACACAGGAAAAGTGAGGCTTCCAATATTGCCAAAAAAACATTCAAAGTCGGTTAACTTTATTTATTTGTTGTAGCAAGGTTCCAACAAAATAAAATAGCTGTTGGGGGCTCTTAATATATTGCAGTTAATGTTTTTGTTTTTGGCTGGAGAAGTGATTATGATAAGGGGATGTCTAGGCAGTATTAAGTTTGTGATAATTCCCCCCTTACATAATATATTGCAGGGCTCTGAATTCTAGTTTTCTACAAATATATAAATATTCTATGAAAAATAGTTGATCAGAGTGCAAAGGGACCTTGAATACTGTATGCAAAATGTCTGTATTTTGGTGTCACTTTCGTTCCTTTCAGCTTTTAAAGTGGTCATGGTCTGTAAAAATGTCAATTACTTCAAAATAATAATTATTAAGAAGATCGATTATACTGGCAATTTTCCTTCACAATTAAATGCTGCTTGTTTTTATGTTAGTAAAAGTGTAATTTGGTTAGCATTTGTTAAATTGAAGTATACTTTACACAGTAGAGGTGTAGGAGTCCTCTCTCAGTTCAGGTTTTTTAACCAATGAAAGATTTTTGTGCAAAAGTAAAGTTTTTAACAGTTTTCTTTGGGATTTTGCAGGTTTTACATTGGCTGTGACCGATGTCAGAATTGGTATCATGGGCGCTGCGTTGGTATTTTGCAAAGCGAGGCAGATCTCATTGATGAGTATGTCTGTCCGCAATGCCAGTCCACTGAAGATGCCATGACAGTACTTAGTCCTTTGACTGATAAAGATTATGAGGGGCTGAAAAGAGTGCTACGTTCGTTACAGGTAAGGATAAGACTGTCTCGACAAGGTAATTTAATTTAGTACACCCAGAGAAGATAACTTTAATTTGGTACACCAGTACAATTATATGAGCTTATAGTCCATCTTTTTTGTGAAGTGTCCATAGCTTGTAGAGATGAAAAGCAGCTCCTGAGCAGTTCACTGTGAAAAGATTGCTCTCTAACAGCTCTCTCTGAAGTCCAGTTTCAGTTAATATTTTAATGAATGACATTACCTCTTCCTAACAGACTCACAAGATGGCTTGGCCATTCCTTGAACCTGTAGATCCTAATGATGCTCCAGATTATTATGGTGTTATCAAAGAACCTATGGGTAAGTTCCCAGGCCTCTTTGGTCACTAAAGTATATTAGTTAGCATTAATTAAGTACTTGTGTTCTTTATTTTAGGCCTTGCCCTTCCCTTATTTGCCCATATGCTGTAGTGTGTGTGTGTGTGTATTCAGTAGGTGATGATTGAAGTGGCTGCAGTATGACTTAAAGTGAGACTGTGGTAGCTCCACTGTGTTGAATACCAAGCAGAAGCTGGTGGGGTCAGTACTTGTGTAGTAGATCTAACAAGCTACTGAATCTCTGCTGCTTCCTAGCCTCCACTTATCTTCATGGCCAACATATTGAAATGAACGGGGGTTAAGTTGTTTTATTGTTTTGTTATATTGTATTGAAATATATATTTATATCACCCCTCGATGTATCGAGGCAGTTTGCAAAGTATAATATGTTTGGCAGATGGTGCCTCAAGTCAATACAAACATTACGTTCATGCACTAATCCTAAAACTAATTGAGCTGAACGGCTGCCTTCTGAATTGACAAACATTTACTCCTGCAAAAGCCGTTGTTAATTATGATATCCTGTTCAGAACTGGGTCTCTTCTCCCTGGGGCTTCAGTTGGGAGGGATACCCATCTTAAAGCTGTCTTGTATTCTTGTTCCTGTTTCTCATCCTAGGCTTTGGAAAACTTTAATTTTCCCTCTTTTGGAAAACTTTATTTTCTTAACTTTATTTTCTCCTCCTATTGCTTCTTCATTGGCTGTCTCTTCTAATTTTCTATTTCTTTATTTCCATGTCTAATTCAGAATTGCATTCAATCTTTCTGTTCTGTTTCTCCATAGATGTAGCCCCTCTCTCCTTTCTTGTCATTTCTTGCTTGTATCTATAGCTTTAACTTCTGCCTCCTCTCTTACCTTGTTCTTTCTATCCTTTCTCGGATTCCTTTTCTGTCCAAACTCTTGGAGTATCTTGTGCTTCCTCATTGTTGCTTCATTCTGCTAGTTAACTTCTTGACTCATTCAATCATGCCCATCACTCTACTGAATCTACTTAAATTCATATTTCTAATTATTTGTGAATCTCAAGGCCTTTTCCCTTGTACTTTTAGTTACTTTTTCAGATATATCCTCAATTGTCAATACTCTAGATAAATTCATTTCCTGCTATTTCTTTAAAAGATGTCACCTCTTATAACAATGTGCTGTCTTGATTTTATTCTTATTTTTCATATCATTCCTTTTCCATTTCAATTTCTGGTTCTTATTCTTTTTTCTTTTGATGTTAGGATACTACAAGCATAAATCCCTGATCTTTTTTCTGCTTTCAGTCGATGTATCGAGGCATCTTTTTTGGTTGTTCGTTAAAACTTTCTTGGTTCGTTAAAGCACTCTCACGCAAATGATCTGCAACTTTTTCTGTTCCAGACTTTGTACCACCTTATCTCTCATCTTTTTCAGATTATCCCCCCCCCCCGATTCTTCTTGGCTATCATCTTCTTTTTCTTAAACTAAGTATTTCTAAAACTGAGTTCCTTATTTGTGTTCCATCATTTTCCACTATCATTTGAGGGGTTGCTGGGTCAGATTCTTATGTAATCTGCCCTTCTCAAGTGTGTAATCTTGGTGCTAATACAGATTCATCTCTAACTTTTTGTTCTTGTTCACGCAGCTGTCAATTCTTGTTAATTCCAACTTTGTAATGTCTCTGAGCTGTGTTTTTTTCTTCCACCTTCTGCTATGAAAACACTGGCTAATTCTTTAATTCTCTCATGTATGGACTATTATGATGATTTTCTCTCGAGACATCCTGTTTCCCATCTTCAGCATCTTTCTTCCATTCTTTACTTGTTTTGTAAAGCAGCCCCAGAAGGGCTGTATTTGCTAAGGATCTAAATAATAAGTTAAAATAAATCTTGAAAGACACGGTTGATATAGATTTGACAGAGCCAGGTATTTAATTATTGGTACTTTTATGATGAAGATAGTGTTGTGTTTTCCCCCTCTCTCCTTTTGGAAGCTTCTTGCTTTTTGTTTCCAATGGTCATATTGGCAGTTAGAGAACTGTGTCCTTTACATCACAGTCTCTTCTTTGTGTATGCGCATTTCAGTGGCAACTAATTGAAGCATCCAAATAAGGTTATGAATTGAAACAAGGAACAGTCAGTCAGAGCAAATGAGCTGCAAATTAAGCATATTTATATGCACTGATTGCTTTGAGTTAAAAAAAATAATAATAAGGAAAACAAAAGCACAAAATTAAGTGTATCAAATCCCCAGTTAAGTGTAGTCCCCAGTTACAGTGTCAGCAAACTTATTATATTCTCCATAAAGAGTTCATGATGTCCTTATAAGACTCTGCATCTGCAACCAAGTGTGGCACTTTGTTCCATGTGACCTGGGAGTGAACATGCTTGCTGAATGACCCCACCTCCCTTCTCTGCCCAGCTCCACCCCCTAATGTTGCACAGCATCCTAAAGCAAATGTTACCAACACTTTAGTCAAATGGATGTTTATGCTCTTACATGTTTTCAGAATATGGTGTTAATTGTAGGAGTTACTCACATCATTTGTTGTTGCTGCTGCTGTTGTTTAATAACATTTGCTTATTTTGAAGACCTTTCCACCATGGAGGAAAGAATACTGAAGCGTTACTACAAAAAGGTGACTGAGTTTGTGGCCGACATGACCAAAATTTTTGATAACTGTCGTTACTACAATCCGAGTGACTCCCCTTTTTATCAGTGTGCAGAGGTTCTTGAATCATTCTTTGTACAGAAACTAAAAGGATTCAAAGCAAGCAGGTAAGTGTCCTTTCTCCTTAGTACACCTTTCTGCTACTTGGCATGAAATAAATCTTTACAGCTAGAAACTAATTGTTCCTAGTTTAAAGACTGAACAGATACTTTCCCCCTAAGCGAAATCTTTAAAGGAATGAATGAACTTCAAGCTCTTTTTGCTTTTTATCTAATTGGGGATGGAAAATAATGTGCAGCTTTTAAAATATGACTGTGTACAGTTTAATGAAGGAGGCTGAATATTGAAATGGCAGGCAATTCAAACCTCATTAGCAGGATCATGCCCTAAAAGCAAAACACAAATTTTAATAAGTGGATCAGAGCCTAAGTTGAGTACAAATAGCCCTGCTAGATCAGCCCCAGTAGCCCACCAGTTGCTTCTGGGAAACCCACAGGCAAGAGCTGAGGGCATGCCTGTTCCCCTGCAACTGGCATTTAGAGACATCTTGCCTCTTAGTACTTGCCAAAAGCACTTTTGCTTTCCATTCATTTCAATGGAAAAGCTAAAATCTTCCCAATGCAAGTGCATCCTTACTGCATCATGACTAAGGCCTATCTAACCCAGCACCCTGTTTCACACACTGCCTTAAGAAGCCACACATCCTACCTCTGAATATGGGAGTAGCCTGTAGCCATCAGGTTTAGTAGCCATTGGTAGACTTGTCCTCCATGAATTTATCTTAGCCCCACTTAAAGCCATCCACACTGAAGGCCGGCACAACATCCTGTGGCAGAGAAATAAGTTAAGGAGCCAACTTCTTCTGGATTGTGTCCTTAATTTCCTGTTTGAGGAAATTTCACTTGCATTCCTAGATGGAGAATAGGATCACTTCAGCTCTTTCAGTTCTGCATAAGGGGCTATCAGTAATGCTTGCCTCTGGCCCCAGCCCTTCCCCATGGTCTCCAAAACTTGATTGTGCAAAAGCCGGTAAGGGAACACTAGCAACGCTAACAGCTGCTGTTCCCAGTCACCACTTCAAAGATGCTTTTGCATTTCCTTTTGGTGGCTCCTTCCTTCCTTTTTATCACTGAAGAGAATAATGTGGGGGAGGTTATCCTTTTTCAGACTGTCATTCATTCCTTTTCATTTTTATTTATTACCAGCATGTATTCTTGTTTGGCCACAACTCCCATTACTGCTTCATTTATATTACCCATGTTCTTTTTTTGCAGATTGTGATAACTTTAGTCTGATCTTTCTTTCGGGAATCAGAACTGGATGTTTGGCTTATTCTTTCATTGTACCATGTCATTAACTTTTTTTTTTTTCTTAATCCACACTCACGGTTCATCTGTAAAATATGCTTGAATGTGGAAGCAGTTATTTGCTAGCAGCTGTGTTGGAAAATGAAATTGATTCTTTGAATTCTGTATCAAAACAGTCCAATAATAGTAATGGAAGCTATGTAATACCATTTATTTCCTGTCACTAATAAAAAAAATTTCCAAAAGAAGATTTGATGAATTCTAACAAAATGTGATATTTGTAATGTACTTTCGACCAATAAATACGCACTATCCAACCATTTCCCAAAGCAATGTAAATTAGGTACATATTTATTGCATGTACCTCCCTCTCTGAGTACTATGATGCAACACTTCTGAATTCTTGGATATTCCAATTGAACATTGTGTTTTTGGACAGAACTAAAGATGTCTATGTAGTGAAAGGTCAGAGGTTCTGTCTGTAGATGGTGTTTGTCTACAAAAGATGAACAGGAACAGCAACATGGCTGCATTCCCAGCTGAATGACTGGCCCTTGGCATCTGCTTAAAGCATCTGAGGTCTCTTAAATGAAGGGTGCTTAATTGTTCCCTTTTTCTGCATTCTTCAGGTCTCATAACAACAAACTGCAGTCTACAGCTTCTTAAAGTTCCACGTGTTACCCTAACACACAGCAAGAATCTGGTTGTCTGAAAATTTTTAATTGAGAAGCCAGAGGTTTTTAGTCAGGTTGTCCTGACAAGTCTTGATGTAAACTGCATTTTTATCAGTCACATCAAATTATATTCTTGGCTAATTTTGTCCAAAGGACAAAAGAATGAAAATCAGCAGCATCATTTTCTTGTCAAGATCAAATTGTGCTATTGTGGCAGAAACAGGAAAATGTTTTGTTGAAGGACAAGAGAGAAAACAAGCAAGGAAGAAGAAAGATACAGTAAAATGGGGTCAAGTTTTAACTCCATGGAAATGCCACATCTGTTCTTCAGTGAAGAAGCTGGTTTAAAGTCCACACAGAGAACTTCTGACTGTATTTATTTATTGTTGCAAAAGGACGCTTTTTTATTGCTGCCCTCATTTGTCAGCTAATTATTTTTTTCTTATAAACCCCGGCCCTGGTTATATGTAACCCATTCTGTATCTTACCATGATTCCTGTAGATAAAAGTACAAGATGACCTCTAGATGTCTTTTCTTTCTATGAAAGGAGCTGCTATGTACACATGTGCACAAACTGGGAATCAACAATGAGTTTATCGTTCATGGTAGATGAAAACAATTAAGCTTGCATAAAAGTTGGGCTAAGTGGTCATGGACTACAGACTCTGTTGCCTTGAATCTAACAGTACAATTTGTCATTTACTCTGCACCAGACTGATATGAGTAAAATCTATTTGAAGGTATCTTGTTTGTAAACATTTGTCAGATTCTAATTTTTTTCTTTTTGTATTAAAAATTCAAAATATGGATGTATATGAAACAAAATAAATGGAGATCATTGTTCTCTCCACACATGTAGGTGTCTTTTGAATGTTCGCTGACATGTTTGTAAGATTTGTTCTGAAGTGTAAGTATCCTGAGATAGTGGGCAAGGGGACAGGAGAGAAAAGCCCCAAGTGTGATTCTCTTTATTTTTAATGAGATAAAATAAAGTTCTACTGTGCCACTACTTTTTGCATTGAAGATAAAGGACATGTGTCAGAATTATTGTTGCCCATTGCTAAATGGCATAATAATGGGCCAACGATCAGATCAGATTAAGTAATGGTCCCAAAGGTGGCAGTGTGTTACTTTTTGTGGCTCCTTTGCTAGGAAAAATATGTAAAAAGATAAAAGCAGCCAACAAAAAAGAGAGAGGTGTAACCGTTTTTTGTGGGTTTTTTAAACTGCTCTCTGACCAATCACTTGCACAGTTGACGACAGTTTTATATGTGCAGCATATAAACCAGCAGCCGTTGGTTTCTGTAGCTCTACACCCATTTTGACTAGATTTTGCACTAATTCACAACTTTATCCTTCAGTGATCTGGAATTTATCTGATTATGGATAAGCTTTCCTTGGATTTAACCTCACCCTGCTATGCAAGAACCTTTTCTGTTACTTTCTTAGACATTGCTTTTGACCACAATTTTCTTATAAGTACCGGCTCAGGTGTACAGATACTGTGGGTTAACTTTCTCTAAGAAAGCCTATGCTTTTGTACATAGATGCTGTCATTTAACCAATGTGAAATCAAAAGGAAGTTGATTGTTCATTGTGGAAAAAAGCATTCATTTATGCTTCTTAGAAACTAGGAAAACGTATTTGTGTGTTAGGGTATGTTGTCTTAGGGCTTTTTACAAAGAGATGCTACATATTGTATGCATTATGTTTATAAAAGAAGGAAAATTTTCAAGCTTAATCCTACAAATATTGTCTCTTCACAATATTTCTGTATTATCCATGCATATGGCATTGAAAAACCATATTTAAAGCGAAAACTTTCCTACCCATAGGCAATAGATCACTGTTTATAACAAATTGTGACAAACTGAAGAGTAACTTTTTTGTACATAATAGGACATTTCATCTTAGACAAATAAAGTAATGTTGTTGGACATCAGATCTGGTGGACTTCCTAATGAACATCAGTTGTTTAGAATGACCTATGTAGCACTTGGCATTGTCATTCTGTGCAGAAATTCTAGGGAATTTTTCATATAAATAATTATGAAATGAGGAAAAAGCTACTTTCATACACTTTTTACCAAGCCTCACCATTTTTCCTACTGCTTTGTAATATATTAAGACAGTTCTTAGCTGTATCAACTATGGTAATTTTTAGTTTTTTTGGGAAAAGTTTTATTTATGAGCCAGTGTAATGTGTGTACATTTTAAATACCACTTCTGTAAAAGGAATAAAGAAAATTATACTTTACTCTGTTTTTTAAATCAAAAAATGTGCAGAATATTTGATTTTGATTTTTGCCTAACATCTCAATGAATTGTTTCGAACTCCAACATGTATATTCACTTACTGAGACATGTTTTGATATGGGTATTAAGTGTCAGGAACCAACTGAGGTTGCTTTTTAATTGCTGTTCCTCAGTCAAATTGAGGGATTTGGTGTTCCATGACTAAATAGAGTTCAAAAGCTTGCAATGCTCTTCTGTTGTTGTTTTTTCAGAATATGGATTAGGGCATATTTATGGAGATTCAACTTGGAATGCTATGGTCCTGAACAGCTGTAGAATGTTTGTACCCTTTTGAGGGAAAATAACACTGAGAGTGTTGGGTTGTTGTTGTTTTTTAAAAAATTGTCACCCTAAAGTAAGACCCTCTGAAGCTGCACTTCTTTAAAAAAACAAAACAAAAAACCTATTAACATTTTCAAGTTACTTGGTCCATCTCCCCCCCCCCCCCAATTTAGTGATGATAGCAAATAATTGAGTTTGGAAGATCCCCCCCCCCTTTGACTAAATGACTTATTTCACTGTGCTGTATACTACTTACTTTTGATTTCACATCTACAGCAATTCTAAATCTTATTTCACTTCAACTTCTCTTGGAAGCCAAATGTCGTTCTCATTTTGGTGATTGCCGTGTGTGTGTGAGAGAGAGCATGCGCGTGTGCATGTGCATCTGCTGGGTTCATTCAAATACTGTTGCAAACTTTGGGTAGTATATTAGCTACTTTCCTTAAGAATGCATTTTTCCAGGACAGAGTCCCACTTCCAGAAGTACATATTTTTTGTGAACATATCCAAAGTGAAGTTACTGTGAGGACAAAAATCCAATTTAGATACCCCTGAGGAGGAAAGTACCACTGCAGCCAGAATTGTCCTTTTAATAGAGAGCAAATAATAGTGAAATTCACTTTTTCAAAATAGGGGTAATGTGGCAGTATATACTTAATGATACTGGCCTACCATTGGACTACTGTTACACTAGCTGTTGTGCAAACTTAGGAATATTGCTCAAAAAATGAACACCTGCTCCACACTAGTACTTGTGCTAGCAGAAGCTGACATTGCTTATGCATTGCACAAGTTCTGCAGTGCCTTCTGCAACCTCTGTGTGTCTCGAAGAAGGTTGTCTTCTAGCAGTTGTGCAACATCAGGGCACACTACAACTTCACATAACTCTGCAACCCTACGTGCATATAACTTTTCTCATGCCACTAAGTCAAAAATTGAAGAAAAGTTGCTGTGTTGCAGTGTCTGCATATGCTATAACAGACACATTCATCTTGGTAGATTGCAAGGTAGTCAATACCATTTTATATGTGGAATTCATATCTTCAAAGGAAATTAAATGTTCATATAGACAGATGTCAATTCCTCTTTCTGAATCATAACAGTAATTAAGGAGCAGCAAGGACAGGAAGCTTACTTTTGCGATGCCATATTATCCACAAGGGCAAGTATTTTGAAAACTGTTAGGAAGAAGTACCTTCAAGGATTTTGTAAGTTTGTGCATTTCTAGAGCAAAATATTTTAAGCAGAATCTAGGGGTTACATTTAAAAAACAAAAACAAAATCCACATAATTGCAACTCTTGAGTCAGAACTCGAATAAGAAGAGAAAATACTAGGGTTCTTTGCAAATTAAGAGTGCTGTTCTCAGCAAGAGGGAAACTGCTTTTGCCAGGCTTCTGTAAATGTAGGATTTTCTTTAACACTAAATAATAGAATACAGCCCAGTCTGAAACATTACTCAAAAGTAGAATTCAATATGACTGTATAATAAGTATACATAACATTTTAGAGGATGCTTGTAGGGATGTGCATGAACCAGCAGACGGCTGGTTCAGCGATGGTTGGGGGGTTAACTTTTAAGGAGCAGGGAGGGTGCTCTTACCCCCCTGCTGCGTTTCCCCCACCGGTGCTGTGCCCAAAATGGCTGGCGCAGGGCAGCAGCATAGCCTCTTGCCACCCCAGTCAGCGTCAAACTGGTAATAGCCAGTGCGCATGTTGCGCACTGCCAGTCTGATGCTGATCGGGGCTGCAAGAGGGTACACTGCTGCCCTGTGCCAGCCATTTTGGACACTGTGCCAATGGGGGGGGCAGGGGTAAGAGCTTTCTCCCTGCTCCTTAAAGTTAAACACCACCGCCCCTGCTACCGGACCAGTTCGTAGGTCTGCAGAAGGACCTCCGAACTGGTTTGGGCACATCCTTAAATGCTTGTGCAGTGACCAAGACATTGAGCTTTGAGCCAGGAAATTCCCGTTCAGATTTCACCGTAGTGTGGACTCACAAATTTCCTTCTCTTGCTCACTCACACTGATTGTATGTTACAATAATAACCTACAAGTATTTTGTAAGGATAGCTGAAGTATGTAAAGCATTTGGAACATTTTAATGCACTTTATAGATGAAGTATAGCAAGGTTCCCGATTTTCACTGATGCATGCTGCAGCCCCCCTGTACCACATCCCATACAATTCTGGAGGGTCCACTAACTTGTGGGTGTGGAGAACAAGGGCACATGGAAGCCCCACTGGATGTTAGGATCCAGGCCTTTATTATCATTGAAGCCATGTTTTGGTAATTTGAGAAATCCATGTAATAGAAGAATGAAGTTCAATCAAACTAAAATGAACAAGAAAGGTAGCTTAGTTTTTAATAAAATACCAAGCAGTTCCTTAAAAATCTGCAACACAATTGGCATGAGCTTTGAAATTTTGTTTCTTGGACATTCATTCTAATGGAGGAATTGTAGTAGTTAACTCATAGACCATTGTCAAAATTTGTATTTGTCGTACAAATATACACTGGTACTAACAGCTTATTCTTTCTGTTTGTAATGGAAGACTTGAGGGGGAGTGTTGTTGCAAACTGGCCTCTCAGGCATTCAAATTGAAGTTAAATATAGAAGATATGCTGAAGAAATAAATGTGGGGAAGTTATATGCAAGCTCTCCCTACCCATTCTCCGGCTGGGCTGGGCTGCTGACAGGAAGTCTCATTTTGACATAATAAAATGCCTTCAAGTTGAACTGGGAAATTTTCAGCTCTGACGTCGTGATTCTAAGTGCCATTTCTATATGCTGTCTTAACCAGCTCCTTCCCTTCCCTTAGCAGATGTATTTAACCCATTAGAAAATCATGACAGATCTAGCAAGGAGGCATTTTTAGTTGTGTTTTGCCCGTGTCATGTTACATTTCTCTTCGGTGACTCCAGCCACGACTCGTATCTGAATGTTTAAAGAAGCTTACTATGGCAGTGTATGCTAATGAAGTCCTTTATTTCCATCCTTTCTCTCATGAAGCTATTTTCATGACATGCTGTTCAAAAATTAAACGTGCAATCTCTCTCCTTGGTCTGTGGTCCACATCAAGCTGTGGTGTGATTTTTTTAAAGTAGTATTACATGCATTTGCAGTCTTAGTAAATCTGATTACTCTGGTGTAATACTGTTGCTAGCTGGCCCTACAAATCCTGATACATTTTCTCTTAAGCAAATCTTTGAGATGTTGTTAATCATGGATGTACACCTAGTTCTTGCCATATGTTATCCTATATACAGATGTGGACAAATGTGTTGCTACCCCTCCACGAAAAAAGAAGAACTTGCAATTGTCTCTGAAATAACTTGAAACTGACAAACGTAATTGGCACCCATCATTATTTATTCCGCATTTAACAAAAATCAGACTTTGCTTTAGAGTTTTGATGCAACAGGATAATTTAAATAACACAAATGAAAATGGCATGGACAAAAATGATGGGACCCTTAAATCTATCCAAAGGACATTCTTCCAGAAGCATTGTGGCTTGTCAATATGCATTTTATCAAATTCCAGTCTGGCTTTTTAATGACAAAACTGGAGCTTTTTGACAAGTCACATCAGCTCTATGTCAACAGACAAAAAAAATGAAGCTTTCAAAGAAAAGGACACCATACCTACTGTGGAACATGGAGGAGGCTCAGTTATGTTTTGGGGCTGCTTTGCTGCGTCTGGCACAGAGTGCCTTGAGTCTGTGCAGGGAACAATGAAATCTCAAGACTAGCAAGACATTCTGGAGCAAAATGTACTGCCCAGTGTCAGTACTCTAAAGCAAAGTCTGATTTTTGTTAAATGCGGAATAAACAATGATGGGTGCCAATTACGCTTGTCAGTTTCAAGTTATTTCAGAGACAATTGTGGGTTCTTCTTTCTTCGTGGAGGGGTCCCAATACATTTGTCCACGTGTGTAAATAGCAGTTTTATAGACATCCAGTTATTAATTCTTTATGCTTCTTTAAGATGTTTTAATAAATTGTTTTATTTATAAACGAATTGTGTTTGAGAAGTGGTAACTGGGTCAAAAGCAGACAACCATTTTGCACAATCAGTGGCTGATATTTATATGTTCCTAATTTCTAATACAATCGCTAGAGAAAACTTGATACCAAAACACGATTACCATTTGGAGTGTGAGAGTTGTAATTTGCACAATGTTCTGCTTAGCTTTGAGAAATTCCCTCTGGAACAAATTAATATGAATGTGTAAGCTTTTTAGGCCCCAGGTCAGCAGAAATCCCCAGACTAAATTTCTTATGTGAACAAGTAAAAATGAAGAGGAATAATGGCTTAAGATCTAGAGGCATCCTTCTACTTGGGGTGGGAGGCTTGATTTTTTGCTAACTTGCATGTCTCATGCCACATCTTATACCATTCTGGAGGGGCATGAAATCCAGCCCTCAAGTGGGTTTCAGAAGGCACAAGAGACAGCAATGGGAAAGGGGAGTGGGGAAAGCCCAGTTCCACAAGCAGAAGTTTATATGTGATAGAGAAGATCCAATTTCATTTTTAGTGAATAAAGAACTTGTGCATATTATACAAAGTATTGAATTAAGAAATCTAACAAAGGGCTGTTCTTAAGGCTAGTTTTACATCTTAAAAGTTGCCTTCAACTTCAAATTTTGATGAAATACATAGACCCTGAAATAATACAGATATAGCTAGGTTGGTGAAATCTAAACTGAAAAATGAGGAGGTGCCTAGCAAGGCTATCATGGACTCCTCTGCAACAAATTCTGTAACAGCAGTGTTGTGCCTTAAAACACACACTGGTTTATTGTGGCTTTTGTGTAGCTATCAGATGGTAGGAGGTAGAAGCCAAGGAAAGTGCATGCCTCAGTAACCTGGTTAGTCATTCATGTGCCACAGCAATCCCCACCCCTCTCCCCACACCAAGCAGAACCTGGAGATAATTTTAAAAAACACAACAGAAAGTACATTAGACTGCAGTGAATGGAAGGCCTTTTTTGTTCTGGGAACTGCACTCCTAAAACACGTTGAGCCCTGAGGGGATGGTGCTCTGTTCTGTGCTGCATCCTCATCCACATTTGGTGCGGGCTGCTCCTTGGACTTGCCGGTCCCGCCTTCTATTGAATCTTTTCACGTAGCTACTCCCACTCCAAAGCAGCCCATCTCCTGGCCTTAGGCGCCCTCTCACATATTCTTGCAGAATGACAGGTAGTTGTCGCCTCCTGTGGTAGATATGACCCATCACAATGTATCTGCTGCCTGCAACAGAGCAAATGCTACCAGTTGATACCCTGGATTGTGGTGACAACATTGGCACAGTGCATAGTTTTTAGCCTGTGCTTCCATTGTGTTAGAGCTCTACGACCAAGAGTGAAGGTTTGCAAGCCTTTTGCTGCTGATGTAGACACAAGGCTCACCATGCTGGGTAGAGGAGGGGACCTGCTCTCTCAGACAGCAGGCTCCCATGTTAATAGCACACCTGTTTATCGGTCTATTCCAACAGTACAGACCATGTCACTAAATGGTGTTGGCTGCATAGGGGGGAACGGGGATGGATAATAACCTACAGAAGAAAGCCAGCATGATTTAGTGGTTAGAGTGTTACATTAGGATGGGGGATGCCCAAGTTCCAATTGCCTCTCAGCCGTGGAGGTCATTGGATAACCTTGAGCCAGTCACTATCTCTTCACTTAACCTACCTCTCAGGCTTGTGAGGATAAAATGAGTTTGGGAAGAATTGTGTATGATATGAGCTCCTTAGAGAAAGGGTGGGATAAAAGTGTACTTTCCCCATTGTCACACCTGTAACGTTCCCTTCATCACACAATCCCACCTGCCTCATTGTACAAAGCAAGCTGTATTTGATCAAAAAAAATAAGTTGGAGAAAACACACTCTAATTGTTTTTCTTTTAAACTTACTCATATAAATAATTGAAAATATAGATACCTTGAATGGTTTTTGAATACTGAAGAGGCCTGCTATGCAGTTATAATGGAGCTAGAAAAGGTTTCTTTTGTACAAACAAACCAATAGGATACCCTGCCCTCACCCCAATTTTCCCTCAGAGCAACCTATGCCAAGAAGAGAAAAGAGTTTGATGCTTTACCAAGTTTGAAGTCTAGGCAAGGTTTGCTACAGTTTAAGGCATCCACAACTAGCATGTGAACTCGGAAGAAGAAGCCATCTGGAGTGAGGTACAGACGATTAATCTTGTATAGCCCATTACTGTTCACCAACAATATCACCAACTGCATTCCTTTATGCATCATGTCGATATCATGAACAATCCCATTTACCACTGTTTTCAAAAAGAGGAGGGAAAGGGATAATCAGTGCTGGAAGTGATGCTCTTATCACTAACCATATTTACAAACTTCCTTTCCACGTAGATTAACAAGGCAGTGTACATAATAAAAATACCCACACACATATAATTAAAATAATTTCTACAAGTGTACTGCGTGAATAATATATTTTTTTTAAAAATTAGCAACAACAAAATGTTGAATTTCTCAACCACTGAGTTAAAGAGCGGATTTAGAGGATTAAATGCACAAGAGGATTAACAGTATGATGTTTGAGGGAATCCAGATACCTTACAACCTGACAAGCGTACAACTTGCAGTCTTAATCAGCCACGTGTGCATTAAATCAGGGGTTTTATTTATCATATTTTTATACTGCCTTATATAGACATCTCCAGGTGGCATTTTCAGACTTGGCTCAATGTTGCACACAACACCCATCATCCCCAGCCACAGTGGTCAAAAGCACTGAGGACCCAAATTTGAAAATGTCATCTGAGGACCCAACTTTGAGAACCCTTGCATTTGATTATTACTTTGTAGGGCAGACTTTAACCTCTGGACTGAACAAAGATGTTTCCTAGCTTCCATAAGATGGCAAACTAGGGGTTCTGTTTGTGAGGGATACATCTATCGATCGATCGATCTAATTTGTACACCGCCCCAAACTTTCATCTCTGGGTGGTTAACAATAGCATAAAACAAGTTAAAATATATACAAAAACGTAAAACAATTTAACAATTTAAAAATCACCCACAAATTAAAACTTTAAAATTTTAAAGAACTGAAAAAGCTCGGGTGAAGAGGTGGGTTTTCAAATGCTTTCTAAAAATTGTCAGAGATGGGGAGGATCGTATCTCAGCAGGGAGTGCATTCCACAGTCTCGGGGCAGCAACCGAGAAAGCCCGTCCCTGTGTGGCCACCAGCCAAGCGGGTGGCAACTGGAAACGGATCTCTCCAGACTACCTCAATGAGCGGTGGGGCTCATAATGAAGAAGACATTCTCTTAGATATCCAGGGCCTAAGCCATTTAGGGCTTTATAAATTATGAGGAGCACTTTGTATTTTGCCAAGAAACCTACTGGCAGCCAATGTAACTCTATCAGCAAAGGAGTGAAGTGGTCTCTCCGAGACGACCCAGAGATCAACCTGGCTGCTGCATTCTGTACCAACTGACGCTTCTGGACTGCATACAAAGGCAGCCCCACATAGAGCGCATTGCAGAAGGCAAGTCTGGAGGTTACCAACATATGTACCACATGCCTGTTGTCTTCACTGAGTGAGGAAGTAATCCCACAGCAATGGACAAGACTCAGAATATGTTGGTTAGTCATTTTAATGCCTCAAGTTTATTTCCATTTTTCATCCTGTCCTGATGGGTGTGACACTTCAAATGTCACATACCAAAAAATCATATCTGAATGAAATTGAATGGAAAGCGTCAACAGTGTTGTGCTGTAGTGTTACAGCATCTGTTTCATGAGTACTCCGTGTCAGGTTGTACCCAGTCACCTGCTGGAAATCACTCTAATGAAAAAAATGTTAAGAGTTCTCATGCCATAATGCTACAGGTATGATGGAACCATGCAGAGCAGGTTTCAAACTACAGCCCTCCTATAGATAGAGGAATACAGCTCCCCTCATCCCTGACTACTGGCCACTGTGACTGCTGATGATGGCCAAAAACAGCTGGCGGGCCACAGTGTGAGACGCCTGATGTAACAGAAGACTGTTCGCACCCCAACAGAGAAATCCCATGTACAATTTGACTTTGTGTACCCCACCCCATCTAGAATGGCTCACAATAATAGGATGACAGTGATGATAAAACTATTAACTATCAGTTCAAATTAAATAAATGAGATGGAATAAGTGGTACATTGGCTCTAGTCCTGACTCTGGCAAGAGGGACTTGTTTGTTTGTTACATTTCCAGACCGCCCCATCCAAAGGCTCTGGGCAGTCCACAACAAGTTTAAAAAACATAAAAACAAACACCATTTAAAACACTGCTTTAAAATATATATTAAAACAATTTTAAAACAATTCAGAACTATTTAAAACCAATTAAAATACTTTTTAAAAAATTAAAAAACTTTGGAAGTCCAAGCCAAGCAAGTAAGTTTGTAGGGCTCTTTTAAAGGCCAACAGCGAGCCTAAACTGCGGATATCTGCTAGGAGTGCATTCCATAGGCCAGGAACAGCTACAGAGAAGGCCCAGCTGTGAGTCACCACTAGACATACCGGTGGTAACTGGAGACAGACCTCTCCAGATGACCTCAATAAGCGATGGGGATCATGCAGAAGAAGGCACTCTAACATAGCCCCGACCCAAGCTGTTCAGGGCTTTAAAGGTAATAACCAGCACTTTGTATTTTGCCCAGGAATATATTGGCAGCCAGTACAACTGTTTTAAAACAGGCATAATATCGTCTCTCCAGGTTACCCCATAGACCAGACTGACTGCCGCATTTTGAACTAACTATGTTTCTGAACTATGTACAAAGACAGCCCCACCTAGAGTGCATTGCAATAGTCTGATTGCAATGGTCAAGCACATTTTGGGGCGCCAAGAGCATTATTTCCAGACTGCTATAACAATTATGTTATACAATTGCTTAGACTGCCCCAAGCTTGGAGGAAGAATTTTATGTGCCAGTAACATACAGAGTGCACAATCTATGCCTGACCAGTTTAGTTAGAGCTGGATGGTCTTACCGAATTCACTGGTACAGTAGGCCTCCACCTCTGCATGTTCCCTCCTGCAATCATTCAGGCACACCTCTCTGTTGTCAGCATCTAGAGCAAGAACAAGAACCAAATGGTTCGAAGTGAAAGCTGTACAGACTCAAATTCAGAAGGAAAAAACAAACTTAACAAGAAGGATCAAGCAATGGAATTCACCAATGTATTTACGGCTCTCTGAAAACAATCGGCCATGTTCCAGTATATTTGAGCAGACTCCAGGCTTCTAGTATCACCTGCTGGGGTTGTATTCTTGGAGAACTTTGCCCAAATAGGCCTCTGTTTTCTTTCCCAAATACCATAGGCATTTCCGCCCCCTCTGCACGTAAGTCATTTTGTTCACTTAACATATCTGTGGCACATAAATGACTTGATAAGCTTTGGGGCTGCTACCCATTAGAGTCTCTAGATTCTATTATTCATTGTTATTTCATATAAGGATAGTGTTGTCTTATATAATATGCCCCTGCTAACTAGGCAAAGAGCCAAGACACCTTTGGAAGTCGTGATTCTCTTTATATTTCGCAGAGGGAAAGCAGTTGGCCCTATCCAACCCCAGCACAGCAGCTCTCTAGTGTTTGTTGCAGATATTTACCTTGTGCTGTTTTTTAGACTGTGAGCCTTTTGGGGACAAGGAACCATCTTCTCCTGATTATTCATTTTTTAAATGTAAACCATTTTGATAGTTTTCTTGTTGAAAAGTGGTATATAAATGTAATAGTATGGCACCTTTAGTGCCAAAGTAAGTGCAGCACAACAATCTGCTCTCATATTAAAAGCCAAGCATAGATACTGTTGGTACCTACTTTAAATCACCATTGACTATGCCCAAGTCTGTGTTAATTTACCTATTATTTGTTTGTTTGTTTTAATTATATATTAATTATATATTAATTGAACCATTATGTTATGTTTCTAAACCTGTCCCTTTCCCAAAAAGGTTTTATTGTTTTTAAAAATTCATTATTGGATTTCACAGTTACATATTCTACTCTTCTTTTGTTATGTTGATATAAGGCTATAGAAAAACAAGTCTACAACAGCAGGTATATTCTATCCTAAGGCTGGTCTTCCCAAGATTCTATCTTGAAGTAAATATTATACCATGGCATTTTGAATATGTATTCTGTTTTTCATTCAAAGACTGGATATTAGTAGGTCTCCTCTGATATATTGTCAGCCATACCTATTTTATTATTTCTCAGACCTTTTTAAATTATTACCTCTTGGATGGTTCTGTTTATGTCTTCTAATGTGTGTCAGAGTTTGGTCTAACAGCTATCAGGAGATTCAACACAAGTTCATGTAAATTTTCTTGAACTGCGTGTTTTACAAAATGCAACAGAAATGAGTAGAAGGAAAGCTGTATACCCAACATTTCTTCTTTGTGATCATCTCTATGTAGTCCCATATATGAGTTTTTTGAGAGCAAAAGACATAGTGCCTATCTTTCCATCCTGTCCTCTTTCTCTCCTGATTGCTGGGGGTGAGGGCAAATGCTCAGCGAGGCGGCCAGTGAGAAGTGCCACAGGCATGGAGCGAGTGTGATCCTAGGTGGATCTGGGCCACCTTCTCTATGATTATGGTTCCAAAAATAGCCCAAAACTATGGTTATGGCAGTGTCCATGTTCAGACGTAACGCTGCTGCCGCAAAACCTCAGGCTGGGGCCGCGAAACTCACGACAAACCGAAAGTTCAAATTGGAGTTTGGTGAGGGAAACTGCAGGTTGCTTTTGCCACAAAACCATGGTTTAATGCTTTCAGATGTACACAAATTCCAACCTTTGCCCCATTTAACTGTGGTTCCGCATTACATGTGAATGTGGCCTATGGCTACCAATATTTCATGGCAAAGTGTTCTGGAACTAGAAGTAAATGACTTCTGCCTTTTTCATCCCTTTCAACTGTTAAAGACTTTAAAACTTTGCCAACACCTGAGCATATCACTTGAAGCCACTGGGTAGGTTCTCACTGAGGTACATATTGGATATGCCATCACATTTTATACTCTCTACACTCTTCTGGGGCTTGTTGAGTCATTCCTCCAACTCTTGTTCTCCTGCGGAAGTCAACACACTTCTTCAAAAAAGAAACCATAGAACTTGTCCACAAGTCAATGTGTTATCTAGAATTCAATTCATGTGTCTTTATGGCACCAATGAAGGGCAGAGAGCTACAGCCTCTCTTAAACATTTTTGTGTGTCAGTTTCTTTAGGACACTAAGGAGAAAGGGAAGAATGCCTTTCATATCACTGATCTCAGCACAGAAAAATTATTGGTTTGTGATAGCATTATACTGCTTCTGTTACTGTGTTCTATTTTATTTTTATTTTATTGCTGCCCCATAGCACCAAGATGTCTATCAACTTTATGACAGTTTTGCAACTTCCCTTTGTTTGAGTATTATAATATTCTCCTACATAGACTGATTCATGGCAGGGAATGTGTCCAATTACCTCCTCATGAGGGCTCAGATTATCAGCAGTTTACTCCATTCCCTTGGACACTTTGTGATGTCCTACAAGATGTCCTACTTGGTATCCTCTCAACTTCAACTTTCTACTTGGGTAGGACTGCACACTTATGGAAAGATAAGGCCCACAGGAAACCAATGCCATTCCTGATACAGCTTCATTAGCTGCTAATCAGTTTCCGAGCACAATTTAAAGAACTAATGCTTATCTTTAAAGACATATATAGCTGGGTACCTGAAATCCCTTCTCCCACATATATGCCTGTCAATGCATTAAAATCTTCATTGGAGGTCCTCTTCTGGGTGTCCCCAGACAGGGTGAATCAGGTGGGCAGCAATTCTTGAAGAGTACTGTATTCTCAACTGTGGCAGCCTATTTATAGAGTTCTGTACCCAGAAAAGCTTGTGTAGTGCCTAATACCTGTGCCTTTCTGGCACCAGGCAAAGGCCTTTTTTGTTTTCTAAGGCTTTTGAAAATTTCAGCTGGATTTTTTTGAACCTGCTGTTGTTGATGTTGCTGTATTTTTATTCTGCCTCTGCTGTTTTATTCTTGTTTATATTTTTATTTATTTGATTTTTATACCGCCCTTCCGAAATGGCTCAGGGCGGTTTACAATTAAAACAGAAAACATTAAAAACAATTAAAACAGAGATACAAATATAAATACCAATTTAAAACAACTTAAAAAACAATTAAACTATCAAAACAATTAAAACCCTGGAAACCAGGTTAACATAAAAACAATTAAAAACGGATTAAAAACCCTGAAAGGCCAGGCCAAACAGATAGGTTTTAAGGGCTCTCTTGAAGGACAGTAAAGAATCAAGATTACGAATTTCTGCTGGGAGTGCATTCCACAGTCCAGGAGCAGCTACAGAGAAGGCCCACCTCTGAGTCGTCACCAAACGAACCGGTGACAACTGGAGACGTAATGATCATAATGATCATAATCATTATGATGATTAATTATATTATGATTATTATTGCTTTATTATTTACATGTTTAGCCTCATTTATCGGGGAAGAAGGCTTAGGAGATGTGTGTGTGTGGTGTCTGTGTGTTCCTCTCTAATAACCTTTGTGTTTATGGTCTGATACAAACCAAATTCACAGCACATCGGAGCAGGGTCCTAGGGGACTCCAACAGGGTGTTGTGTTTATTTGCTGATCCACCATATTGGCTCAGGATGGTGGTCATTCAAAATATGGCAGCACCCCTTTTTAACTCATGTACTGACACAGTTAGATGCAAACCAAATCCACAGTACATGACAGGGAGTTCTACGTCAACTATGTTAAAAAGTGGAAAGTAGTCTCCAATAATTCTACGTGGAACTATTTTTTCAGTAATCAAAATGCCACCCTAAAAGAACTTCCCACTGAAGGACAGGGTATACATTCTATACATAAATAAATAACCTATTTGTCTGCTGTGGCGATAGCAGAAACTGCTGTGGTGATTCATCCACCCTGAGAAGATGACCATGACAGAAATATAATCATAACAGGAATTAATTTTAAGGCAGCCAAGTAGATAAAACCTCAGCCTCATTTATACTGTGTAAACCATTTAAAGTAAGAAGTAAGTACTGATGAAGGAAAATTCCACTATCCCCTTTTACCTAGTTGTGTAACCTACATAAGTCCTAAAGGTCACAAGTTTCTGCACCCTGCTGTTACAAGGGCCCCTTGGAAACAATACTCTGCCCTGCCTGAGTAGAGATAGACACCTGTTGACCACAGCTTGCCCTGCCTTACTAGGCATAAGCATAGCTAAAGCTGATTGGTGCATTATTGCTGGTTTCTGCCTTGTAATTGGTTCACCTTGTCTACCAATGGCTAAGCTTTATTCTGCTTGTACTAGTATGATTGGTGCAGGGGCGTAACTATAATAGGGCAAGGGGAGACAGTTGTCTGGGGGCCCACTGCCTTGGGGGGCCCCCAGAGTCAAGTCACATGACTGACTCCCCCAGCTGCGCACCCGCCCGGACTTCCTTCAGTTGTATTTATCCTCTGAAATTGATGTTAGTGTTAAGACCTGGAGCTACCAGAACAGCATGTCTTTCTCTAGGACCATTAAATGACTTGCATTGCATCGTCTACAATTTACAAAACCTTAAAAAAGAAAAATTTAGGATGATGTTCTATTGTGGCACTCATTGGGGGCCCATTTTAAAATCTTGTCTCTGGGCCCACTCCAAACTTGCTACGCCCCTGGATTGGTGTATACCAAGAAACTTTGGCCTCTGATAGGCTCTGTACTCAATCCTATAGCCTGTATGTAAACAGTATAAAAGACTCTTGCCAAAAGCCTGAGTGTGTGCTCTTGGAAGAGAGACACCCGGCATGTTGTGATCAATAAAGCTTGAACCTGATGGACGGTGAAGACCTCTGCTCATTAAACGAACCCAGAATTCCTGGAATTTCTCCATCAATACCTACCACCTATTTTACAGCATTTAGTAAATCAACTTGCTCACAATGGGTTGCACTCAAATGTTTTCATCTTCCAGAGGAAGGCTCCTTCCATCAGAGGGAGGGAACATTTGGCAGAAACCCACTATTTATCCTGTGAAATGTAGATGTTGCCATGCTGCTACTTCTAGTGAAACATTGCATTAAAACCAAATTAAAATGTTAGAAGGAATGCAGCTATATCATTGAACTAATCAAATGGTTTAATAACTGGAAATCTAACAAACTGTGGTGTGGGAGGCCAGATTAAGACTAGCTGTTCTCAATTATTCCCCCCACCCCAAGTTTAAAGCCTTACCCTACGTATGTTTTCTTGGAAATCAACCCCACTGAGTTCAATGACATTTCCCAAGTCAATATACATAGCATTTGCCACCTATGAATCCGTCAATGGGCTCAAAATTACTGCAGCACAAAGCCCCGGATATCCTTAGGAACAAAGTGGACCCTTGAATGAGAGGGATATTCCACTCTTGCACTTCCTTACCTTTCCTTGACACACTGAAATTATACAGCAAGCTGGATGTTTGTTGGTTTGTGAGCCAGGAGGGTCTAGTGGCATTTCGGAGGGAACTGCTGAGTTTGGAGTTGGGAGGCTTTTTGCCCGATCGGTTAAGGTGATCCAGATGGCTAGAGTGTTGCCCAACAACTGACTGGGTGTTTTTGAAAGTGTGCACTTTTGCCAACAATCCGTCTTTATTATAGGAATATGCTGGTGGCGGGTGGAAGTAGGCAGAGATGCTGTTGGCGGCTTCCAGCTGAAGTCTATCTGTGTGCATTCGGTTTGTTTGACTGAAGTAAGGGGCAGGAAGTCTGTGGCTCTCAGCAGGAAGGCCGTGGGCACGTCGAACAGACTGCTTCCTCAAGCCTGTGTGGTTCTCTACTGCATCTTTGATCGTTTTCTTTTTGTCCAAGGTCAGCATGTGTGTGTTGACTGCTTTCACCTGGTGCAGGTCACCTGGAGGGAACGGCTGGTCCCAGATGTGATCATTGGTGGTGGTGGTGGTAGTGCTGCTGCTGCTGTCGCCTTTTAATGGAGACTTGCTCTGGCTGGGTGTGGAGCCCACTGGGCCACTAGCGCCTTTGATGAATGAGTGGATGGACTTTCCAGCAAGCGGCTGTGGCCCTGCATTCAGATAAACAAGAGAAAGACGAAAAGGATAAAGCAGTGCTGTGGGACTAGGAGTAATGAAAGATTGTGGCGCATCTTAGGTAGGTTTTGATCTGGCAATCTTTGCTGGGGCAATGTAGCAGAGTGGGAGAGCTTGTCTTGTGGTAGCAAGTGTGAATTCTGCTCTTTTCTAAACAGGATCTGCCTTGGTCTGTATTTGGATGGAAGTCTACATGTGAGCGCTGTAAGATAGTCCCCTTAGGAGATGGGGCCTTAGCTCAGTGGTGGTAGAGCATCTGCATGCTTGCATGCAGCAGAAGGTCCCAGGTTAACTTTCTGGCATCTCCAGGTAGGGCTGGGAATTGGGAAAACTCCTGCCTGGAACCTTGGAGAGCCACTGCCAGTTAGTGTAGACAATACTGAGCTAGACAGACCAAGGGTCTGACTTGGTATAAGGCAACTTCCTGTGTTTCTGTGGATAGGATGCGATTTCAGGGTCAGCAGGTCACAATCACAAGCAGAACCCCACAGACAGTTTCCAGTATTGGTTTGCTTATAGCATTTTGAAAAACAAGTAGATGCAGGTGTGAGGAGGGGCACATGCGGCAGCAAATGTTTCCCCACCACCGTGGGCAGGTGTGTCCTTTGCCTCAGGAAGCAGGATGTCTTGGGCCACCACTGCTGCTGCTGCTGCTGTTGGTGGTGCTATATGGCTGTCAGGCTGGGTCTCCGCAGCCCCATGAGGTAGACAGGATTGGCTTGGTGCAACAGCTGGTACCTAGAAACCAATCCCAGCCATTAAGCCAGCATTGCACCTCATAGGATTAGATGACCACAATAGGCTGTACATTCTCTCAGCGGAAGCCAGCATGAAACTGTGAGCTGCTACGTTGGCAAAAGTGTTGGGCTGAGCTGCAGGGGCTGCTCTTGCATCTTCCAGCTGAACCCTGAGCCCCGGAAGCCTAATTAGATTTTTCCCCCTCCAAAAATCCCAGCTGTGAGCAAGTAGAAACAAGGAGGTTTAGATCTTTTCTTCCCCCTGTTTTTGTTACAAATTAAAAGCATAATTTATAAACAAACCCCTCACTAAAAAAAGAATATTTGCATGTCCAGGGAGCATCCGGGGAGCAGGGTTCACATTGCATCCTGGTCTGATTGTTTAAAAGTCCCTGACAAACACAGCTATTTGGTTTTCCCATCCACAGGGAGCCTTGTTGACAATGCCATCTGCACTGCTTAAGACTGTCATCAGCTCCGCACAGGGATGAAGAGTGCTCTAGCCTGAGATTCAAGTATCCAGGCTGTACAAACTGGATGTCTTAGAGCCCCCACCAAAACCTTAGGGCTCATCTACAAGTGTTCAAAGCCCTTCACGTAAGTTACCCTGTTATCCTTAAGACAACCCTGTAGTGTTATCCCCATATTGCTGATGGAGAGAGCTAAGAGGACACAACTTGCCCAAGGACACTTAGTGAGTTTACAGCAGAGGCAAGATTCAAACCCAAAAAGTCCCAGTTCATAGCTCTGTCTCTTGGCCGCCATGCCACACCATCTCCCTGGATTAATTGCAGTTGGATCTTAGCCACATTTCCACAAAAGTCCCATGCATTTCAGTGGCACGCACTTACTTAAGACAATTTAGGATTGCACCTTTAATGAACTTGGATCTTTAGGACACAGAAGGCCAGATTGGATAACACTTTGTTTGCCTGCTGGCCTAACCACACATGATCAGGATGTGTGCGCGCCAGCTCCACGAGAACCTGGGGTGCCTCTCCCTCATCACAAAGGGTGGCAATCCATCTGAACTACTTCTCTACAAATACTAATTTAAACTAGTATTTCTAGCATGTGTAGAGGGGTGGTTTGAACATGTCTCTCTCTCTCTCTCTCTCTCTCTCTCTCACACACACACACACACACACACACACACACACACACACGTCATTAATGAACAGGACCCGGCTGTTCATTACATCACCATGTCATTAATGAACAGCACTTAACACTTGCGTGGTGAAAGAGGTACACAATCACAGCACGCACATATAGCTGTCACCTATGGTCAGGCCAGCAGATGAAGTATCTTCGGAATTGGTACCCAAATAGATTTCCATTCTCTAATACAGGGCTGCACAACCTGGGCCCTCCAGCTGCTTTGGGCTACAGCTCCCATCATCCCCAGCCACAATGGCCAGTAGTCAGGGATGACGGGAGTTGTAGTCCAACAGGAGGGCTGATATTGTGCAGCCCTGCTCTAATGCCACCACCAATATAGGCTGCTTTCGGCATACCAGATCCCAGTCAAGGGATTGTCACATACAAGTCAATGGGATTGACTTGGGATTGTCACATACAAGTCAATGCAGGCAGTAGGACCACCGCCCACGCTGCTGCATCTGTGTAAACACCGCTGACCGTATTGTGGGGCAGTGCTGTTCCGCTCTGGCATAACGCTGTGCAAACACAGTTGCGCAACACAACACCCATTATTTCCAATGGGTGCCATGCTACACAACTTTATGTCAGAGTGTACCCGCGTAGCAGCCCAGGCAATGCCCCAGCTGCCCACATTGCCTTGCACAGAATGTGAGCCACTTGTGACAAGGTCTTCCACACGGGCTTTTGAACTAGCAGAGTTAGGCTGCTTCACATGAATTGGGTAAACTAATCTGGCTGTGTCGACAAACCATTGCTTTCCATTTGCATACTACTTCTGCTAGGCTGCCTCATTTGTTAGCTGTAAAGATGGGTGGGAGGGCAGCATAGGTCCTAGGAGAGAGACCTGTCCTTTACAAATCAGGGCTCAAGATTTGTGATGAACTTGCAAATTGCAATTCTAAAAAATCCAGCAGATTGGCAGCCAAGGAGCAGGCAACTTTCCAGGACTCATTTTCCACCTGTGTTTCAATTACAGTTGAACTTTCCCCCAGCTGGACTTCTTGTGAGTGGGTGATTCTATGATGTTCCTCTCACCCACTTTCCCACCTTGGATTTAGCCTGTCAAATATACAGAGTATTTAAAAAAATAGTTGACATTCACATCCACAAACTAACAAACCCTACATGAGCTGTTTGCTGCTCCCATTGTTTAGGCTGCCTGCTGGTTTAGCTCCAGTTCCTAGGTCTCCTGACTGTTGATTTCATCATTTACTTGTCTCTTTCCCATGACAACAGCTGGTGAGAGTAAAGATTGCTTGATACAGACAGGGAAGGCAGAACATTGCCATGAAGGGAGGGGAAATTCCCGTGAACAAACCAAGTGCTCAGGGCCAGTGGTAGCCAGACACATTCTGACTTGGAGAAGCTGGACAACAGCCAGACTAGATATACTGACTAAACACCACGGCCATCAATGAGACGTCAGTCATGACTAGTGATGTACATATCAGGCGGTATAGAAATATGATAAATACATAAATAAAATTACTAACGCATCCCATTCATTTCCATGGGGTTTTATTATGACTAACGTAGTCGGGATGTCTGTTTTTGAGTTTGCAGTCATGGCTGCGGGCTGGCCAGCTATTGCTTTGTTAGGCGACTAGCTCAAGGGACCAGCTGATGGTTCTTAATGTGAGCTAGTAGTTGAGAGACTGCCCTTCATGGGAGGGGAAGGTAGGGGGAAGCCATCAGAGCCATCTTCTAGAACAGGGATTCTCAACATTGGGTTCCCAGATGTTATTGGACTTCAGCTCCCATAATCCCCAGCCCCAGTGGCCTTTGGTTGGGGATTATGGGAATTGAAGTCCAATAACATCTGGGGACCCAGCGTTGAGAATCCCTGTTCTAGAATGCCATGTATCCTCCATTTGATGGGAGAGGTAGATGGGTGCATGTGAAAAGACCAAAAGCAGCAGTTTGGGAAAGAGTCTGAGTGAGAAGCAGACTGGATTTTGGAGAGACTGCAGTAGAGAGGCTGAACAGAGAGCACCTCAGGGTGCAAGCATGGTTTTCTCTCTGGGGATCTGATGTAACCAATTGCTGCTTGTAGGAGTGCTTGGCCATTCCAACTCCCCATCTCTCTTTCAGCTTGTGTATTTGTAAACAAGCCAACTATTACAAAGCCTCGCATGATTTCTCCTCCAAAGGAAGTCAGGCTCCAAGTAACATGGCACCCCTGGAACTTCTCAGGGAAGTGGGGAGTAGGTGTTTGCCCGTGTATATGCATGTGTGTGTATAAAATGTATTGGCCCACATGATGCACAGCAGTAAAGTGGCATAACGAGGGCTGTGGGGAGCCTCTAGCCTCCCTGCAGCAATGGCCTGTTGCACAGTCGAGCTGATGTGGAAGGGGAGAGGGGAGCCGTTTCTTACATTTCTCCCCTCACTCCAAAAGCCCTTTCCACTTGCCTAAATATGTTCCTGAGGGTTGTGCAGCCCTCAAGAACATATTTAGGCAAGTGGGAGGGGCTTTTGGAGAGAGGGGAGAGAAGCGAAATGGCTGTGCCACAAGCCATCACCCCAGGGATGCTAGAGGCTCCCTGCTGACCCACAGCCCTTCTTAAACCAATTTACTGCTATGCATCATGTCAACCCTTATAAATATTTATATGCTGGATATAAAGAGCTTTTTAAAAAGTCTCAAAGTGATTTGCATAGTAAACAAAATGGAGAGAGAGAGAGAGAGAGAGCCTTATTATTCCTATTTTATTGAATAGCTCTTAATTCCATGTTGTTGTTGTTTGTTTGGGGGTGGGGGTGTTGGCCTGAGACTATCATTCTCCTCATGCAATTCCAATGGGCAGATTCTCATTGAGTGTTCTACTTCTAATGGTTCATCAAATGACAAGTTATTCTGATGTCACACAGTTCTCAAGAGAAGTCTCCAGTCTCTGCATTCTCGAGCACCTCACTTACTGTATGTAGGATGGTTTACACATACTCATTATTAGACCATGGTCCAAAGGCGTGTACAGTCAAAGGGAAAGGGAAAGTTCAATGCATAGGGCTCATCCCAAGCTGTCAGAAGAAGGAGCTCTAGTGACGCACATACCCTTTCCAAAACAAGCCACCCTGACTAGTGTGCTGGATTAGACCATTGCCCAGGCTGTGAAAAGGCCTGGATTCAAGTTCCTGCTCAATGGAAGAAGCTCACTCAGCCTAGCCTACTTCACAGGGTTGCTGGGAGGGTAAAAGAGCCAGCGTGGTGTAGTGGTTAGAGTGCTGGACTAGGACTGGGGAGACCCGAGTTCAAATCCCCATTCAGCCATGAGACTTGCTGGGTGACTCTGGGCGAGTCACTTCTCTCTCAGCCTAACCTACTTCACAGGGTTGTTGTGATGAGAAACTCAAGTATGTAGTACACCGCTCTGGGCTCCTTGGAGGAAGAGCGGGATATAAATGTAAATAATAATAATTAATAATAATAAAAGAGACGGCCATGTGTCCACTCTGAATTCTTTGGAGAAAGGATGGGATACAAATGTAATAAACAAACCAATACATAAAGTGAACCTAAACCTCTAATGGCGCCTCCAGAGGCCCACTTTACCTAACTTCTATCCAAGAGGAAAGAAAGAGAAACACCCTGATATGCACAAATTCTAGTTCTTGCAGGAGCACTGGAATGACAGGCTCTCCCTTTGCTAACAAAACTAGACTAAAACTATGAAACTTCTCCAAGGCATTTGAATTTGGAAATGTTGTGTTCAAGGCATTTGAACATTTCCTGAGGCAGTCTCTGCATATAAATATGATGGTGCAAGTATGCCCACAATGTGCAACATACCGTCACTCTCAAAATATGAGATCATAAATACAGAACGGGAGCCATTGGCAGGGGGTGGGGAGGCCAGAATCTGGGTGTCTGGATGCCACTGATATAAAAACATACATTTTGGTGCCTTCAGCACAATCACATGCATATTTATTTGGAAGCAGGTTGCACTGAATTCAGTGAGGCTTATCCCTAAATTAAGAATGCATGGGATTGTATCCTTTGCTTGACTGAGGCTGCAGTCCTATGCCCACTGAATTTGAGAGGAAGTCCCAAGGTGCAATGGAGCAGTGCAATCAGTCGGCCCGAGGCGAAGAACATTTTTCTTTGTCTCAACTCACCCCACCCCACTTCTGCCGCCACTCTCTTGTGATAAGAAAAATCATTTGATCACATTACTCAACAATGGAACCTCAGCATATAAAACCACACATTGTGGGGTGGGGACGGGACTTGAAAGCAGAGAAAAGAAGGGGGGAGGGGGAGAGGGGACACAGCAGCAAAAACTCAAAAGGAAAAAAGTCGGGGGGGGGGCGGGATTCTCAAGGGTGCTGAATGGATTAAATAGCTTATTCTCTGTTATTGAATAGTTTATTGCCTAACACAACTCAAGCAAAGGATGGACTTCTGAGGCCAATGTAGTTCTATTATCTTTCTGGGGCTTATATCCCACACCTAATTTGTCCTTTTAATTTCAATAGGACTACTTTTATGTTCAATGTTCCTCTTCATGTCAGCTGTTGACACTACATACCATCTTGGGCTTGTCACATACAAGCACCCTCCCATTCCATGGTCTTCACCATCTTCAGCTGCCACTCATCATCTCTGCCTGGCTCATAGAGCTTATTGATTTGTCTATATAATTTATATAGAGGTTCATAGATATAGATCCTAGTAGGTGAGGTCTGTGCTTCACCAGGCAGTCATTTTGTGTACATTACACTTCTGGGCAAGTTCAAGAAATTAACAATGCGTAACAGAAGTTTTTATTAATGTGCTTGAAAAGGGGAAATAAAAGAGCAGTTTGAAATTTGTAGGATTTCAACTTCAAACATTATTCATTTTATCGTATAATGATCATATATGGTAAATCTGAATTATAGTAAATTTGAATCTGAGAAATATCTGCTTTTCATGGGCATGATGTCACTTTATGATGATTAATTCAGAATTTCTGCTTTAAAAAAAAAAAGTAAACATGTCCCCAAGCATATTCCAGTGGAAATAGTCATGTTTTTAGCTAATTTAAGTGGCAGGAGTGTTCCTGCAAAGTTTGGTATCTGTAGGTAATCAGGAACTATGATAATCAAAATTTCTTTTTAAAAAACTAAACACACACAAACCAGCATTTAAATTTTCTCCGTACATATTCCGGTGTAAAAAGTAGTGCATTCCGCTAGTTTCGAGGCAGCAGTGCGTATGCAGAATTTGGTATTTGTAGGTTATCAGGAAATATGACTTTATTTGGAACAAACAAATCCCCCCCACACACACACACTCGGTAGAAATAGATCTCTAGCTAGATGCTTTCAGAGGAGGAAGAGCAGCCTAGTATTTCGTCTGCCTGCCCCTCTTCATCCAGCACTTCTTCTCTGCCCACAATATTCGGCAATACAAATTTGTTCCCGTTGCATTGGGAGCAGGAGGCAGCAGCAGCAGCAGCGATGAGCATGCATGCACCTGAAAGAGCCTTAATCGTGGGCAATGCCTTAAAGGGAACCGAAAAGCCGCACAGAGATGTGCCAAGAAGAAGCCACTGGCGGCGGCTTTTGGCAATGTCTGTGTGAAGACAAATCCCCTCCGGTCTGCGGACTAGGCGGCGGCGGCAGCACTAGCCGCAAGTTAGACGCGCTTTTCCCGGGGTGGGGGGGTGCTCAGACTCCGTGGAAATGCTGCAGCCAGCGAAGGCAACAGTTTGAAAGCCCCAGGTGGAGAGAGCGAGGAGGACGCGAGGGAGGGAGGGAGGGGAGGCTGTCAACTTGAAGGCAGCAGGAGCGAAGTGCCCGATTGTCCTACCTTGGAGTCCTGGCACAAACCTACCTGTCCTAGAGCTGCAGGAAGCAGAAGCCAAGGTCAAGCACAGGAACCAGAGAGCTTTGGGTGTCATTGCCAAGGAAAGCCTTTTCCGAACTAAACATGAGCCGGACTCTCGCTCTCTCGCTCTCTGGCCCTTCCCCCTGTCCATGCTAATGAGAGGCATCCTTAGGGGAAACGGGAATCAGTCACTGGCCAAACCACTGGAGCAAGACCAAGCTGTTGCAGTCCCCAGCAGTAGCCTTGCGCTGCGGCCACTTCTCAAGGGGACCCTGCTGCCCACACCCACTCCTTCCCAGCACGGGCAGCAAGAAGCCGGGAGGGCAGCTTCCTGCCTGCAGGGTGCATCATCTACCGAGAGCAGCTCTGGGTGGAATTCATTTTCTCCTGCAAGGAGAGAGAGACTAGAAAGCAAGGAGATCTGACGGTACAAGGCTGAGGCATAACCTGTCCTTTTAATTTCACAGTGGGACTACTTGGAGTCACCTTTCTTATGTCAGCATCTGTGATTTGTGCGCATGCTGACCATTAGGCTTTATTTCCCTAATCATTGGCCCCACACATTTGATTAGACAAATTAATAAAGCAAACATTCTCAAGAGCCGTTAGTCATGACAGCTAAATGGAACCTCCATGGTCAGAGACAGTGTACCTCTGAAAAACAGGTGCTAGGGAACCAACAAAAGGAAAGGGCTGTGAAGTTCATATGAACCTCCCAGAGGCATCTGGCGGCGGCTGTTGGAAGCAGACTGCTGGACGAGATGGCCCCTCAGCCTGATCCAGCGCGAGACTCTTCTTGTGCCCTTATATGCCTTTGTGATGCTCTGCTTTGCTCCATCGTGCTTCATTTTTTAAAAATATGAACTTATACCATAGTGTTAGTGTGGGGCACATGGTCATAATCATAGTGTAAGAAGACAGTGTAACTGTCTTCAGAAAGTGGATATTCATACAGTACCAATTGTGGTGAAACCTCCCCACAGAGGCAGACATCAGCTAATGCCAAAGAGTGGCCAAAACTGTGATTTTCTGCACCTAGTTTTCAGAAGTATACTCTCCCTGAACATGAAGTTTCTGTTTAGCCGCTAAGGCAACCAATTATCAGTTCGTGCCCATCCTGTTGTACTCACAAATCCGGTTGGGTCTACAAATGGAGCAGAATGAAATGGAAGAGTTCTGAGGTAGTAGATTGGACTGTTGGTCCCAGGTTAACTCCTTGTAATTTCAATGTGATCAAAACAGCTGGGTTCCAAAAACTCTAGCTTTTCTATGTGGCAAATTGAGTGGTCAGACAGTAATACTCCAAATAATGGAACGGTTCTTGGAGAAGTAATTTTGAGACTTTTATTCTTTGGCACCTGTGTGGTTCAAAATGTAAAAACATCCATCATTACAAGAAAATACCTCCAAAGCAAAAGTTCTTACAGCAAGGGAGAAATACTTTTCATGCTCAGTTAATATTCTAAAGTAATATTACTTGAGCTAGGTAAACTGTAGATTGTTCAATCCACAATGTGACAGAGATATAGTTTCATCTGCTGAAATGCTCTGCCCCAAAGGATTACTGCTAAAAGAAAGAAACCAATGAAACAGAAAACTAATAAACAAAACAAACCCCTAGAGACAAATTCAACCACTTCAATTCTTTTTCAAATTCCATCCATTTTTTAATTTTCCGGTTATAGATAAAACATTCCTGTTCACATTTTCTAGTCCTGGGAAGACTATCCACTGGAAAACAAAATAGAGGTAATAGTTAAAATCCTGTTGAAAATGCTTGAGATGAGCAATTGAAATTGTTAAAATTACTTCCATATTAGCAAGAAGGTTGGTACACACATCGTTCAAAACAGTTTGATTCCTAGAGAGCTTTTAAAAGGGAGCATTTACAAATTTCTTTCAAAATGTGGAACATAAAGGGGTAATTCTTACAACCAGCCCTACCTGGGTAGCAAGGGCATCCGCAGGACTTTTCCCAGGAGGGAGCAGAGCCAGCAATCCAATACCCCCCTCCCTGGGAGTATGCCCCTTTGAATTCAACTGGAACTGGCTCAATGCAGTTCCAGTTGAGCCAGTTCCAGGATCGCCTGCACATTAGTCATGTGGGCATGTAGTGCAAGCAATCCCAGAGCAGCAAGGATCATGTGTGCCCTGCCTTCCCCCCAACCCCACCAAAAATGGTTGTGTGAACAACAATAGTTAAGCTAATTCCCCACAACCCAGGAAGACAGTGAAATCTGGTACACATGTAGCCAAAAACATATTGATTACAAGATGCTCTTTTTACCGTACATATTTCTTTCAAAGGGGCAATATGCACTGCTACCCAAAATAATTAAGATACTACAACATTTACTAGAATGCTTAATTTTGTACATATTGTGCAAGATGCATTGGCTGACATGACATGCAGCATACCAGCAACAGTGTGAACCATGCCAGGGCTGCTGCAGACCCATAAGGCAGCCTTGATGCTGTTGAGAATGAGCAATAGCGGAAGCAGCGCTACTGCAGTTTATTCTCAATTCTCATTGCATTGAATAGGGATAACTGCAGTAGTGCTGATTGCACAACTACTGCTCATTTTCAACAGTGTCAGAGCTGCCTTATGAGTCTGTAGCAGCCCCAACACAGTTCTCACTGTCACTGTTGCCAGTACACTGCACATCATGTTGTCCACTGGCTGACACAATGAGAAAAATTACTCAAAGTGGTCCATTGAAATTGAATGATTGTTAAAGATTGTCCTTTTAATTTAAATCTGAGGAATTTTCCTCATGTCAGCCACTGTTTGTTAGCCATTCAAACCAGGGGCATAGCTATAATAACAAAAGGGTTCAAAGAACACGGGCCCCCAGCTCCTGAGGGCCCTCCAGATCCATCCCTCCCTATTTTCTTCATTATCTCCCTCACTCTGGGGGGCCGCCAGAGAGAGGGATGAACCTCTCCCCTAGCTACGCCCCTGATTCAAACATATTCTAGCAATTACAGTTCCTGGTTTCCCCCCAGGCAGCCAGGTTCAACTTCTAGCATAGGAGTGGCAAATCTTTGGGGAAGGGGGCCACAGCTCAGCAATAAAGAACATGGTTTTCAGGCAGACATTCCAGGTTCAGTCTCCAGCTACTACTACAACAAATATTTATATACCGCTCTTCAACAAAATTCTCAAAGCGGTTTACATAGAAAAACAAATAATACATAAATAAGATGGCTACCAACAAAGCCTTCCCACTGAGACCCTGGAGAGCAACTACAATCAGATTAGACAGTACTTGGCTGGACAGACCAATGGATAGACCAACAGTCTGACTTAGAATAAGGCAGCTCCACATGTTCAGAACTCTGAACATGGGAAATCATCCCCCCCCACCCTTACACAGTGCTGGAGACTTGATGCTTGCCTTACAACAGAAGCCAGCACAGAGCAAGCCAAGCCACATGGATAAAACGTTGGGTTGTGGTAGCTCAGTCTCCTCTTCATATGTTTTGCATGCAATGCAAAAATAAAGTCATAAATAAATTCTCAATCAGGCTTGGATTGGGGAAGAAGGAGTGTTAAATGCTGGGGAGGTGAAGATCAGAAGGTATGAGAAGAAAGAGGTGCGAAGAGGTCAGGAGTGGAAGAAAGAGGAGAAGAAAAGAGTTCAACAGCAGAGTCAAAGGAACAAAACTAAGAGCCAAAAAAGACATGCACCAACTTGTGTTAGTAAAAGGTGTGCTTATCATCAGAAATACCTTTTTCCTCTCAAAATGGCAGCAGGCAGAGGCAGGGGAGTCAGACATGTCTAGTTTGGCCCTAAATGGGGTAGGGTGAGGGAGAAAATAAGAGCAGTGTTCCCTCTAACAGGGATTCCCAGATGATGTTGACTACAACTCCTAACATCCACAGCTGCAATGGCCTTTGGCTGGGGATCCTGGGGGTTGTTGTCAACAACATCTGGGAATTCCTGTTAGAGGGAACACTGAACAAGAGATAAAGGTACATGTCAATAAATGAATGGGAAGAGGCAGTAATTAAATCCCAGGAATGAGCAGCAAGATAGGGGAAAGGGGTGAACTGAATAGGGAGATCAAAAGAATCAAGAAGACTGTCAAACTGCTAAACAGAAGAATCAAAATATAAAAAATAACTTTAAAAAGAAGAGCCTAAATTCACACTTGGAAAGAAAAGGCAAATAGGATCAGGGATGAACGATGGCCACTATGAAAAATATTAACAAGAGAGAAAAGACCAAAAGAATGAGATTCAAAAGTGGCGGGGGGAGGAGGCAGAAAAAGGAGAGACTGAAAATGACATAAAGAAAGGGGGGATAAGGCACCGCCTCCGGCATCCCATGGGAAGAAAAGGATGTGTGCAGAAGAGGACTGAAGGGCCACATGAGTAACTGTATTGGGAAGAGTTTTCTATGAGAGTTAAGCAAGGCAATGAGGTTGTTAACACTGCCTCATTTCCCAGGGCGGGAAGAGCTGGGGCGAAGGCAGGATCGATCCTGCCTTCCCCCACACGACTGCTGCTGCCATGCTCACCTCGCTGTGCTTCCAGACCAATGCCGCTGTCGCAAGTGGTGCGGCAACAAAGAATCCAGGGGAAGAACAACCAGCCTCCAGAAAGTCCACAAAGCACCATGCTGCTCACACAGTGTATTGAAGTCATTCTAGAGGCCGGGGCACTCCTTCCCCTGGCCTTTATGGTAGTCTGGGCTGCTGGCATCCCATGCTGCTACATGACCAGGTGATGGGGTAAGAGGGTGCATACCCTCCTACCTCATTTTTAGCCCGGGGGGGGGAGACCTATTAGGGCTATGCAGCCCTGGTAGGGCTGCTCATATGAATGCCCTTAGAATCTATCAGAAACAGCATGACTTACAACAACCAACGATTCTATGAACATGGGAACAGAAGTTCTAAACTGTTGGCAAATAGTTTTTTGGGTTTTTTTAAAGGTAAAACTGAACTCAATCCAGCAAATCAAAGAGGATAATGGCAAAAAAAAATTAACGTCCCAGAAATATGCAAGTCCTTTGCTAATATGTATTTATTTGTTTGTTAAATTTATATACCACCTTTCATTTAAAACAATCCCAAGGCGGTTTACAAAAATTTAAAAAACATAATAAAAATGACAGTTAAAAGTATTAAGCTAAAAATATGACAACAAATCTAATTAAAAATATATAAAATACAGACATAAAAACTGTACACAGATTCTGTATATAAATTCTGTATATAAATTCTAATTTATATACTCCAGACCAATCAGACAGTAATAAAATTTACAAATTTATCAAGGCAGTATCTATTCCTTTGCTGAAGGACCATTCATGAACAAAGAACTCTGAGAAGTTATTACATCACTGAAGAGCCATAAACATCTAGGCCCAGATGGCCTTACAGCCCTGGCTGATAAGAAGTTTGGCAACATATTGATACCTACAGAGGAACATAGGGAGCTGCTATATAGTGAGTCAGACCATTGGTCTATCTAGCTCAGTATTGTCTTCACAGACTGGAAGTGGCTTCTCCACAGTTGCAGGCAGGAATCTCTCTCAGCCCTATCTTGGAGAAGCCAGGGAGGGAACTTGAAACCTTCTGCTCTTCCCAGAGCGGCTCCATCCCCTGAGGTGAATATCTTACAGTGCTCACACTTCTAGTCTCCCATTCATATGCAGCCAGGGCAGACCCTGCTTAGCTAAGGGAACAAGTCATGCTTGCTACCATAAGACCAGCTCTCCTCTCCTCTCCTCTCTCCTCGACTTGTAGCCTTATTTAATTCCATCCTGGAAGGTTAAGTGATTCCCAAATGATTCCCAAGGTGATACTCTAGGATTATTGTGCTACCAGAATCTAATAAAGATAAGGATTTAGTGGGATCCTCTAGACCTATTGCCTTGCTCAATCAAGATTCTTACATCCTGCTTAGCAAAAAGACTAAACAGTTTTATAGCTCAGTATATAAAACCAAACCAGTCAGGTTTTATAAAAGGAAGGCAGATTGCAGATCTCATTCATCGCATACTGAACTGTGTATATTTTAGTAAGAGGAATAACATCCCTTCGGCCATACTTACCTCATACATGTTCAAGGCTTTCAACTGCTTGTCATGGTCTTATTTGATTAAGTTAATAGATCTTAAAATGGAACAGGATTCACTAATATCATCAAACTAATTCACTAATATCATCAATATCACCATAGTGAAACTTACACCACTGTTCGAATAAATTTATTGGATTCTGAAATATTTAGTATCAAAAGGGGCACAAAACAGGGATGTCTATTTTCTCTTTTATTATTTGTACTTTCCATAGAGCCATTAGCTTTGGCCATCAGATGTAACTAGCAGATTAAAGGCCTATTAATAATACTGAACAGAAGATCAGCTTATATGCAGACGATATTGCCTTAATATTATCAGATCCCTTATGGGTGATTTCATCAATACAAGATGAGTTGTTTAATTTTGAAAAAGTAGCAGGATTAAAAACAAATCTTTTTAAATCAGACATTTTGTGCACTGGGGTCAGTACCAAGTCTCCAAAGGGCATAATTAAATCCTTGGGTATTATAAAAATCTCTAATGATATTCGATACTTGGGAGTGCACATTTCCACGAATCTTGCAAATCTTAAACATCTGAATTTCATTCCAGTATTAAAATCTATTAAAATAAATATTAGGAAGTGGAAAGGGATTAACCTCTCTTGACATGTAGCAGCCCTTAAAATGTATCCAAATTATTATTTTTGTTTCAAGTCTTACCAATTACTCTATCTGCTAACACCCTGCAGAGATGGCAAAGAATGTTTATCTATTTTATTCACACCAACAAAAAAACAAGACTTAGATATAGTGTTCTCTACACAAAAACAGCTAATGGCAGAATAAGCTGGTAGACCTGCTTATTATGAGGCTTTTTATGCTTATTATGAGGCTTATCATGAGGCTTATTATTATGCTTATATATTACCTGCTTATTATGAGGCTTTTCACCTCCGAAACTTCTTACAGATGCTGACTGATGTTGAAATTAATTCTTGGGTTAAGATGGAGGTTTCTGATCAATACTCTTCTAGAGAACGTTTGCCTTTAATATCGGATTGGATTAAGTTTAAAGCAGCAGACAATCCTTATCTGAGTGCCACTTTCAAGAGTTGGGCAAAATGGTATGAGTCTAGTGCCCCCATGTTCTCCTCTCAGTCCAATTTTTTGCCACCCTAAATTTGATGGTTTGTTTACATCTCGACTGATAGAAGCTACTGATCTGGAAAGTGCCAGATTAAGTAACTTTTACCAGTGGGGAAATCCTATCGACCTAGAGGCTATAGCGGAAATGTTGAGTCTCCTGCACTGTACATGGATACCTCTTTTACTGTGCAGATCATTTATTTCCACCCCAGAAATAACAGCACAAACTAATAGACAACTAACAAAATTTGGTTTTGGAACCCCCGGAAACCCTCAAGAGTGTGTTTTCAAAATTATATGATTTGATTATGAACCACGCATTTAATCCACTGCCTAGCCTTAAAGTGACTTGGGAAAACTACTTCCAACAGGAAATCAAAGATCAGGAGTGGAAGAACATATGGAAATGGAAGCCAGTTATTTCCTTTTCAGCCCAAATTAAGGTAAACTTTCTCAAAGTTTTCCATAGATGGTACCTGACCCAGTAAAAATAGTATATATCCAAAAATACTGTTCTCCTCTTTGCTGGAGTGGTTGGGGGATGAAGGGTACCTATTTTCATCTTTGGTGGACCTGTCTTAGGGTCTTATCCTTTTGGGCAGAGGTATTCACAGAGATGAGCAGGATTACAAACCAGAAAATAGGATGATGCCCCCAGCTTGCATTAGTAAATGTATTTTATGGGGTCAATACAGATGTGATATTTAAAAAGTTAACTGTATATATGGTAACTGCTACCAGGTTAGCTATAGCCAAACAATGGAAAAATCAAACCAAGTCAGTGGATATCTGTTATAAGAACTTACGGCATATCGCGATCTCAGAAAAGCTAACCCATATTATTCGGTCCCATTCAAACCAGACTAATAATGCTTTTTATATTATTCGGTCAGATTTTATTCTTTATACTAACTGGGAAAATTATGGTTGTTTACCTGCCTTAGACAATATTTGAGTTTGGATGGGTTGATGAATGATGGGGTTTGTTGTATTAGGTTTTGTTTGTGTTTGGATCAATGTTGTTTAGCATTGTAAATTTGCTTTAATAAAGAGACTTCTTTTAAAAGAGAGAAACTGCAAGATCATGCAAGAATATAGGATTTGTTAACTGAAGAGCCACACAACTTCAGCAGCCCACAAGAGAAGAATACAGTCCAAGAAGAGTAATCAATAAAGTTTGCATGGGGGGGAAAGGCAAGAGGCAGGGCTGGTGTTGCAGGACATATCCCAGGATGTCAATACCTGAATAAAAATAATTTTTAAAAATGAGGATGAAGCCATTTTGACAAAATAAGAGAAAATGAATAATAGGCTCTGACGTGAACTGAGGTGAGCAGACACAAAGAAAAATGGACATGTGGCACCAATGACGGACATACTGGAAGGGAAAAGGGGTAAAAGAAACAGAACACCAGAGGAGCGCTCGCTCGCTCTCTCTCTCTCTCTCTCTCTCTCTCACACACACACACACACACAGAGATATTTTAGGCTCTCCCAAAGGTCATAGGCCCATAGAGAAAGGATGTAGGGCTAAGCAGATGTAGTCATTCAAGACCATGAGCCTTATTCAGACATGTACACATTTGTGTGTGAATGTGAATGACCATATGTCTTCATTTTAAAAGCTAACCTGGGTTCAGGCTCCCTCAAATTCAGGGTACAGGTAGAAAGTGAACTGCTGCATGTGCATTGAATATAACATTGGAATAACTATACATGCTACATATCTATATGTGTGTACACCGTACACACAGATTGTACATATGCTGAACATAATGTGTGGATTGGGCTCATCTTGTTGAGAGGTGAATCTCCCGTTCCAGGACACAGAAGCAGCTCTCGATTTATTTAGAAAATGTACACGCTACTTTTTCATTAATAATAATAATTTTTAAAGAGAGCCACAAGACAGCTCACATATAAAAAAAAGATAAAAACAAAAATACAACATTTTAAAAATAACACAGCAGTTAAGCAGAACTATGACCACCTTAAGTGGCGCAGCAGGGAAATGCTTGACTATAAAAGCAGAAGGCTGCCAGTTTGAATCCCAGCTGGTGGGAAACTATATCGGGCAGCAGTGATAAGAGATACAGGAAGATGCTGGCATCATCTCATACTGTGCTGGAGGAGCCAATGGTAAACCCCTCCTATATTCTACCAAAGAAAACCACAGGGCTCTGTGGGTGCCAGGAGTTGAAATCGACTTGATGGCACATTTTACCTTTACTTTAAGCAGAGCTAATAAACTGCAGGCCTCAAAAATAAGCAGGAGAGATCAGGGGCGTAACAAGGCTGGAGTGGGCCCAGAGACAAAATTTTAAAATGGGCCCCTCGCTGATAAACACACACACACTTCACAATATATAGTCATGTGACTTGCCTGGGGGGCCCCTCGAGGCGTGGGGGGCCCCAGGCAGCCGCCTCCCCTTGCCTAATAGTAGTTACGCCCCTGGGAGAGATCAAGAACCACCCTCAAAGGCCTTCAAGGGCTCAATGAAGCAATAGGCATAATAATGTGATGCATGGCCCGCACCAGTTCAAACCCTTCTCACTGCATCTCCAACCAAGTGCAGTTTTCAAAAACCCTTTTCAAAGGGAGCCCTACAGACTGCATTACAGGCATATATGGTATAGGCTCCTGAGCACATAGAATACCCCTCTGGCCTGTGGTGGAAAGTTTCCACTTTCCTTGAAGCTCCAGGGTACATCAGGCATTCGTAGGTGAAAATGTTTCTCTCTGTACTCTGGAAAAACTTCACCTGCTGCTTGATGGAGAATAGACCAGCCTGCTGCCAAAAGCACAAGAGCAAGCTTTCCCCCCTCACACTAGAGAAAAGTTGGTGACTTTAATATTAGTGGAAATGTTATTTCTTCATAAATAAAAGACCAGTTTGAATTAGTTTATTCTTTTATACTCTTTCAGAACATACAAATAGAGGAAAACTAATTTGACTGGTGCAGAATAATTGTGCACACGGGCTAGGCATCACTGGCCCTTCCAGCGTTCACTACTTTTATGTTCTAATCCGGGGTGTCAAGGTGCTCTACCAACGCAACTTCTTTTTAAGCTAGGTAACTTTAGCCTTCAAAGGTATCTCGTTTTAATCAGTTCAGATTTGGTTCTTGCAGCAGGAGTAGCATCAGCTCTGCCCACCCTGTACAACTCTGATGCCCAGAGTTTGTCCAGTCCTATGACGCAGCAAATGCGGGAGGAGGAGATGGCTCATTGGAGACAGGAGCATCGGGGCAACGAGTTCCCTCAGGGGGTTTCCCTTCTCGCCAGATTGCCCCGAGACGCCTATGCAAGATATCCATTTGGGAAGCAGAAGAACGAGGATCCTGTGAAGAAGACGCGTTAACGCCTCCGTTTATTCGCGTATGAGGCCCTTGCAGTTGCAGCTGCGCCAGCTGCCTAGTATTTTGTCCGACGCAAAACCTTCTTGTGATCTCCGGGCGCGCAGGACTCCCGACTTCTAATCGCCAGTTAGTTAAAGAACTGCCCTTCATCAGACTCATCCAGTGTTTTTGTGCATGTGCAGCCACAGTCCTCATCAATCCATTTTGGTGCCCTTGTCCTTTCGCATCTCTGTCCATGTTAAACAAGATTTGCATAAATAATTTAAAACCGTATCAGTGGCGAGGGTGGCTGGGACTGCCGTAAGGAAGGCCTCAGAAGCCCATCACAAAGCCGGGGAGCGTGCTTTGTGAATTTTAATCTTGCTGCAAAACAAGAGAAAGGCACGACCCAGATGGGACTCGAACCCACAATCCCCAGCTCCGGAGGCTGATGCCTTATCCATTAGGCCACTGGGTCACCCGGCAAAAAGCGGTGAGCGCCGCACTCTAAGGGCCCCGCCCGGCTACTCAAGACTCCGCCCACTTCACGTTAGTCCTCTTTCTCCAGACATAATCTTCTATCAAAATAAACTCCGCCCCCTGCATCCGGTTCGCCCGCGCTCAAAGAGCAAACCGCCCCCTCGTCTCTCCAGATCCACTGAGCTTTGTTTTAGGTGGATTCAAACACATTCTAACTCCACCTCTAGGCCTGCAGGTTCTACTGCGCATGTCAGGCTGCCCTCCCAATTCTCTCGAGCGAACAGCGCTAGCCTCGTAGAATGCGGAATCTGAGCTAGATAGCCATGTCACGTGACCTGGCCGTCAACCGAGGACTCTCACTCCCTTCCTGTTTGGCGCTTTAAGACTCCGGAACACAACGTTGTTTAAACCTGGTTTTAATCCCATTCTGACTTTTTCTTCGCCGCCTCTCGTTGCCCTAGTGAAGTTTTCCCAATTAACGCATAATTCGAGTTTAGTATGCATCTCCTCTGTAATTGTAACGTGATGTTTTCAGGGCTTGCAAACAAGCCCCAAGTCTAACTAAGTCTATTTGGAAGCATAGAAGACAGCCAGATAATACGTGATAAACTGAAATACATCTCGCAATGTCTTTAATGCAGGAGGGAAATTGTGTGGGTGTATATTTAAAAATGATAATTCTAGGCAATGTTCGTGATGTATTCAAATAATGGGACACTTAGCATGCAGTTTAAGGTTGCCTTCCTATGCATACTTGTTCAGGTGTTAGCCTCATTGAACTGACTGGGCATCACTTGTGAAAATGGCCTAAAATCTACAGCGGTTAGCTATCATTTGGATTTAATAATTACTCTCATTTTTTCTCACCGGGAATAACAGCATTTACATGCAAGTGATGCATTCAAGGCATTAGCAGCACAATTTGTGGAAAGTCTCCTGAAACTTCCCAGCGATTATTTTTAGCTCCGCCATGTTCATTTGGTGCAAGTATTTTCAGACAGCAGGCTTTACCATGAGTTTACTGTGAGTTCAAAATTGCGCCAAAAGCTCCACAAAAAGTGGATTTTTTTTTAACCCCAGATATAAATCAGGCTAGACTCTTAATGTGCACTTCAAAACCAAATCGTGTGTGGATTGCTCCCAGATAGCTTGTAGAGACTTTGGAGAAAATCTGGCTGACATGTGAATGCACACCCTCCATTCTGGAGGAGATGTGAACTAAAACAAGGGTAGTTCTTACATATTAGGCAATAAAGTTTGTATCTGTCAAGCATTCTGACAGATTTTTTTTGCTATTTTTGAATATTCAAAATATGTAAGTCATCTTAATAAATGGTAATTGCCTATCAAAGAATCAAACAACCTCTACATTCTGGCTTCTTGTGATCTTAAGTTACACTTAGTACTTTCTCCAAATCATTGCCATAAAGCTAAATCCTCAGTGTGTTCACTGAGTGCACATAGGCGGGGCTAACAGTGACTCACCAGCCCATGGTTTTCTCCATTTGTAAAATTGTTTACTGATCCCAATCAGAATCTCCATCATTCACACCAACTCTTGGCAGCTGGCAATTTAGTGCTAAATCCACCCCTTGGTTGACTGCGAGTAAAGGAATCCTGCCCTTAGAGTGGTTCATGGTGGATGTCCGTGTGGAAAGTAGCCAGGGCAGGGTGTAGCTATAATTGAGTGGATGGGTTCAAAGAACCCAGATCTCAGAGCTCTTGAGGGCCCCTAGCAGTGTTCCCTCTAACAGAGATTCCCAGCTGTTATTGACTACAACTCCCAGGATCCTCTCCTTTCAATACTACTAATACTCACCTCCCAACCTCACAAGGTAAGACACAAAACAACCAACCAATAGCAAACAAAAACTGGCATAAGGACTATAGAGTTGTGGACTATTTTGGACTAACCTGGTTCCCAAGCTGTGCCTGTTAGGTTGCCCATGAAGAGAAGGCAATAATCTCAGAATTCTTAAAAAATAAAAACACATTTCTGCATTAAAGACACACACATTTTAACCAGGTTATGTTTGAAGTTGTCCAGTCAGTAATTTCACTTAAAATGCCTTGTTTTATTTGCAAGTCATAACCCCACTCCTTCTCTTTCATCCTCGAGAGGTGAGAGTGTAACAGAAAAAGAAAGGAGCTAGCACAAAGCTTTGCTTAAAGTCCCCAAAAGGGAAGGTGTGGTGCTGCTTGTTTGCTGGTTTGTTTATAAAAGAACTACACAGAGGAGTGCCAATCCACCATATCACCCACTTTCCCTAGCTCTCTGAATTTTGCCAAGATTTGCTAGTGACATTTTTTAAAGGAAAAGAAAAGAACTCGCAGCAATTGCTGGAGAAATCCAATGCTCCCCATGAGGGCTTAGTCAGGGTATTATGAGGAGAAAAGGGCTGGCTTCCCACTGGATAAAGATAGCCAGGGCTCCTACCTATTCTGAACTCCACTTGCTTGCAGACCGAGTGCTCCTATTTTGCAATGAAAACCTCCAGAGTATGCTCTACTTACCTAAAAGAACCCTGGGAAATCAAGTGACTAGGCTGGACTTGTTTGCTAGCTATTGGTCAGAATAGGTGCCTATAAGCTAATCATTAATTTACATTTAATTGCAGTCTCATTTAGAGGGATTTCTGATTGGTTAGGGGCTTGGCTAAGCCCTGCCCACCATTAGTGAAAAAGAGAAAAGGCACATCTTGATTGGTGTTGAGGCACTAAATATGCAATTTGAGTAGTGACTAAATATGGTAATTACTTCATTTGGGGGCAATGGATGGATTCCTACTAAACATCCTAAGAGGGAGGAAGTGGCTTTATAAGAATTGGGAGGAAATGGCTTTACACTGGGGATCTGTTCAAAGCATGGTTTGAGCACTTTTTCAGAAATGAGATTGGGAGCTTTTAAGAAAAAGGAGAGCAGGTCCTTACCTGCTCTCCGCTGCCCCATGTATCTTCCTGCTGGGGTGGCACATGTCCAAGTAACCCCCTGCGTGGTGCCAGCACATACATGGCATCTGTGCATGTGTGAATGCCGTTTGCATGGTCTTGCTGACCACACAAATGGTGCCCATGCATGTACAGACACCATGTGTGTGCAGGTGCTGTGTCGGAAGTTATAGGGGCGTGCACAACCCCAGCAGAAAGCTGCATAGGGCAGCGGTGAGCAGGTAAGGATCTGCCTTCCTTTTTCTTAAAAGTTTCTGATCCTGTTTCTGGAAAAGTGCTTGAACTGCACTTCAAACTGTGGTCCAGGCACATCCCTATTTGCAGGGTGCCATTGGTTGTACTGGCCAATGCCTATGGCTAGCTTTGTAGCAGCTGAATGAACAACCAAGCTTACTATATTTTTTTCTGCCTCCTCCAAGAATTTACCTTGTATTTTCTTTTATATCACCACATTTTCTTCCTAAAGCAACCACTGAAAGCTCATATACCTTTAAAAATCTCTGTCTCTCTGTTATATACCATATTGCTAGAGCAATATTAGCTGGTCCTAGGAAGACCAAGACTGCTTTCACAACTGCAGTGCTATAGTGGTGAGCATGTCAGACAAGAAGTAAGCAGATCCAGGTTTAAATCATCCTTATGACATCGTTCTTCCACAGCTTTACCTTCATGCATCCCTTTTTTGCCTCATAAAATACAACACAACTGCTTTACAGAGTATAATAATGCATGACTCCCCAATATTTCAGTATGAGATATCTTCATTTGAAGTTTTTCTTTCCACTACTGGGTTGCAGCCTTCCTGGCAGCCCCTATCAATCTAATGTGATTCATCAGGCTACTGTGACCCAGAGGGAAGCCAACATGTGAATCATTTTATGTACAATCATTTCAAACCAAGACAAATCAGTGAAACTATAAAATGAGCAATGCAGACTTCTCCTTTAAATGGTACTGTTGGTTTGCATTTCAGAGAAAACTGATTGATTGATTAAGTGCCGTCAAGTCAGTGTCGACTCTTAGGGACCACATAGATAGATTCTCTCCAGGATTATCTGTCTTCAACTTGGCCTTTAAGGTCTCTCAGAGGTGCATTGATTGCTGTCGTAATCAAGTCCATCCACCTTGCTGCTGTTCCTCTTCTTCTCTCTCCTTTAACTTTCCCCAGCATTATAGATTTCTCAAGGGAGCTGGGTCTTCGTATAATGTGTCCGAAGTATGATAGTGTGAGCCTGGTCATTTGTGCCTCGAGTGAAAATTTTGGATTGATTTGCTCTATAATCTATTTGTTTGTTTTCCGGATGTCCGTGGTATCCTCAAAAGTCTTCTCCAGCACCAAAGTTCAAAAGCATCAATGCTTTTTCTATCTTGCTTCTTCAAAGTCCAGCTTTCGCATCCATAGAGTGTCACAGGGAAAACCATTGTCTGAACGATTCTCATCTTTGTAGGTGCAGACACGTCACAGCATCTAAATATCCTTTCCAAGGCCTTCATTGCAACCCAACCTCAAGTGCTAGTCTGTGGTATAGTTCTTGACTGCTGTATTCTTTACTGTTGATGGTTGATCCTAAAGGGCAGAAGCTATCCTCCACTTCAATGTCTTCATGATCAATTCCGAGGCTGGTTGCTGTACCCATTGTCATTTGTTCAGTCTTCTTTACATTTAATTATACTCCCATTTAGAGGGACCACTGCGTGTACATGTTTGAGACCCAAGTGGGCTAACTTGTGAACCGCCAAACTGATTTGAACCAAATCTGCTACAGCTGTAGGGGCACATAGGGATGCTTCAATGACATAGTTTGTAATGTCATCCACCCCAATTCAAGATGGCAGAAACATAAACATTTGAAGTGCTAGTTGCTAACTTGTGGACTGTCTAACTGATTTGAATCAAATTTGGTAAAGTTGTAGTGAGTGACACATAGGGACACAAGGGTTGGGAAATGCCCGGGAGAGGATCCATTCCTCTCCAGCCAGCATTTAATTGAAATGCTGGCTGGACAGGAGAGGGGCATGCCTCATGCTCCCACTTGGTGAGCACTTTGCTCACTGGCTGAGTGGGGAGGGGACAAGGGGGCATCCTGGCTGAGGGCAAGGGGGAGCCTTGGGGGCTCCCCCAGACCCTGGCTGCCCCTTGTTCCTTAGTCCTTATGCCCCGGCTTGGCACCTTTTTCTATACAAGGGTCTGCAGCCATGAAGATGTTCAGCTATATCTGATACTTTATTGTAGCACTGGTTATAACATATGTCAAGAGGAAGATTAAACAGCAGAGTACATCTTTCAAAATAGTGGAAAGAATTTTAGATGTTAGTGCTTCAGTTTCATAAAAGCCAAAAAAGAATTCCTCCACAGACATACCTTTTGTGGAAATGCGAAAGGAAAATGAAACCCATTGCTTTGGTGTCAATTTCTCCTGTTCTAGACAGGATTAGGGGATTGGTGAATGGCAGGTCTGGCAGATGCTGTGGATGTGAAGCTCTTGCTTCAAAATGGAGGCTAACTCCCACCATGCATGCGGTTCCTTGACAGCATCCTTATGTCGATCTTTTCAGAGGATCCTTCATTTCATTTCAGGTAGGGCAGGTCTTGAGAGGCTCTTATGGACAAGTGGATCCCTCAGCAATGCATGGACTAGTCTTGCCAGTTGTTCTCTTCCTCCTCTCTCGTTTCTTGATAGCCAAGGGTTGCCATTTGGAGATCCTCGTCCTATCCTTAAAAAGAGCAGCATATAAGTTGGCAGTGTGCCTTCTATGGCTTGCTTAGTTCCTATAGGATCTCAGCAAGCCAATAAAGACAAGACAGGGGCTGACTGCAATGAAGCTGATTCCACCCGAGAACCAGAGGAATGGGTGGACATTTATTTATTATTTATTCAATTTATATATCGCCCTTCAAAAAATGGCTCAGGACGATTTACGTTAAAATAATAAAAACAATTAAAAATCAATTAACAGATAAAAAACAAAACTATAAAGACATAAAACCAATTAACAATTAAAACATTTTAAACAGCTTAAAAACCCTTGAAGACGAGGACGAACATTTGCAACTGTTCAAAAACCTGTCCCTGGCCCTCCTGCCCCCAGAAATCCTGGAGGAGAAGACATCATGAGCCCTAGAGTTCTCAAAATTAACATCCCTGGTTCAGCCCAGTTTCATTCCCCTAATAACTCAGAAGCAGCCCGTAAAGACACTAACAATCTCAGCACGGACGCTTCTTCAAGATTTATCAAATTCAGATTCCGCTTAAAACTATAGTTTGAACAGTGGGGGCGGGGGCCTATAGCTGCAACAGATTTGCCGCCTACCGCGGCACATTGCATCCTGGAACATGTAGTCCCGTTGTCGCGCGCGTTGGACGACTTGGTGCGCAATCATCCCGCGAGACCTCAAGATTAGACCCGGCCCTCTGGAGCGCGAGGCGCTTGAGCGTGTTACATTTTTCAAACTGACCAATGAGAATTTTGCTTTGACTCGAATCCACCAATGAGGCAACGAAGGCGCTGGAAATTTAAATCACTCCTCGGGAAGAGAGGGGCGGTCCACTCCGAGCGAGTCCTCTTCTTGTCGTTCTGGCAGTCGCGTGGTCGCTGGCTGGGTGCTTGAGGGGCTCGGTCAGTTCCGTGCTGTGGCTGGTGCTGGAGAGACGAGAAGAAGCGAGGCTTGTGCTTGAAGGTGCGGAGGCGCTGGTACTGAGCAGGCTCATAAGGACGGAAAGTGGGGGAACTTATGAGGATGTGCTGAGCAGGGAGGGAGGGAGGGAAACCTTAAAGGGCTTCCCGAGAAAACTGTCCGAACTTGTTGCCTGCGATCATATGTCTTCTCTTTTTCTCTCTCCCCCCACTCTTTCCTTTCCCTTCCCTTCCCCACTCTACTTTTAAAAACAAAACACTACTAATTTAAACGAATTGGGTTGAGGTTTTGAGTGCTTGGGGAGTTCACTTATCCACTCATCTCCTGGCCTTGGGGGAAGACGCCCAGGAAACCTTTCCTGTTGAGGATTTTGTGCGTCCTCTCTCTCTTTTTTTAAAAGGGTAGATGGGGCGACTTTGTAAGAGGCGGCGGAGGAGGGCTGTACAAGTCTTCTCGTGATCCTAAGCATTCTTGGTTGGGCAAAGTAGCACTGATGTCGGTGGCACATAATTAAAAGTTAGCGTGGGTTGCTTGGGAGGGCGGGGCGCCCGGCTCTCTGAGGGCTGCGAAAAGGTGGTTTGCATTCAAATGCTGGCCGAGTGTTGGGGACGCAACTGTAACAAGTTCTCTCTGCGTTCGGTTCATGCTATTGTTCCAGGACCAGTATTTACTGGTCACTGCATGCCTTCTTCCTCCCTGGTTCAAAGCCGCAAGAGGAGACTCAGAACTAAGTTCTGGCACCACTCTGAACTCCTATGATTACTTGTAGGTAATCGTGTCAAAGAATAAGGTTAAAAAATCATATTCTCCTCCAGTAGAATACCTGAGTGAATAAGAAATGGGAGTTAATAGAGCCCTGTGTAATAGAAGAAACCTCATCTTTTTTTTCAGTATTCTAAAAAAAAAATGGTGTTAAGTTTGCAAGTTTTTTCAGGTTCCTAAGCCTGCAACCCTAGGTATAATTATTTGGAATGAAGTACCTTTGAAGCCAGTCAAACTCTCTTATGCATAGGATAGGGCTGCTCTATTTTAACCTTTTTAGCCTACTTTTTTGCATGAAAAGTACACCTATGAGATCACCTTGTTGTCCATGTGTCCCCCTAACAACTTTGCAATGCCTGTACCAATTTGTCCCAAATCTAGTGCAGATGTTGTGCCACATAGGGTGGTCTGAACAGATGTTTGTGATGTCATGCACCCTGATCCAAGATGGCAGCCACATGTAAAGTAGGCTCATTAGCTCATACCTGAACTGCTTGCACTTACTGGTTTTTGAATGAATATGAAAATATTTTCTTAAAGGCTTGAGGTCTCAATATTGCTGCAACTTCTAACAGTGAAAATCTGTTTGTAGACTTTAAAACCTCTTCCATCAGAGCAAAATGTCTACCAATGAAAATGCTGGAGGAACAGCTGTCCGTCTAAACAGATTCAAGAACAAGGGGAAGGACTCCACAGTGAGTGACTCCTCAGCTGATTGTAATTCCATTTTTGTTTGTATTAAGAAATGTAGTTTGGATTTAGAATGCTTTGTCTCCAACAGGAAATGAGGCGGCGACGGATGGAAGTCAATGTGGAGCTTAGGAAGGCCAAAAAAGATGATCAGTTGCTTAAAAGAAGAAATGTTGGCACTTTTCTTGATGATGCCACTTCACCTCTACAGGAAAATAGGAACAATCAGGTAGCCAATGACTTGATGGATCCAAAAAGCTAGGAATGAGTTTAGAAGCAGTCTAGGTGCCTAGTTGGAAATCATTGCTGTACATAGAGAGATTAATGGTGTCTGTACTAGAGCAGGGAGTAGCAAACTCTTGGTCTAAACTGTCTGCTTATTAAAAACCAAATCTGTTTGAGCACTGTCTGTATTAGAAGCCTTCTGGAATGTCTAGGCCATTTCTGACTCATCTTGCCTAGTGAAGATAGTCATAAATTTCGGGTTGATATTGTAAACACCTGATTTACGAATACGATGGATATTAATGTATTGCTTTCAACAAAGGTTCCCCAAATGGTTTACATAGATATAAATAAATTAAAATTGTACCCTGTCCCCAAAGAGCTCACAATCTAAAAAAGAAACATAAGATAGACTCTAGCAACAGCCTCTGGAGGGATACCGTGCTGGGGATGAAAAGGGCCAGTTGCTCTCCTCCTAAATAAAGAGAATTACCACTTTTAAAAGGTGCCTCTTAGCTCAGTTAGTAGGGGCCTCAGTTTCTAGATCAGTGATTTTAAACCAGGATGTTAGTAGCTGACAATTGTAATTTAAGTGTATACAACTGTGATTTGTCTGTAGGTCACGGTCAACTGGTCTGTTGAAGAAATTGTTAAAGGCATCAGTAGTAATAATATGGAGCTCCAGCTGCAGGCTACACAGGCTGCCAGGTAACCATTCAGAGGCAATACTACTCATCACTTGCATGTAGCAACTTAGTAGCTGAGGGCAAGAACTTAAGCACTAATTCTATTTAAGGCTTCATGAGACTAGCATTCACTACAGGTTGCTTGGTATGTAGCACAATTCAGGAGAAACATTATCTCATTGTCTAAACATTTTGTTGCTTCTCAGCTATGTCTTTCCCTAAACATTAAGTAATTCAGTACATTGTGAGACATGAAGTATAAAGCAATTCTGCACAAGCCTGAACATTTGTTAGAAGATGACTACCTAAACTTCATTTGTCCACCCATCCCAAAGGTTAAGAGTAGGTGATGATAAATCTAGAAAATTGTCAATTCTAGCTAAAATGTAAGGACTCCCTAAGTTCACCTAGACTGCCTCAGGCAAATATTTACTATTGCAAGCATATTGGGACTTCAACAGTCTAGGCTAATATGTAAGCCATACTGTGAATATTTATTTATTTGATTTATACACCGCCATTCCAAAAATGGCTCAGGCAAGTTAGGCTGATGATACAAGGTGATAAAGAGGGCACCTATAAAAGTTTAAAATTATTGATGGTAAAAGTTTGATTTATTGGTAATAAATCCTCCAAAGCTAGCGATCACATTTAAGACTACCATAGTCACTAATTAATGGAACTAGTTACAACAGGACTGAGGTTTTCTAGTATGAATGCCACTAATAAGTCCTTTCACATTTAGGAATTTAAGTCCCCCGTGCAAGAGTTCAAAAAAATGACATGCTACTTGAGTTCATCTCAGTGTGCAAGGCTAGTAAACGCCATTCCTAGATATGATATAGCATTGCTGAAAGCTGATAACATAATGCAGAACTGGGAATAATGATGAATTGAATTGGGTAGTGCATTATATCATTTGAAGGCTCTGTCTATAAAATAAGACCTGACAAAAACCAAATCACCTTTTTCTTGCTTATAGGAAACTGCTCTCCAGAGAAAAGCAGCCCCCTATAGACCAAATAATCCAAGCTGGCTTGATCTCCAAGCTTGTGTCCTTCTTGGGAAGAGCTGACTGCAGCCCTATTCAATTTGAATCTGCTTGGGCACTAACCAACATTGCTTCTGGCACATCAGAGCAGACAAAAGCTGTAGTAGATGGTGGAGCAATACCTGCCTTTATTTCCCTGTTGGCTTCTCCCCATACTCACATCAGTGAACAAGCTGTGTGGGCTTTAGGGAACATTGCAGGTAGGCAAATACAGCTAAACTACTTTTTGCATGGGGTCCTGTTTCTTACATGCTGGGAGTGTATATGCAAAGAAATGGGATGGTGATTCAAGTGTTGGCTACTTTAGCAAAGGGAGCCATTTCCCACTCTGCTGACCTCCACTCAGTATTGTGCTTGTGTCGGTGCTATTGGGGGCTTTAAACGTGAGCCCTCTTAAGAGCTTTAGAAGAGAAGCACTAAAAGAGCCATATTTCCAACACTCTATGGATATCTTCCCAGATGGTGCAGGTGCTCAAGAGGTTTCCCTTTAAAGGAGCCCCACTGTTGCAAAGCAGAACACTGCTTGGTGGGAATGCCGTTGCTTCCACGTGGTGCCAGGGAGACTGTTCCAAGTACTTGCCTTTGGCCAAAGCTTCACACAGGCCCAATAAACAAAGAGCCACAATTGATGGGCGGCAGCCCCTGGACCTTAGTGGTGAACACTGAAATGGGAAGGTTGAAATTTATTGTTTTTTGATTTGATTTGAATTGTATACCGCCCTTCCAAAATGGCTCAGGGCGGTTTGCAATTAAAACAAACCACTAAAACAGTAAAGAGCTAAAACAAATTAAAAAAAATATAACAATTAACAATTTAAAAGCATATTTAAACAATTGAACAATTACAGTGATTAAAATCCCAAAATTGGGTTTAATTTTAAAATAAACCAGATATTAAAAACCCCAAAATTTAGGAAGCTGAGAAAGCTTGGGTGAAAAGATGGGTTTTCAGGTGTCTTTTCAAAATTTCCAGAGATGGAGAGGATCATATCTCAGCAGGGAGCACATTCCACAATCTCGGGGCAGTGACCGAGAAGACCCATCTCTGTGTAGCCACCAAACGAGTTGGTGGTAACTGGAGACGGACCTCCTCAGATGACCTCAATGGGTGGTGGGGCTCATAATGAAGAAGATGCTCTCTTAGATACCCACTACCTAAGCCGTTTAGAGCTTTGTAAGTTATAACTAGCACTTTGTTTTTGCCCGGAAGCCTATTGGCAGCCAGTGTAACTCCATCAGTAAAGGAGTAAAATGGTCTCTCCGAGATGACCCAGAGACCAACCTGGCTGCCGCATTCTGAACCAACTGAAGCTTCCGGACTACATACAAAGGCAGCCCCATGTAGAGTGCATTAAAAAAGTCATGTCTGGAGGTCACCAACAGATGTACCACTGTTTTGAGGTCACTGATTTCGAGAAACAGGTGCAGCTGGTGTATCAGCTGGAGCTGATAGAAAACACCCCTGGCCACCGCCTCAACCTGAGAAACCAGGGAGAGGTGTGAATCCAGAAGAACTCCCAGACTGCGAACCTGTTCCTTTTGGGGAAGTGTGACCCCGTCTAGAACAGGCAAATCAAAATCTTCTCGAGTTCTGACCCCGCACAATAAGTACCTCCGTCTTATCTGGATTCAGCTTCAGTTTATTCTCCCTCATCCAGCCCATTACTGCTTCCAGGCAGGCATTTAGGGAGGATATGCCAGCTCCTGATGAAATTGACCCTAATCAGAAATGAAATCAAGTAGAATTGATCTCAGAGTTCTTTGCCCATACTGGAACTAAATAAGATGATGCTACACTAGCAATCTTGACATTGATACCTGAATAAATAGTTGATAAAGCAAACTCTGCTTAATTACCTAATGTGAAAACCTTTCATGGAGCATTTTAATTTGATCTTGACTAAGTACAGGGCAACTTTGGGTAACTATTTCCATATGGTTTCATTTGATCAGCATTTGTAACTGACATCCCATGTTGCTTCACTGGAGGTGGCTTCATAACTTAAACCATTTAGGTCACCCCAGTGGAAACTAATCAATTGGCCCCTTCAGTGCAATTGTGCAGTGCTCAACTTGGACCAGAGTCACTCTGTGATGCCTTCCTGTCTTGAAGTAGAAGTGACTCTATGTGGATTGCCTTGCCAGTCTGATCTCTCAATCTTTGCTTTCAGGTGATGGCTCTGCTTACAGAGATTTAGTTATTAAATATGGTGCACTTGATCCCCTCTTGGCTCTGCTTGCTGTTCCTGATCTCTCTTCTATAGCTGTAAGTATAAGAGTATTGCTATAACATTTCAGTGTTAGAAAGTGCTATATTATGCAAAAGCATTGCTATTAAATCAATGTTGTGATTGTTTCCAGATTGGGTACTTGCGCAATGTAACCTGGACCCTGTCAAACCTCTGTCGTAACAAGAACCCTGCACCACCAATAGAAGCTATTGAACAGATCCTTCCTACTTTGGTTCGCCTGCTGCACCATCATGACCATGAAGTTCTGGCAGACACTTGCTGGGCTATTTCTTACTTGACCGATGGTTCCAATGACAGAATTGAAATAGTTGTAAGAACAGGGCTGGTACCACAACTAGTAAAGCTTCTGGGTTGTGGAGAAATTCCAATAATGGTAAGATGGTTGTGATCACAAATTAACTGAGATCATGTGTTCAGAAATCTTGCATGTGAGCTGTTTTGCTGTCAGCTGTAGTATTGTTAAATTCCTTATGTTTAACACTCTTCTCCCAATATGAGGACAAAGTCTATAAGCTATCAGAAGTTCCATGAGGGAGAAATGAGTTTTCCTTGCCTTCTGCAGAGCTGTGACATTACTCTGGCTGGATTATCCTGTTGCCACATCACTCATTCAAAGCAACTGTGTTGCAGGAGTCCTGGAGGCATTTGAGCTTTGAGTTGGGGGAAGGAAACGTCTCACTCAGTCATGGCTGAACTTTAACTTTTTGCTCTGAGTATGCCTATGTCATCTCCCACACGAATCTGCCCAGTTACTGGGATCTTCCTCTGTCTCATGTTCTGATCTCTCTGCCTACTGAGTTGAGGTGGCTGGTGATTGATTCAGTTGTGGTTCTTTGCTTTCTCCAGGGAGGCTTGCCTGGTCCCAAGGCTGATGTTTTTTGGCCTCGGATGTCCTAAAATGTCGAGTTAGATACAGTTTTTTAATCCGGCTTTTACCTCGTCTGTTGTGCTGTTTCACATTGTCCATATGTTTTAAATGTTAGCTAGCAGCATAGAAATCAAACCAATAGTGGTTGATACTTCATGGATTCCTTGACAGAATAGGCTTTTAGTAGATCTCTACCCAGAGTCCATGTAGGGGTTCTTCACTGCACTTGTTGAAACTGAATCATGTTGGTATGGTATCGGTTAGTTCTGCTGTTGGCATAAGGATAACCTGTTCCTGCAGTTAGTCTCGAGACGACTTGACTTCCCTGCTGGCTTGCCACGGGTGGGTGGGTGTGAAAAACAAAATGACTTTGCAGTGACACTGACAGTGATTCCCTTCAATGGAATGGAAGTGTTGAGTAAACCATGAAGGACTTGCAGGACTTGGCTGAGTTAACAACATGCACACAAATAACAAAGATGTTGCAAGGGTTCATTCTGTTGAATGTTGCTGCTCGGGTCTCTTACTGGTGGTAGCCTTCATCACTAAGTGGCTTAAACTTTTTTCCAGACTCCTTCATTAAGAGCCATAGGAAACATTGTAACTGGGACTGATGAACAAACTCAAGTTGTAATAGATTCTGGAGCACTTGCTGTCTTCCCAAGCCTACTTACTCACCACAAAAGCAACATCCAGAAAGAAGCAGCATGGACCATGTCTAATATCACTGCTGGCCGTCAGGAGCAAATCCAGATGGTTGTAGAACACGGACTTCTCCCATATCTCATTGGCATCTTGCAAAAGGTAAAAATCTGATCCAGGTTTTGCTCATATATTCCACTATCACTTCAGATGAACTCTGTATGTAAACACTAGTAAGTCCCAGAGATCTGAGGAAACCAAGTACTCCTAAGTCAGTTCTCCATCTTATATGGGCTTGCTGAGAGCAGGACAATATAAGCAGCCTCAAGAATTCTGGCTTTGAGCTGGGGGGGTTGTGAGAAATCTTTAGGTGGTCATGATAAAATCTAAAGAGGTAAAATGTCTATATGTTGAAGCCGTGGACAGTTCAATTTTTTGAAAAAGAAGCGTGAAACCCTTAATGGAGCTAAGTTGCAACTTAGCAGATGAAATAGTTCTCTTGTGTTTATGAAATATATATTCAGAGTTGCATAGCAAAACATCTTCACATATGCCAGTTGCTTGGAATGAAACAAGCTGCTGTACAGGGTCCACAACTGTTTAGCTGGTGTGGGTTGCAAAGCCAAACTTGTTTGCTCACTCTGGGGGTCTTGGCCAAGTAGCAGAGCCCCTTCCCCGGCTTCTGCACAGCAGGAAAGGCAGGTGCAGGACTTGCCCCCACTGCTTCTCTTTCCTGTTTCAAAGCAAGAAAAGATGGTGGCGATGGCTACTCTGGCCCTGTAGAACTAGGAACTCTGGCAGCTTTCAACCTTTAGAGCTATGGAGGCGACAGGTCCTGGTGTGAAGGTGCTGGAATAATCTCCACCTACCCATTTCCAAGGTTGGGAGGACATCTGAGGCTCTTGCCATATTGTAACACTTGGATCCCACTCTTCCAGAAAGGCTCAGTGGCCTACAGTATTGCTTAGATCTAACAATTCGGTCCCCAAAGGGCTCACAGTCATCTTAAAAGAGCAAGCAGAAGTTGTCCGAGGGGAGGGTCCAGAAGGTTCTCAAACCTCAGGCCGATGGAGGTGGCTGCTTGCCTCTCCCTAGGCTGCAGCCTGATGACAGTAGCTGTAGAGGAGGAGTTGGTTCTTTCCACATGGCAGTGGGGCATCTGCTTTGGCAAGCAGAAATGTGGAAGCCTGCCTAAATGTCGTCATGCCACTTGACAAAGGTCATAATTTTTATCAGCATTATTGTAGTAAAAGGAAAGCTATCTTTGGGTTCAGGAATGTATACATGAGATGCCAGCTCTTAATACTACAGCTTTTTTTTTTTTTTTGCATAAAACACACATTTAAAAAAACATTTTAAAGGACTGAATGGAAGCAGTAACAGTATTTGACTAAAATTTTGTTAGTTCTTAGTGTCTACATTTTCCCACAGTACTTAAAGGCCATTTCCCTAACCCTCTTTATATTTTAAAAACAGGGGGACTTCAAATCTCAGAAAGAAGCTGTATGGGCTGTAACCAACTTCACAAGTGGTGGAACAATTGCCCAGGTCATATACCTTGTCCAGAGCGGAGTTTTGGAACCACTGATGAATCTCCTGACAGCGAAAGATGGCAAAACTGTGCTCGTTATTCTGGATGCCATTACAAACATATTTGCAGTAAGTCAACAAAAGAAACAGCTGTAGGTGTGCCTTTAACACATGTGCCCCTGTCTTGATAGCACTGGATCAGCCAGTCGAGGCTCTTGGGCTTGGTTATGTCGCTTGCATCAAATTAGAATAATTTTGCCTTTATACTGATATAATTTTGAGTTTACTCCCAATTGTTGCAGCATCCTTCAGTAAATAGTCCAGTGAGTGTCCTATTTGAAGGCTGGCTGGTCTGTCTTCCTGTTGTAGAATGCTGAAACTGTGAGCAGCGACATCTTCAAATTGCTGGAACACATAGCTTATAGTCACTTACCTAATGCTTCAACCACTCATTTTATTTGTAGTTTTGTAAGGTAGCATGCAGGAATAAATGTTTCTGTCTAGTGGTCATACTATAGCTGGCAGAAAAGAGGCCCTTTACTTTAGAGACTATGCATAGCTTTTTTGTTCATCTGAAGTGTTAAGCCATACTGTCAAGGCTCCATTATAATGCTTCCATGTCAAGCACATGCGTTGCTGCTTCCTGAGCAGCAAACTCCCATAATAGGGGAGGAGCAGGAACAGAAACTCCTGAACTTGAGTTGAAGATGGTATGTACTTGTACAAGCTTTGCCAAATCCGAACCTAACTCATGCCAATTCAACCAAATGTTAAAGAGAACTTTTCTCCATAGGCAGCTGAGAAAATTGAAGAGGTTGAAAAGCTTTGCCTCCTGGTCGAGGAGTGTGGAGGCCTAGACAAAATTGAAGCTCTACAATCCCATGAAAATGAACAGGTGTACAAGGCTGCTTCCAATCTGATTGAGAAGTACTTTTCAGCCGAGGTGAGCAAACTGGTCTGCTGGCCTACCACAGGATTGGAAGTTATTACATGGCACAACAGAAGCTGTCTTAACATAAAGGGGTGTATAGACCCTAGATCTGCTCAAGGCCATGTGCTGCACTCCCAGCAGCAGGTAGTAGTAGCCAGTACCACTATATTGATCTGGCTAGCTGCTGACAAATGTGGCACTGCAGAACAGTATTGGGCCAAGAATAAACATGGTCATGATGCCTCTGTAGACCCCCTTTTAAGGGTATTCAAGTAAAGGTTTGTGCTTGATATGCAACAATTATCTGAATTGGATTGCAAGTGCTGGGCAGGATGGAGTTTCTATTAACTTCTTTGGCTCCAGCTGCTATAGCAACACAGTTTTAGTGTTGCCAGGGTGGTATTTAAAACTTTGTTTTTTTTCTACAGGAAGAAGAAGATGAGAATGTTGTGCCAGAGTCCAGTACTGATACTTACACTTTCCAGATTCAAGGTGGACCTGGTGCCTTTAAATTCTAGATCTCTTGTATGACACAGCATCCAACCTTCAGTCTGTCTTCTGTCTTCTCCACTTATCTTCTATACTGCCACTTTTTTCTATGTGAATGTGAAGTAACACTTCAGTTACAACTGAAACTACTTGAACAGTTCACTGCAGGCATTGCATGCCTTGTGAACTGGCTGTCTTCCACCTGTTGTATAAATGTAAATTTTCCAGTTCAGTATTTCCAAACAGTCCTTCAGTAATGGGAGGATTTATCTACTTGCTGTATCCATGCTAAGTTTGGAAAACAGAAATGGCATCTGGGTCTTTATATCCTGAGCCACATACATTGATTTCCCGAGGGAAATGTAGTAACATCCTGGCAAAATAACCATCCTAAGGGGGTTCCTGTCACAAAAGGTTTGCTTTTAGGATCCCACCAAATTGTTTTTAAAGAAATACATTTTCAAACATAATAAACTGATATCTGAATATAACATAATGTTGTGAGCTCTTTCTGAAGATACAAAAAGGCACTGGTAACGGTTAATGAGAGAAACTACTTGGATTGACAAAACAGGGTGTAGCTTTTTAATCTTCCTGCCACAGCCTTTATGGCCTGCAAAGTATATTGGGGAAATTCCTCCTCCTGCTTTTATTTACACCAATATTTTGGAATTGTGTGGCGGGGAGATGGAGAAACTAAGGCTGAAGGCATGGCAACATTGGTTCTCTAGGGGCTGAACACCCATTCTTATACTGGCAGTGGAGAGGGATCTCCTGTTGTAGAAGTATTCTTGAATACAGGATTGCTGCTATTTAAAATAGTTATAAACTCCAGGGTATTATACTTCAGTGCTAAGTTGTAGCTAACTGCTTATCTGGATGGATAACATGGATCACGAGAGCCAGAACTCTGTACAACTGTTCATGATGTACACGCAACCCCTAAGCACTGGATGTACAGAAACTGAATTTCTGCTAAGCTAAATTGTCTGCCCAGTGGCAGGTTTAAGCAGAGGCAGAGTAGGCACTTGCCTATGGTGGCAAAATTTGGGGTGGGGGGAAGCCCTTTCTCCTCAAAAACCACTGCTGTGCAGATGCTGGGAGGGGGCAATGGGAAGTGCCCCCCCATGCAGGCAAAGGGGTGGCAGCGGCTGCAGCTGGAAGGGTGGTCATGGGCCAAGGGCGGAGTTCCCCCTTCTACCAATGTTGCTGTGTAGGCAGCGAGGGAGAGCTCTTGCATCTCCCTCCCTCCCAAATGAGGGCACGCCCTGTCTACAACCCAATATGGGCCTTTCTCTGCACAGGGGTGGAATGGACTCTCCTCTCACCCCCTCCCCGCAGCCACCCCTGTGTGGCCTTTGCTGACCTTATCCCATCACACACAGGTGCTTTTTAAGGAGAAAGTGGGGGAGAGGCTTACTCCATCCACCCTGCTCCTCCATCTGCCTGGTTTGATCTTGTTTCTGCAGGTTTCCTAGACTTCTAAACAGTCCAGGACCAGAACCCACCTTCCTTTAAATAAATATGGATGAAGACTACATAGAAATGTGTTCATACGAAAGCTGCTGGCTTCCTTCCTAATCAAAGCACCTAATTTGTACTATGTGACAGCAGAGTGTTCAATCTAGGGCTTCTAATATTTAGGACTCTGCCTTTTCTATGCAGAGACACAAATATCCTATCAAGGGGGGTGGGGGCGGTCAACCTACTTTGGCTACATATTGCCTTGCGGAGATGCTTATGCCTCAGAACATGGCTGCCTTAAGCTTGCACAACGAGTTTACTGAGATAATACGTGGGAGAGCAACTATAACAACACTGCGGTGACACAAGCATGGGTGTTGTGAATGCCTCACTAATTATCCTGCTGACCTTTCATAACCTTGATACAGACTCATGCCATGTTACTGTACATTGTAATGCATTACTTGATTTCAAAAGGTAATCTTTGGGTCAAACTAGGGAAATAGTTTATTGCAGAAGGAAGTTACTTAGATCCAAACCCAAAAAATAAACAAAATACAGTCAAGCTTGAAATACGTTAAAATAAAAGTCTTTTAACATTTGTTGCCCTTGAAGCCAAATCTGGGCCTTGGAGATTTATTCTTCAGATTTGTAGACCACCCCAACTTCCATCTCTGGGGAGTTTAAAACAAAAACAAGATTTAAATGAAAACCTCAGTACAATTTAAAAACAAAGTCCAGTTAAAAAGCTTACAGATTCCAGAGTCTCAGGGCAGCAACACAGAAGGCCTGTCGCTGCATAGCCACCAAATATAAAAGGTAAAGTGTGCCATCAAGTTGATTTCAGCTCCTGGTGCCCACTAAATATAGCCACCTGCAATATTTGCAGTTGAATAGCCAGCCATCTATCTCCTGTAGGAAAGCCTCCCTGCCTGGTCCCTTGTGCAAGCAGCACTGCATGAGGAAAATCACTTCATAGACTTCATTCCACATTATTACTACATTTATACCTTGCTCTTCCTCCAAGGAGCCCAGAGCAGTGTACACTATGTTTGTCATCAGAGGAACCCTGTGAGATAGGTTAGGCTGAGAGAGATGCGAGTGGCTCCGTCAGCCATTGAGTTTTATGGCTGAATAGGGATTTGAACTCAGGTCTCCATGGTCCTAGTCCAACACTAACCATTGCACCACATACACGTATGAATGCTTCCCACTACAAGTCTCCATTAAATCAAGAGGACTTGCTTTGGAGTAGAATGTGGCACTCATTAATTTTACAGCTATTGAGGCAGAGCACACAAAACTGGCTTTTAATAATGCTGTTGCACTCTGCAAGGGAGCAAGGCTCACTCCCCCAGGCCAAGAAAGGGGGTGGAGCTATAATTGGGCAAATGGTTTCAAAGAACCCAGCCACCTAGCTCCTAGGAGCCGTGTGGCTCACTCTTCATCCCTCCTCCCAAGTCCTGACAGGCCTCCTTCCCAGCTGGCTTCACTGGCAACTGGGTATTCTTCTTCCCTTAGCTCAGCAAAGCTGGCTGAGAAACAAGCTGCAGAGGACCACACAGGAGCCCTTCTGGCTGCTAACCTCACCCCTGCATGTGATGTCACATGCAAAGGGCACAGCTGCTGTGCACAGGGGCCACTGGGGAGGAAGAAGGATGAACGTGAGCCCACCTGCAATATTTGCAGTTGAATAGCCAGCCATCTATCTCTTGTAGGAAAGCCTCCCTGTCTGGTCCCTTGTGCAAGCATGAGCCCACCCTCCCCTAGCGACATGCCTGAGGTTGTGTGGAGAGAGGATGGTGTATTTGCATGGCACCTCAAGTTGGGTGCAGGCCGGTCTATTCCAGATATAGAATCCTGGGCTTGGCAATGTTCATTACTACATCCTCAGGCCCCAGAGGCTACCTGTATGGGGGGTGAGGGGGGGTGTCCATCAGGTGTAGAAAAACAGGCCTGGCCTTAACCACTTCTCTATTTGTGGCAATGGCTTTGATGGAAGGGTAGAGAGTGGTGTGGCGAGGAATTGAGTTAGGAAAAGCTTTGGGACATTACAGCCTGCCCCCTCCTGTCAAATAAGAGTCTTTAAATAATGACCAGTATTCAAAGAAACTGGGTACCCAATGGGGCTTTGGATTTCATTTATTTATTTATTTTGCTGTAATCAGCAGTCCCTTTATGCCATAGTGACTCCCAGAGAGAGTGTCAAACAAATTGTTTTCATGGATATGTTAAAGAGTTTTTAAAAATCATATACAGTGGTCCCTCGACTTACGAACTACTCGACATCCGAATTTTTCGACTTACGAACGAAAAAAGTGGCCGCACGCTTACGAATTTTCCGACATCCGAACGGAAAACCGTTGGCGGTTTTAGATGCGGTTTCCTTGACTTACGAATTTTTGTGAACGATCTCAGTGAGGATAAGGCTGCAGCCCAGGAAGCTGTGGAGCACTTTGATAATGTGGTCGTTGCCCCATGGCGAGCAATGCTCCGCAAGAGACAGAGGCAGCAGACCATGGACCGGTTTGTGGTGAAGCAGGCAAGGCAGGAGGAAGAACCTTGCTGTTCTTCCCAGTTGTCACCCTCTGCCTCCTCTTCCCAGAAATGATTTTTTTGGTTTGAAAATTAAAAAGTTCATTGCTGTTTGCAGTTTACATTTCCTGTTTTTCTTGTTCCCAAGTTGAGGTGTGTGGTGTAAAGAAATGTAACCTGAGGGTGAGGCATGTTCCTTCGAAGAGTGCCTGCCTTAGAATTGCACACAAGTGTCCTTAACATGTTCCAAAGCTGAGGTGTGTACAGTAATGCTTTAAAATGTTGGCTGAGGCATGTTCATTGTGCCTGCCTGTCTTTGAAAAGCACTGCAGTGACCTGCATCAGGTCCCAAAAAAATGATAAAGTGCTGTTGTAAATGTTTATTGTTGAAAAGTAATGTTGCTGTGCAGTTTGCATGTCTTTAATGTGCACTTGATAAAGAGTTTTGCACAAAAAACTGGGTGTCTGGGTCTTTTTCCTAGGCTCCGGAACGAATTAATCCGTTTCCAATGCATTCCTATGGGAAACCGCTTTTCGACTTACAAACTTTTCGACCTACGAATGTGCATTCGGAACAGATTAAGTTCGTAAGTCGAGGGACCACTGTATGGTGTGTGCCTAAAGTAGGCATCAAATTCATATGTCTAACAAGTGCCTGTTTCACCTATGAAGGTGGCAAACCGTCTTGGGAAGACACAAATAAAGGGAAGCAACTTTTTTTAAAAAAAACAGATACAGGCTCTTTCTCACACATAGCCTAACCCAGGCTAGGGACGCCCAGCCTGGCTTAGGCTACATATGAGAACTTCCTGGACCGGGCCCAGTCTTGGGGGCCAGCACCGCCTAGACCGGCTGTTACCAGAGGTTAAGGGAGTAAGGGCTCCCTTAACTCAGGCTTGCTGCTCATGTGTGAGCCAGGCTGTTTCCAGCCCAGCCACACACAGAGAGGTGCCAAGAGCACCCATCTCTTGGGTGGGGGGGAATCCCCCAATGCATCATGCGTGGTGCATTGTGGGACTCCTAGAAGCTGGGACAGCGAGTCCCGGCCTCAGAGCAATCCATGCTGCACAGAGCAGGGCTGGTTGTGTGGGAGCACAGAGTGCACTCCCCACAGGAAAAAGATCATCGGGGGGGGAGGCAAGGTTTGGGAAGCCTCCCCCCTGGCCTGGCAGCTCATGTGAGGATTGTTGTTGTGCGTGAGGATTGGGGCCACATTCGATTAATCCAGAACTTCTATAGTTTTACTTCATTTTCTTCTTCTTCCTGAAATAACATGATGTAGGGCAGTGCTGCAAAATGCTGGTAGGTTTCTAACAGACATCAGCTGTCCAGGAAATACTCTGAATAGCTGCTTACCCTAGAGAATAAAAAGCCTGCATGTTGGAATGTGTTGCTCTTTAAAAAGAAAAAGAAAAAGAGTTCTGGTACTGACTAAGGGTTACGGCAGCCTTGTACTTTTTCACTGCTATGTTTTCCGAGGTAAGCTTCTCTTTCTAAAAATACTGACTTGGCAAACATTTAACACTGCTGAATAGTTCCTTGAATAGGCTGATTAATAGGTTTGACTAGGCTGATTAACAATTAATACTTGTGACCTTTTAGAAGAAGAAACCTGTTAAACGAGTGCTATTTCCAGTGGATGGGGAAACAGAAGACCTGAGCTGGGCCAGGGGTGTCCATCCATCCTCCACTGCAATATGACAGTTGCCCTTAGGCAGGGTCGCCTTGTGGGTCATCCAAGGGCTGCCAAGAAAGGGGGTTCCAAAGCAGTTAATTGGCTTTTAACCAGTTAATTGCATTTAAATGTACATATTTCAAAACCTCAACAAAGGTCCTGGAAGTGAGGGCAGAATACAAATGTAAAGAACTAAATAAAATGCCTGAGATCTCAGTTGTTCTTCCAGTAACTTTTTAAAGTAGATCGGTATTCTTATTTTCTCCATACTGCAGATGGAGGGCTGAGACACAAAAGCTTGTCTAGGGCCACCTCAGTTAAGTGCACTGATTAACTTTTTAAAAATACAGCCCTCAAAAGAGATGACCTAACAGGAATCCTATTAAAATCAGCTTCTTAGTTTATACAGTACTATTGATACTTGACTGATATTTATCCACCTGATGAGCTTTCATTCCTTTTGCACATGAGCTTTAAAAAAACCCCACAAATACTAGCCTACAAAGATACCTTGCTTAGTCAACATTATTTACCTTCAGGGTTACAAACTTTTCAACGGGCTGGTGTAGTTGTTCCTTTAACAAGGGAGCCAGCGTGATGTAGTGGTTAGTGCTGGACTAGGACCGGGGAGACCTGACTTCAAATCCCCATTCAGCCATGATACTTGCTGCGTGACTCTGGGCCAGTCACTTCTCTCCCAGCCTAACCTACTTCACAGGGGTGTTGTGAGGAGAAACTCAAGTATGTAGTACACCGCTCTGGGCTCCTTGGAGGAAGAGCGGAATATAAATGTAAAAAATAACAGCCCACTGTGCAGCTATTTGCAGGGGCTAATGTTTTCTCCATTTTGTGAATAGCTCCATTGGCTCATTTCTGCACATCAGTTGCTGTTAAAGGTATGACAGCAGGCCAGTGTATGGTTTTCTGGTAAGCTGGCAATCCTATAGGCCCTATATGGCAAAATCCAATGGCATCTGTTTTTTTTTAGTAGACGAAAACAGCCACCCTTACACCCTAATCAGCCACATTCAGCGGGTAGAAAGGAGCAAACAGTGCTCCTCAGGCGAAACACATGTATGCCAAAAAGAGAGAGGGAGAAAGAGCCCAGGTCTCCAGCCATTTCCCCATGTGATAATATTAGTGGTATCTCTAGATATGTAGGCAAACCAACAGGCCTCACTCACTCACTCACTCGTGCAGTAATTAATTTTTCAAAAAATCATCACTGAACATTGTTCTTGGCTTGTGGAATCAGAATTCACTGTGACAGAGGTCATCTTCACACATAACATCAAACTGTGCGGTGACAAACCTGAGCTTAATCCTTGAACCAGGGAATGTTCTCCCAGATCTTCCAACCAGGACAAGGCCACCTCTGCTTTCAAGGCAGAGGAGTACCTCCTCCCTGGTCTGCCAAGGCCACATCCTGGCAAGCTCCATTGCACTTGCGTTGCCAGACCTGGCAAGGTCTTAGCAGGATGGCAACCATTGGCCATGATCTGTATAGGGGGGCATGCCCAGCATGATCGTGCCCTTTTGGCATGCACTGCTCACCCTTGGCATGGAAAAGGTATTTCAACTCTTTTTAAATGGCATTTAGACCCTTTCCCCGCACAACACTTGCACTGTCGCCCTCACAAGAACCCCCATAGCCAGTCTCGCACAAGTACAATTATTGGTAACCAGGATGGAGAGGCACTCTATCTGCTACTCTGGAAAGGGATCACAATTCCTTCCAAGGAGGGGATAGGTATATGAGGGCAGGCCAAGGACCTTGGGCTCTGGCCCATGGTGACAAAGGATGCTCTTGTGATGGCAAACCCCATCAAAGGGGTACAGGAACGGCCAACACACTCCTGCCCCTGTCTTGGCTTGCCAGCCAGGGATTAGCCTTCTCGTGAGCAGGCCAGTCCACTGGGTAGGACCAGAGGCTCCAGGAGCGTTGGGTTCCTGTCAGACTGTGCTCTCATGAAATAGCCATCCCATTCTAGGGAACCCCACTGGTGTGGATAGAACTCCTACTCCTCGCCTTCCTCTCCACACTCAACCCCTATAGACTCCCAAGGAGTCCAGGCTGCTCCATGTGTCCAGCGGCTTCCCTCTGGGCTTAGTCTGGCAAGATCAGGAATGGCTCCTAGCACACATTCAGAATTCCTGGGCTTGGACCCGTGTTGCAGCACTTGTAGATCAGCCGCCATGAGGAATCGCAGGTGAGGGAAGCCTGTATTTTCAGCAATCCCTGGCAAGCCGGGTCACTCTAGTTGGCAAAAATAAATCTGCATATGTGTCAAGGGGCGACCAGGCTGCCTTGGGGAGCGCTTTCACTCCTGCTACCCACCAGTCGCTGTGACCTGAAAAGGTGTTGGTGGCGTGGTACCCTTTCCTGGGGCTTGCGTGAACAATCCTCCAGCTCACATACGTGTCTCCATGGCCTTTCACTCCCCTGAGAGAGTGGTCCGATCCGGAGCATTACCCATCATTATCAGACAGGAAGAATCTCTCCTGTGTTTGGATCGAATAATGCTCCAGATAGACAGTTCTTCTAATGAGTAATGCTATAGGGTGCATGCTTGCACCCAAGGGGAAGGGGCTGGGCCCCTATTTCCCTACTAATTTGCATACAACATAAAGCACAGCCATTCAAGAATTCCAGGGGCTGGCTGCCTTTCAACCCAGATCCTGGGTATCACTCCCCTGGCAGTGATAAAACAACCGGGTTGCCTGGTTCATGGTGCCACTGGGACTCAGCGTACATGTGCAAGTACTTTGTCATCACTTGATTTGTGGAGACCTCTCCATAAAGTGTCTGCCTTGTCATCCCATCCCCTTTCCTGCAGATTGCCAAAGGGAGGAACATGGGTCACAGTGGTGAGCGGGCATCCTCCAATGTGGCTTTCCCCTTTGACATGCTTTGAAGCTTGGGACGCTGCAACACAATATCCCTGTTGCTGGGCAATGGATGGCGGAGTGTGAACACTGGAGGCGGAGTGCTTGGAGAGGTGGCCCATGAGAAGTGCCACAGGCATAGACTGACTTGAGCTGCCCTCTCTATGGTTTTGGGAGCTGCCACAGGACGAAACCCAGGTTACGACGGCAGCAGAATTTGGACAACACGATGGTCCCTCCAAATCTGAAGTATGGGCAGTGAAACTCAAAAGCAAAAAGTTCAATTCATGGTTTAGGGAGTGAAAACCCGGGTCGCTTTTGTGATTAAACCACAGTTTCATGCACTTGGACAACCACAAAAGCGAACCTCTGCCTCGCTTGTCTCTGGTTTGGCGTTATGTCTGAAGGCAGCCAGAGGCTAAATTCCAGGAAGACCACATGTTCTGTCCAAGCACATACTGGTTATATTTAATGGGACAGAAATATGCCTCTTTTTCAGATCACATCTAACTAACACTGGTTTTAAACTGGAGTAGAATTTGAACAGACAGGATATGAACAAAAATAGCGTTGCCACCTGCTTTTCTGGCTGGGCTCCTGTGCTGTTTTTCTCATTACTGCATGCACATGCTAGGAAAACTTGCATGTGTTTAATTTCTGCTTATTATGCAGCTGTTCTGCATAATAGGGGCTCTGGCAAACAAATCCCTATAATAAAATCCTAATAATTATTCCATGTTAAGGATTGTCTAGCTAAAAGGGAACAACAGAGAATGCCTTAATTGCACACAGAGAATGCCTTTAATTGCACACCTTTCATTATATTAAAGGAACATAAGTTCTTTCTTATGAGATTTGAAAAACCAGGTGTACCATTCATTTTTTTATTGTTGAGCATGGAACCCATGCTGTGATCATATAATAAACACAGATGACCAGGTGCAATTGATGGCACCAGTCCTATATCTTGAACAGCAATGTAGAAAGGATAATTTCAGCAGGTGCATATTATCATGTAATTGTGAGAGAAACAGAACCTGTCAAAATTCCCCCCTCTACAAAATTACTAAAAATAGAGGAGCCTTATTATTCTCCTTTGCATAAGTTCAGTGTAGTTGCCAAATGAACACTGAGGGTTGACTGCTTTCCTAAGAAAGCAGACATGTCAAAGTATCATAGCTGTTGGATAAGATTTCTGCAGTCAATGAATCAGTGCCTTCCAAACATACATCACCCAGGGTGTAATTTGGGTCTGATGTCCCTCATATAAACTATATGCTGGTTAATAGCCATGTAAGGTGTAAATGGATGTTAAAACAGATGGTGGAAATTGCCAGGAGAAGTACCACAATGACATCCGTAAAGACCTTGAGGATGGAAATAAACATGGAAAAACAAGGAAAGTTTTCCAAAAGATATCTGAACTCAGAAGGCGCAGGCGCATAACAATGATAGGGCAAGGGGAGGCAGTTGTCTGGGGGCCCCACTGCCTGGAGGGGCACCCCAGGGGCACCTCATGTGACTCCCCATTGCCCCCTGCCCAGCCCCAAGGCCCCTCAGCCACTTGCCCTGTTCGCCGTCTCTCCTGCTTGTTCTCCTGTCCCGAAATGGAGGAAGCAGGCAAGCTGCCAAGAGCTCCTTTTCTCCCGCCTCTCAGCTGATCGGCGGGTGGGCGGGGCTTCCACGGAGGCCTCCGTGTAGGCCGCAGTGAAGCCTGAACTCGAGTAGGGCCCAAGCCAGCCAGGAAGGAGGAGGCAGCCAGAGTGTTCTCTGCAGCAGAAGACCCCTTGCTGCCCTGCTCAACCCAGACCAGCATTTGCCAGGTAGAGTGTGAACCCCTTTTTGTGGTTACCTTTCCCGCCCCCCCCCCATATATAGGGATCTGCTTGCCATAGGGCTTGGATATGGGGGGTGGGAGGGACCGAGAAGTCTCTGAATATTTATTTTGAAACAGCTTGGAAAATTTGCTGACTTAAAAAAAACTATCTAAAAAGTCCTATAAGTGGCTTGTTTCATGGCAGAAAATTGCAAAAACTTCTGGAACAGTATTTTATTAATTTTATTTATTCATTCATTCATTTATAAATGCACTTATGTTCAAGTTGTTTTGCAACCCAGAAGGTCTGAGTGAGAACTGTGAAGCATGTGTGGTGCTTTTATTTTATTTTTCTTGTGTGTGAACTGCTCCCCAATAACTTGCAGGGACTTCAGGGTCAATCTGGCCAACATGTGAATGCAGCACCTCCATTCCAGAGGAGATGTGTCTTAAAGGGCTTGAAAGCCTCCTGTGAAAAACCTCCTGCAATCAAACTTGACTGAATTTGTTCAGAATTCTGAGAAAACAAACATAGGTTCACCCTGCATGGTTGAAAGTCTCCTTTGCTAATCTGCAGCGAGGGGCCCATTTTAATAATTCATCTTTCTAGTGTGTTCTAGGCATTAAAAGTAATACAAATGTATAGTACTCAATGTATATCACTATATATTGTGATGTGTGTGAGTGTATTCAGTGAAATGTATTTGCAGGCAGCATACTTATTTTGGAATATCAGACTTAAATCCTTGGGGGCCTGGGGTGTGCGGAGGCCCTGGACTTTTTTTGGGGGGAGGGCCATTTTAAAATCTTGTCTCTGGGCCCACTCCAACCTTGCTACGCCCCTGAGAAGGCGGTTCCATCCTCAAACTGGTATGTTAAGAGATGCCAAAGGACAGATAGTAACCGATTCAGAGATGATCAAACAGAGATGGAAGGCGTATACTGAATATCTATACAACAGGGATATCAACATTCAAGATACTCTAGAAGATATTCCCTACTTGCAAGAACCTCTACTATGGGAAGATGAAGTTAGAGCAGCACTCCAGTCATTACCAAGTTGGAAGGCTACAGGAATTGATGGAATATATCCAGAAATATGGCAGGCAACAGAAGATGAATCAGTCAAGGCTCTAACCAAACCATGCCAGCAAATTTGGAGAACGACACAGTGGCCAACAGATTGGAAGAGGTCAGTCTACATACCCATACCAAAGAAAGGAGACTTAACAGATTGTGCAAACCATCGCACAATATTCTTAATTTCACATGCTAGCAAAATAATGCTCAGGATCATCCCAACGCAGATTAGAGTCCTACGTGGAAAGGGAAATGCCAGATGTTCAAGCTGGTTTCAGAAAAGGCCAAGGAACAAGATACATTATTGCTGATGCATGCTGGATAATTGAGAAAGTCAAAGATCACCAAAAAGAAGTCAATATTTATTTATTTATTGAATATGTGCTTTATTGACTACAGAAAAGTCTTCAGTTGTGTCAACCATGTCAAGCTGTGGAATATCTTGGGAAATGGGCATCCCGGAACACCTCATTGTTTTCATGAGAAACCTATACACAGGACAGGAAACCACAGTCCAGACGAAACATGGTGAAACAGACTGGTTCCAGACTGCCAAAGGAAGGAGTAAGACAAGGCTGTATAATTTTTCCTTATTTATTCAGTTTATATGCTGAACATATACTGAGAGAAGCTGGGTTGGAAGAAGATGAGCTTTTAAAGTTGGAGGAAGAAACATCAATAACCTGCGCTATGATGATGACTCTACTCTGATAGCTGAGAATGCAGATGATCTGCAAGTCCTAGTAATGAAAGTTAAGGAGCACAGTGAAAAAATGGGACTACAACTAAATGTAAAGAAGACTAAACTAATGACAACGGGTACAGCAACCAGTCTCAGAAGTGATCATGAAGATATTGAAGTGGTGGATAGTTTCTGCCTTTTAGGATCAACCATCAACAGTAAGGGATCCAGCAGTCAAGAAATACGCTGCAGACTAGCACTGGGTAGGGTTGCAGTGAAGGCCCTGGAAAGGATATTTAGATGCTGTGACATGTCTATATATACAAAGATTAGGATCGTTCGGACAATTGTTTTTCCCATGACACTCTATGGATGCGAAAGCTGGACTTTGAAGATAGAAAAAGTATTGACGCTTTTGAACTTTGGTGCTGGAGAAGACTTTTGAGGATACCATGGCCAGCCAGGAAAACAAACAAATGGATCATAGAACAAATCAATCCAGAATTTTCACTCGAGGCACAAATGACCAGGCTCACACTATCATACTTCGGACACATTATACGAAGACCCAGCTCCCTTGAGAAATCTATAATGCTGGGGAAAGTTAAAGGAGAGAGAAGAAGAGGACAACCAGCAGCAAGGTGCATGGACTTGATTATGACAGCAATGAATGCACCACTGAGGGATCTTAAAGGCCAAGTTGAAGACAGATAATCCTGGAGAGAATCTATCTATGTGGTCCCTAAGAGGCTAAGAGTCGACACTGACTTGACGGCACTTAATCAATCAATCAAGGTGTAATAACCCCGCATTCCACCAGAGGGTGCTATATCCAAATTGTCTTTCATTATAATTAACATAAGATTAATGTTTTGTTTTCTGTAAATATGGTCATAATGGGTTTGGACTAGAACAAGCCCTGAACCAACTCAGAACCAAAGTCAAATTAATAACAATAATCATGCCAATAATATGTAATAAATATATTGCACTTTCCACCTGCATTTAAGGATATAACATGCACATTCCCAATAATCCTTACAATTATCCTAAAAAAGAGACCTGTATTATTCACCCTGTTACAAATATTAAGGAGTGGAGAGGGAAACAATATTTAAACATAATGTCTCACTTATAGCTATCTAGTAAGCACATGACGGCACTGCAATTTGAACCTGAGCTTTTAGCTAACAGTCCAGCTTTTAACTACCACACTACACCTGCATTGCAGTCAAACTTTGGGAAAATTTAAAACAAGCTGGTTACTAAACTGGTCACCTAGGAAATCAATATTTTCCAGTCAGGCATCCTTGAACCTCACAGATGCCTGAGTGGGAAATTTTGATTTCCTTGGTGACCAATTGATTAGGTAACTTGTTGCAGCCACAGTTTATAAGCCTTTATTTAATAGACTTTTATAAAGCCTTATTAACACTAGCATTACTCTAACAGACTGCAATGCAACTTTCAGATAACACCTCTGCACAAAATATTCAAGCCAGATTTGATCAAAGGTTGATTGACATCTATGTTGGTCTATGGTGGTTTAAATCAGATGCAAAGGGTATGATTTACATACAGTATAACAGTTATGGTGCAAAAGAAATTACAAGACAACCAACGTCACAGAGGGAAGCACTCATGTTGCAGGAACATTTCCTGTTCTGCAGGCATAATCTATGATATTCAGTGCTTCTTATAAGTATCCTCTTGAAACATTCTATCCCATGTAAAACTGATTTATACCAAGTCATACCATCAGTCCAACTAGCCCAGGATTATCTTCTTTGATTGGCAGCAGCTCTTTGTGGTTCTCAGACTGCCTGATTCTTACACCAGTTCAGTCCTTGGCCAAGATGCTAAGGACCTGCCCTTAAGCCCTCGTAATAGTTATAGTCAAGTAGTGCAGCTAGATAATTTTGGAGCCTAGACCGACAGGCCTTTTGCCCCACCCCCACCCCTGCAAGATAAGCAGCCATGCTCTATTTTTTACACCAGAACTTGCTCGGGGAAACTGGGAAGTTTGGGGTTTGTTTTAATTTTTAGAAGAAATTACGAATACTTCCCACCTAGACAGTCACGTGTTTGTTCATTCATTTAACCATTCATGATTCATAGCCATGTGTTTGTTCATTCATGGAATCATTCCATTCATTACACTTATATACTGCCCAAACACTAGTCTCTAGGTGGTTTACAACCTTTAAAACAATTAAGGCAGCCAAAAGTAAAATGATTAAAAACAAAGCACTTAAATACAGTCACCAAACACCTGGTTAGACAGCTGTGTCTTGAAGGCCTTCTTAAAAACTCACAAAGTCAGATCTCGTATCTCAGCAGAGAGTGCATTCCAGTGCTCAGGAGCAGCTAAAGAGAAGGCCCAACTAAGTCACTGCCAAATGAACTGGTGGAATCTGTAGGTAGACCTCCCCAGCCTACCTTAATATGTGGTAGGGAGTATATAGAAGAAGACACTCTCATAAATAACCCGTATTGCATCTGGTGGCCGGATATGCAGATGCTCACCCACATATGCCTGAAAAGACCCAGCCAGTCAATTCAATAAGGCTTAGACAAACATTGCAACATATTATGACTGCTTATGCACATTAATCCCACTTGCTAGATGTAGGGTGTATTTGGCTGAAGCTGTCTGTGGAACATATTTTCTTTTCCACATGGGCTCTAGTTAACAGTGACAAGATCAGCATATGTGTTTCCAAGAAAGACAAATATTTCACCTGGCATTACAAATGGATTTTCCAAAGCTACTTAAGAGATGTTAGCAACTTGACTCCCAATTAAAGCCATTAAGCAATTAAAAATTTTAAACTCAGAAATTTCTAAAAGCCTGGCTAAAAAAAAAGTGTCTTAAAGGCTCTTCTGAAGGCTGGTAAAGATGTTAAACCACGAATGTCTACAGGGAGCACATTTCACAACCTAGGAGCGACTACAGAGAAGGCCTGCTCCCGAGTCACTGCCAGATGAGCCGGCAGTATATGGAGACTGGCAGTATCTCAATCTTAATGTGCAGTGGGGATCATGTTGAAGAAGGCGCTCTCCCAGGTAACCTGGTGCTAAGCCATTTAGGGCTTTAAAGGTACTTACCAGCACTTTGTATTTTGTTTGGAAACCTATTGGCAGCCAATGCAATTGCTTTAAAACAGATGTAATATGGTCTCTCCAAGACACCCTGGAGACCAATCTAGCTGCTGTATTTTGAACCTACTGAAATTTCCAAACTACATACAAAGGCAGCCCCATGTAAAGTAAATTGCAGTAGTCAGGTCTAGAGGTAACCAGAGAGTACACCACAGTTCTGAGATAATTATCCTCAATGAAGGGATGCTGTCATATCAACCGGTTGATAGAAAGCGCTCCTGGCCATAGCCTCAACCTGAGAAACCAGAGTGAGGATTGGGTCTAGAAGCCCTCCCAAGTTATGTACCTGTTCATTTGTGCGGCGTGCAACCCCATCCAGAACAGGAAGATCTATCACGTCCCTTGAAGTATGACCCCCTCACCATGAGTACCTTCGTCTTTCTTGGACTCAGCTTCAATTTATTATCTCGCATCCAGTCCATTACTGTCTGTAGGAAGGCATTTAAAGGGGCTATGCAATTTCCTGATGATGATGTCGCAGAGAAATAGATTTGGGTGTCATCAGCATATTGATACCACCCTGCTCCTAATCTCCTGATGATCTCACCCAGCAGTTTCATGTAGATGTTAAAAAGCATCGGAGATAGGAAGGAACCGTGAAGGACACCATACAATAGCTCTTGTTTCAGAGAGCAACTATTTCCAAGCAACACCATCCGGAATCTACTGGAGAGATAGGAATGGAACCACTGCAAAGCAATGCCACCTATTTCCAAATCCCCCAAGTGATTCAGAAGAAAGCCGCAGAAAGGTCCAAAAGAGTCACACTCCCTCTGAATGCCTTGGTAGAGATAATCCATCAAGCCCACCAAGGCTGTTTCCACCCCATAGCCTGCTCTAAAGCCAGCTTGAAATGGATCTAGATAATCGGTATCATCCAAAACTGCCTGGAGTTGATCAGCCACCACCCTCTCAATCACCTTGCCCATCCAAGGGAGGTTGGAGACTGGTCTATAATTATAACTGAGGGCTCTAGGGCAGGTTTCTTAAGCAAAGGTCTCACAATTGCCTCCTTCAAACATGGAGGCATCCTGCCCTCTCTCATTGAGGCATTTATGTCAACTAGGCCATCTCTAACAACTTCCCTGCTAGATGTTATAAGCCACATTGGGCATGGATCCAAAGGACAAGTGATAGGCCAAACACCTCCAAGGAGTTTGTCCACATCCTCAGGAGTAACAAATTGAAACTGATCCATTCTAATTGAACCAGAGGAGATACTGGACACCTCTTCAGTTGACCCTGCCATAAATGTGGAGTCCAAGTCGGCTCAAATATGAGATATTTTATATGCAAAAAAGTTGTTTAAAGCATCACAGTGGGTTAATGAAAAATCTAGATCTACGTTCAGAGAAGAGAGAACCTGAGTCAATCCCTTCACAAGTCTGAACAATGCCATTGGATGTGAACTTGCGGGTGCAATACGTGCAGAATAGAATCTGCATGTATTGCCACAGAATAAGCCTTCAGATAGGCTTTATGGCATGTCTTATCGGATTCAAGTCGAGTCTTCCTCGACTTACACTCTAGCTTTCTTCCTTGCTGCTTCAGCTCTCATAGCTGTTCAGTATACCATGGAGCTTGTTTTGAAGCAGAATGAAGAAAGCACTTAGGCACAATAGTGTCTACTGCCCTGGTAAGCTCCCTATTCCAGATTTCTACCAGGGCATCAACAAAATCACTGGCAGAACCAACCCTAAAATTCTCCAAGGCCTCTTGGAATCCTATAGGATCCACAAGCCTTCTTGGGCAGACCTTCCTAATAGGTCCTACACCCATGAAGAGGTGGGTTGTGTCCATGAGACCAACCTTAATCAGATGGTGGTCCATCCATGACAATGGAAATATTCTAGGCGTCTCTACCCACAGAACACCACTCTGATCTGAGCAAAAGACCAAATGGAGAATGTTACTAGCAGTGTGTGTTGGCCCCGTGACCAATTGGGATAGGCCCATAGTTGTAATGGCCGCTATGAACTCCAGAACTGCACTAGACAAGCCAGCCCCAAAGTGAACATTGAAGTCACCCAACACCAAAAGCCTGGGCGACTCCAACACCAACTCCATGACCAGCTCCATCAGCTTAGTTAGGGACTCCATTGGGCAACAGAGTCCTCGGTACACCAATAGAATCCCCACTCGATCCCGATTCCATAGGCCAAAATACACACACTCAGTGTGATCCAATTATCTAACAAGGATCCTGGTAAGGGAGAAGTTATTCCGATGGATCACAGCCACTCCCCCCACCCGCCTCTTCTTCTAACTTGCTCCACCACTGAGTACCCAGTAGGGAGGAGCTGAGCCCATACTGGACCACTAGCCTCCCCCAACCAGGTCTCAAAACAAGCCAAGTTGGCTCCCTCATCCATGATCAAATCATGGATGATTTCGGTCCTATTTTGAGCATTGCAAAGGAGCAAGTCAGATTAGCATCTGACTGCAGATTGGCTGCTGCTGCTTGAATATATTCCTACAATTCTCAATCAAAGCAATGGAATTTGCCCAAATTGATGCAACTCAGGCTATGTACAGCTCATGTTTAAGCTGAAAGTGGTGTTGTAGGGCTGTTGTTGTCCAGGGGTGGTGTTAGGTACCTGAAAGGTCTGGGGCCTAGGCCAACAGGAGCTGGCTATTACTATTACGAAATAGTAAATATTTCATAAATAGTAGCTGGGGAAAGCCAAAATTGGCTCCCATTCAGCAGTATACTCAGTCAGCACTACTGCATTCAATGCTAACAAGCCTTCATGTTTACTGTATATAGCAATTTCAAGGGTTCAAATAGTTCCACATACACAATGTCACAATCCTTAAACTAACCGTTTAGGGTAGGCCAATATTATTGTTACCCCATATTGTACATTGAAGTGGTAGATAGCTTCTGCCTTTTAGGATCAACCATCAACAGTAAAGGATCCAACAGTCAAGAAATACGCCACAGACTAGCATTGGGTAGGGTTGCAATGAAGGCCTTGGAAAAATGATATTTAGATGTCATGACGTGCCTATACCTACAAAGATTAGAATTGTTTGGACAATAGTTTTCCCTGTGACACTCTATGGATGCGAAAGCTGGACTTTGAAGAAGCAAGATAGAAAATGCTTTTGAATTTTGGTGCTGGAGAAGACTTTTGAGGATACCATGGACAGCGAGGAAAACAAACAAATGGATCATAGAACAAATCAATCCAGAATTTTCACTCAAGGCACAAATGACCAGGCTCAAGCCATCATAGTTTGGACACATTGTGCGAAGACCCAGCTCCCTTGAGAAGTCTGTAATGCTGGGAAAAGTTGAAGGAAAGAGAAGAAGAAGATGACTGGCAGCAAGGTGGATGGACTTGATTATGACAGCAGTGAATGCACCACTGAGAGATCTTAAAGGCCAAGTTGAAGACAGATCATCCTGGAGAGAATCTATCACTAAGTCTCTAAGAGTTGACACTGACTTGATGATAGTTAATCAATCAATCAATCAATCAATCAGTATTGTACAGGGGTGTGTGTGAGCTGAGGCTGAGAGGGAATGGTTTACATTAAGTCATATTGTGAGTTCATGCCTGAGGTGAGGGCTAGTGAGGACAGAGCTGCCTCTGTAATGAGGGAGGGAGGAAGTCAATTCCATCAGACCCACCTTGACCAGGCTTCTAACTGCCATCAGGCCAGTTGTCTCTGGGAAGAACTGTGTGGCAGGAGCACCAAGAGCCACCTGACACTGGTGAGGGACAAGGGCTACTCCATTAAGCCACCTCCTACTAAAAGGATTCAGAATAATACACAAACATATAGCTGCTTTATAATGAAATTTAGCTCAGTATTGTCTACCTAGAGATTCTCAACATGCTTCAAAAATGGCTTGGGACTCAGCAGACCACTTAATACACTTTTTTTGGTTCTACAAATCAAAGTACATAACCCATATGAAATGAAATGATCAAGTATAGGGTAAATTACAGATATTCAGCAACTTTCCTGCAGACCTAAATGGAGTTTGTGGACCACAGTTTGAGAACTCTGGTCTACACTGTCTGGCAGTGGCTTAGACAGAGGTCTTTCCTAGCCCTACTTGATGCCAGAGATGGAATCTGGGACCTTTTGCAATGTGCTCTGCCAGTGAGATATGGACCCTCCCCAAACATGCAAATAGGAGCTGTAATCAATTAGTCAATGAAATGTCTGTGTCTTCTGTCCCTCTTCCAAGGTATCCAGAATGATGTACACAGTCCTGTATCGTCACAACAATCCAGCAATCCAGGTAGGTTAAGCGCAGAGATAGTTACTGCCCACCCACGCCAATTCACTTGCTGAACTTCACCCCCCAGTGGGAGTTTGTGTTTTGCGGTGGAATGCGCAGGGGTTCTGTCTCACTGCAGAATCCTGTCTCTGCCTCTCTCCATAGCTCCAGGAAACAGATGCATTTTCTGAAGAAGTCCAGAGATGTTGCAAAAGGTTGTGGTCACATTCCAAGTTGTAGTTCACCCCCTGCCCTGAGGAAGGGTCACTTGAAGATCTGGATGAGAGCCTGTCAGTTGAATGGGACAAGGAGAGTTGAAGCAATGGAAAAATCTTGTCTCTCTGTTTAGACTTCATCGAATTCTCCTGTGCAAATTAAAATACAGTATGACAATCAGCAGTTTAATAAGAGCGATGGGCCAAACACAGAGGTGATGTGTAAGCAAAATAACTTGCACATCTGGAAGGGAGTTTGGGTCAGTGTGACACGTAACAAGTGTCAGAGCAAGTGCATGGAAGAGACATCCTCCTGTTAAGCCTGCTTTCTTGGTAGTTTGCCTATGCTGCTGAATTAAAATCCCATAGCCCTATCTCCTCTCAGTGAATTATTGGAAGATGGGGAATAAGAGGAACTTTGCCTTGTTTTGTTCTCTGCTACGAACTCTTGGAAGGCCTTGATTATTTCGTAATATGTGTAGGGTTCAGCACTGTAATCGTCATAGACCCATGGGAGTGCAGCTAGGAGTACGGGCAAGATTGCACGCTCTGGTGTTACCAGAAAGCCTTGGAGACGTATCCATCATCCAAATAATTTCACCTTGACCCATTGTGTGAAGCAAAGGTAAAAAATAGCTCTTTCATCAGTGGATGTCTGCACAGCTGTAGGCCACAGGCATTCTGTGCCATTCAAAGCAATCCTGCTCATGCAGCTCAGACCTATGCATGTTGAGTGAGAAGCAGGGGCAACCCACAGTATTGTGGAGCCTGAGGTGAGGTGCCCAGTGCTGTCTTGCCCCATGGACCACCTGATGGCGACCAGCCCCCTTTCAAAATGGATCTGTGCAAGTGATGAAGTGGGGCAGCGGCAGGGAGGAAGGTGGGTGGCCGGTGGCTTCCTCTTCTCTCCTCGGCCCCTGCTAACTGAGCCAAGAGGCACCTTTTTAAAGCAGTGGTTCTCTTTATTGAGCAGAGGGAGAGCAACTGGCCCTGTCCATCCCCAGCACCGCATCCCTCCAATGGCTGTGTTGGTGTCTATCTTATGTTTCTTTTTTAGATCGTGAGCCGTTTGGGGACAAGGAGCCGTCTTTATTTATCTATCTATATCTATGTAAACGGCTTTGGAAACTTTTGTTGAAAAGTGGTATATAAATGTTTGTTGTATATAAATATTTGTCTTTGTCCGGCTACACGTCCCTGTCCCCTTTACCAAGCCTGCTTAGGCTTACTAGGTCCAGCCTCAGAGCAGGGACGGGGAGGGGGTTGAGCGTCACCCTGTGTCTCCTCCATCCCAGGCTGCTTGCTCCTGGTGTCTGCTCCTCTCCGGGGGCCCCTGACACTCTCCACCAGCCAGCCTCTCATCCCCAGTCAGCTCCTTATATGCCTCCTCACAGGCTATGCACTGCCTGCCCCCAATTACGGGACCAATGTCCCTCTTTATTCCCTGTAATTGACTACCCCTTACAGCTGTTGCCAATGCCTCTCCCCCTTCTCCTTCCTCCTGCTCAGACCCCCCTCCCTTCCGGAGGCGTGCTGCTGATGTTATCCTCGCGCTCCTCCCCTTCGGCCCTTTCAGGGCACTGCCCCTCCTCCAGTGGAGCCGCGTCCCCGCTCAACATTGGCAGTCTTTCCTCCACTTCTCCCCGGCTGCCACCCTCCCCTGCCTCCTCGAACCCCTCACCACTCCATCCTCGGAGCTAAGGACAGCAGGCCTCGCCAGGTAGTCGTATTTGTAAGGAGAATCACTCCTTGCAAAGCTTGCAAAGATCACATTGGTCCTGAAGTTACCCAGTGGCAGTGGCAGGGGGCATCTCATTGCCCTGCTGCAGGTGCCCCAATAATATGCCAACGGAGGCAGCCAGCTCACCTCATCAAAGGTCTCCCCTGCTCAGAACTAAGTCCCATTGAATTCATTTGGATGAACTCCCAATGAGTATGGATAGGGTTGCCAGGGGTGTAGCTATAGCTGAGCAAGGAGGGGACCCTAAACAAAGGTCCCTGAGAAGCCCCTAAAGCAGAGAGCCCCTATAGGGATGTGTAGCCTCTAGACAGGCAAGAGTTTGCTCTCCTCCTCCCTGACTGCCCTAGAGGGCAGGGACCCATCTTCAGTTCTTGTCCCAGGGCCCACTCCAACCTTGCTATGACCCTGAGGTTTGCAGCTTTACTGCTGTGGATGAATCACAAGCAATTTCATTTAACTTGTTTCCCCTTCCTTATTACTCGCCAACAATACTCGGATAGGACTGGACATTTTTAACTTTCTGAATAAGCTCTCTAGGAATGGGGAAGGACTTGAGTCACCTCCTTCTGCCATCTCATTTCCTCTGAAGGTTAGGATGGGGTGCGGGGAGTGGGGAATTGTTTGAGGTTTGGGCCAATATAACTCACCACAGAGAGAATGTTACAAACAGAAGTTGAATCCACAAAACTGTAGCATGGAACACCAAAGGATCTTGTGAGTGTAAGCCTCCAAATGTTCACTTTCTGCAAGCCCCATTAAAATTAATGGGATTTGCCCAACATTTGTGCTTAATGGTAGGTTGAACATATGGTCTTCCATTTAGAAACCTCCAACAGCCTATTAAAGCATGATGGTTATCAGTCTTAGTATGGGAAAGAGCCCACTTGCAGAGCTGTTAATATATATATTTAATTAAACTAGGTAAAATATATTTCTACACTAAGGAATTCAAAAATTACCCTTCTCATGTATTTGCAAGCTGTGTTCCGAATTCTGTACTGTATTTACCTGAATCCAAGACTATGTTTTTTCTGATTTGGTGATATTAGAAATCAGGAGGTCATCTTAAATTCAGTGCCTTTGGAGTAAATGCAGGTATAACCTATAATTAACCTCTACTTTTTAAGGGAATCGTCTTAAATTCAGAGTTGTCCTTGACTTGGGTAAATATGGTGTATTAGTTTTTGCAACTGTTGGGCTGTTGTACAAGAAGCAATTTGATTTCAGGTGGAAAGGCTAAGAGTAGTTAATAGATAGTAGGAGGGTAAAGGAGTATGTTTGGACCATGTACATTTAGTCATACAAGTTTTTGCTGGAAGTGGCCCCAATCCAGCTAAGAAGAACTTTGTATGCAAACCGACCTCCATTTGCATATCACTCAACTGTGGCTGTAAATCAGATGTCTGTGGATCCTCCTTCTTGGATTGCTTTCCAGGAGATGTGCCTTTGATTGCTCATCCCCAACTGTATTCTGGCACAACTAGTCAGGTACCTTTTGAAATCATGTCTAGAGCCAAATCAGGGCAATTCTTTGCACATTTCCAGCAGAGGGAATATCAGCTGGTCTGGAAAATGTGAGGCTAATTGTGAATTCAAACATCCAGATGGAAGCAGTGCCACTAGGACATGGATTGTGTGAAGTGCCTCCTATGGGGTCCAGGGTCCAGACAGGGGCTTTACCCAACCCTGCCTGAAGATGGAAGGGATTGAACCTGGGATCTTCCACATGCCAAGCAGATGTTCTGCCACTGAGCTGCAGCCCCCCTCCAAACCACACCACACCACAACGCTGAAGCATATTGATTCATTCATTCAATTTCCATACCGCCCTTCCAAAAATGGCTCAGGGCGGTTTACAAAGAGAAATAACAAACAAACAAGATGGAACCCTGTCCCCAAAGGGCTCACATTCTAAAAAGAAACATAAGACACACACCAGCAACAGTCACTGGAGGTACTGTGCTGGGGGTGGATAGGGCCAGTTACTCTCCCCCTGCTAAATAAAGAGAATCACCATGTTAAAAAGGTGCCTCTTTGCTAAGTTAGCATATGATTGAATCCTGTTGATCTGGAGCCAAGGGTAGACTGACATCCTATGCTATAGCAGAACATAGCGCAGTGTTATAGCTTGCAGGCTAAACCTCTTTTTATTGGATACAGAAATGGGAAAGGGCCATTAGCAGAGCACATTCTTTGCATCTTGTAGAAAAAGCCCCATGCTCAATCCCTGGCATTCTCAGGCATCAGGGTTGAAAAAGACCCCTGAAGAGCTGCTGCCAGTAAGAGCAGACACCATGATAGCAGGCAGAGCTAAAAGGAGCCATTAGTCTGACTTGCTCTAAAGCCCTATTTCAAAATAGTGTTAGAGTGCCGGATGGGTGAAAAATAGCAGGCATCAAAGGTGTGCTGGCAAGGTTTGGATTTAGTTGGAAGAGAGGGGAAATGGCAGCAACAGATGCGGGCAGGAAGACACTCTTACCTTGTGCAAACAGTTCCCCAAGCAAATAAATCATTCTAGAAATCAAAGTTAAGAAAGACTGGAGGGGCGAGGGGGGGGTGGGGGTGGGGGGGGGTCACCCTGTCCACCACCCCCCACCAGCTAAGACACATTTGTTCCCAATGACATTTTTTTCTCCCTGCACTTTGTACAGACTAGTTTTCAAATACTTTCTGTCTGGTGTAACCAAGAACATATGTTGTACTTTAAACAAATAGACAAGGCTCAGTTTTGTCTGCCGCTACACTGCATTGCTTGATAGGGAAATGGAGGGGTCTTATGAGGACTACTTGTGGATACTTTTATATTCCTTGAAATGTTCTGTTGTTTTTCCCCAAAGCAACTGGGAAAGGAGAGGATTCACTCACCCACACATGCATACACCCCAATGCCAATATTCTCTGCATTGTGTTTGACTAACTTGGAGTTTTTTTCCAAGAGGCAGCCGTCATAATGAACAAGAAACAAATATCTCTCCATCAGTAACTTGTTCCTCTGCTTAATGCAACATACCAGGCCTGCCCAAAATTGGCCCATCTCTAGCATCTGGATGTTATGGGGTGTTCCTTGGTCTCCCTGCTTGCAACACCATAATTTGCATTATCTTAGCATGGATTCACACTCCTATCTCCATGCATAATCTCTTTTCCTTGAGTCCTGTACTGTTATTTGCAAATACGACTTTTACGTGGAAATGTGGTTTTAAAATTATTTATTTATTTATTACATTTATAAACCGCCCCATCCAGAGGCTCTGGGCGGTATACAATAACTTTTAAAAAGACATAAAACCCACAATTAAAACAATGCTAAAACAATATAAAAGCGATTAAAAAATGATTAAAACTATTTAAAACCAATTGAAATACTTTTAAAAACAACACCACTTTATAAGCCTTGGAAGGCCAGGCCAAATAAATAGGTTTTTAGGGCTCTCTTAAAGGCTGACAGCGAGCCTAAACTGTGGATATCTGCCGGGAGTGCATTCCACAGACCAGGAGCAGCTGCAGAAAAGGCCCGGTTCTGAGTCGCCACCAGACATACCAGTGGTAACTGGAGACGGACATCTCCAGATGACCTCAACGAGCAATGGGGATCATACCGAAGAAGGCACTCTCTAAGGTAACCCGGACCCAAGCCGTTCAGGGCTTTAAAGGTAATAACCAGCACTTTGTATTTCGCCCAGAAACATATTGGCAGCCAGTGCAGCTGTTTTAAGACAGGCATAATATGGTCTCTCCGGGTTACCCTAGAGACCAATCTGGCTGCCGCATTTTGGACTAACTGAAGTTTCCGAACTACATACAAAGGCAGCCCCATGTAGAGCACATTACAGTAGTCAAGCCTGGAGGTTACCAGCTGATGCACCACTGTTTTGAGATTGAAGTTTTCTTCAAGGAATGGACACAGCTGTCGAATCAGCCGAAGCTGATAGAAAGCGCTCCTTGCCATAGCCTCCACCTGAAATACCATGGTGAGGCCTGGATCCAAGAGCACTCCCAAGCTGTGTACCTGTTCCTTCTGGGGGAGTGTAACCCCATCCAGTACAGGAAGATCTAACTCATCCCTTAAATTCCAATTCCCCACAATGAGCACCTCCGTCTTGCTTGGATTCAGCTTCAATTTGTTATCCCTCATCCAGCCCATTACTGCCCGTAGGCAGGCATTTAGGGAGCGAATGCCATTTCCTGATGAAGATGAAGATGATGATGATAAGGAGAAATAGATTTGGGTGTCATCAGCATACTGATAACACCCTACAACAAATCTCCTGATGACCTCATCCAGCGGTTTCATGTAAATATTAAAAAGCATTGGTGACAAAATGGAGCCCTGAGGGACTCCATATAATAGCTCCCATTTTAGAGAGGAACTGTCACCAAGCTCCACCATCTGGAATCTGCCTCAGAGACAGGAGCGGAACCACTGCAAAGCAGTGCCTCCTATCCCCAATTCCCCCAGAAGGATACCATGGTCGATGGTATCGAACGCTGCCGAGAGATCCAAAAGAACCAACAGTCACACTCCCTCTGTCAATTCCCCAGTAAAGGTCATCCATCGGGCCGACCAAGGCAGACTCAACCTCATAGCCCGCTCTAAAGCCAGTTTGAAATGGGTCTAGATAATCGGTTTCCTCTCAAACCGCCTGGAGCTGGTTAGCCACCACTCTCTCAATCACCTTACCCAACCAAGGGAGAATGGAGACCAGCCTATAACTGTCCATCACTGAGGGAACTAGGGAAGGCTTCTTAAGAAGTGTTCTAATCATTGCCTCCTTCAAACAAGGAGGCATCCTACCCTCCCTCAGCGATGAGTTAATGATATTAACTAGATTGATCTCCAACAATCTCCCTGCTAGATAGAAGCAGCCAAGTCGGGCAAGGATCCAGAGAGCAAGTGGTAGGCCGCACCGCCCCAAGCAGCTTGTCCACATCATCAGGCATCACAGATTGAAACTGATCCAGCCTAATACGGCAAGAGGGATTGCTGGACACCCCCTTCACAGACTCTGCAAAAAACAGTGGAGTCCCAAGTCGGCCCAAATACAGGAGATTTTGTCCGCAAAGAACCCACTGAAAGCATCATAGGTTTTAGACCAGTCTAGGACAGAATTTCTGCTGCCACCAGCTAGGGCAGGAATTGAAAAGAGGGAAAGCGCCAGCATCTACGGCCCTGCTCCTTCTTGACTGGCTTGCAGAACCAATATCAGTCAAGGACCCCCTTGGGCAACTGCTGATGGCCCAGCGTTTGAGGAAGCCCACCACTGGCTTGATCACTGAGAAGGACTTGGGCCCAGCAAACAGTAGCTGCCCATTAGGCGTCCCCCCCACCACTCCCTTTACTATGGTGGCAGACAAGGATTTCTCTCTATATTTCTTTAACTCTCAGTGAATCAGCAGCAGGCAAAAATGGGTTTTGGCACACACCCATGCCTGCCCCACATCAGTGTCTCGTAGGAACTTTTTATATAGAGGAGCAGAGAAAAATGGCACACACAGAGCCCACCCCAGTCTGAACTGGTGCAGTCCACTCCATCACTTTAGCATTCTACAACCACATTCTGCTACATATGTCGAGTAGACTTGAGAGGATTTTCCCATACATTTTGGACTCATAGAGTCAGTTAGTTATGAAGTGCATTTATAAGAACATAAGAACGGCCCTGCTGGATCAGGCCCAAGGATGCCCATCTAGTCCAGCATCCTGTTTCGCACAGTGGCCCACCAGATGCCTCTGGGAAGCCCACAGGCAAGAGCTTAGGGTGTGCCCTCCCTCCTGCTGTTACTCCCTTGCAACTGGTACTCAGAGGCATCCTGCCTCTGAGGCTGGAGGTGGCCTATAACCCTCTGACTAGTAGCCGTTGATAGACCTCTCTTCCATGAAGTTATCCAAACCCCTCTTAAAGCCATCCAGGTTGTTGGCTGTCACCACATCCTGTGGCAGAGAATTCCACAAGTGGATTATGCGTTGTGTGAAAAAGTACTTCTGTTTGTTGGTCCTAAATTTCCTGGCAATCAATTTCATGGGATGACCCCTGGTTCTAGTGTTATGTGAGAGGGAGAAGAATTTCTCTCTATCCACTCTCTCTGCAACATGCATGATTTTATAGACTTCTCTCATGTCTCCCTGCAGTCGTCTTTTTTCTAAACTAAATAGCCCCAGGTGTTGTAGCCTTGCCTCATAAGAAAGGTGCTCTAGGCCCTTGATCATCAATGTCCTTCTTTAGGCGTGGTGACCAAAATTGTATGCAGTACTCCAAGTATGGCTGCACCATAGTTTTATATAAGGGCATTATAATGTTAGCATTTTATTTTCAGTTCCTTTCCTAATGATCAGGGGCAGATTAAGCTCTTTGCCGCCCCAGCGGCAAGGGAGGATGGAGAGTTAAATCTCTTTTTTTAAGGTTAAAACCGCCACCACACAGCAGTGCACGGCATGGCAGCAGAGAGGGCGGCAATACCCTTCCTTACCCAAGCCCGCCTACCTCCCAAATGATAGCTATCACCCAATTTCGGGCTTTTCTCTGTGTGTGCGTGTGCGTGTGCGTGCATGCACAGAAAGGCCCAAAATCAGGCGATAGCTATCATTTGGGAAGTAGGCAGGCTTGCGTGAGGAGGGGTATTGCTGCTCTCTTCACCACCACACTGCCACGCTGCAACGCAACGGTGATTTCAAAGTTAAAAAATAGATTTGAAACCATCACCACCCCTTTAAAGTTGTTGGTTTAAAAAAAGAAAAAAGACCAAAATTTGCTGCTGGGGGAATTTTGGCTCCATAGGCAGTTGCCTCTACTTCCTCTCCTTTAATCTGCCAGTGCTAATGATCCTTAACATGGAATTGGCCTTTTTCACAGCTGTCACACATTGAGTCAACACTTTCAATGAACTTCCACCACAACCCCAAGATCTCTCTCCTGGTCAGTCACTGACAGCTCAGATCCTATCAGTGTATATGTGAAGTTGGGGTTTTTTGTCCCAATATGCATCACTTTACACTTGCCAACATTGAACCGCATTTGCCATTTTTATCGCCCACTCACCCAGTTTGGAGAGACCCTTTTGGAGCTCCTCACAATCTGTTTTGGATTTCACTACCCTAAATAATTTGGTATCATCTGCAAATTTGGCCACCTTGCTGCTTACCCCTCTGTCCCTGAGAAGCCTGGTTCAGGAACAGGTATATGCTCTGCATCCTGCCATGAAGACAGATGCAAATAACTCGTTTAGCTTCTCTGCAACCTCCATATCCTCCTTAATAATCCCTTTCACTCCCTCATTGTCTAATGGTCCAACTGCCTCCCTGGCAGGTTTCCTGCTTCTGATGTATTTAAAGAAGTTTTTGTTATTCCCCTTGATGCTTTTAGTTAAATGTTTCTCAAACACTTTTTTCCAGGGGCGTACCATTGATTAGGCAAGGGGAGACAGTTGTCTCCTGGCCCGCTGCCTGAAAGCCACCCCGCCCCATAGAGGCCAGTCACACACACCTACCCCCTGCCGCCACGGCACCACCTGATTGCAGCGGGCTGTGCAATGGCCAACAGCCTCCTCAGCGCAGTGAGGGCGCCAATGGGGGGCGGCTTTCCCTTGCCTTCAAGGCAAGAGCTGAGAAGCTGCACCTACACGCCCTCTCTCTTCCGGTTAGGGCAGGTCAGCAGCTGCCTGCCTGCCTCATGTGCCTCTGACTGAGTAGCAGGAGGCGCATGGGAAGCTAGGCAGCCGTGAGGTCGGCCAGCCCGCCCAGTGGCATTGCAATTTGCAAAACAAACAAACTTGAAGGAAGGACCTGAGGAGGAGACAAGGAGGAGAGAAGCTCCAGAGCAAGCAGGGTAGGGACTGCTGCTGCAGCGGGCCAGTCTCCGGGTGAGGGCCAGGGGTGGCATGTGAACAGCCAGTGTGTGGGCTTGCACAGCTCAAGCCTCTGAAATCAGGCTTCCCTCTCTTCTTTCTCGCAGCCCCATCTCCACCTGTAGCCACAGGTGGGCATGAGGAGCCATAACTCACACACACACACACACACACACACACTTCTCCTTGACACCTCAGCCCTGGCCGATCTATTTTCACAGAGCTTCTCCTTGGCTGGAAAGAAATGCCTTCTGGCTCATGTTACAGACTTCCACCCAAGCAGCAGAAGAATGCATTAGCATTTGCATGCTAATTGTTTGTCAGTTAGAGAGACAGAGGGGACCAGGCTGGCAGGGAAGTTCCTTGCTGTCCGAAAGCAAAGACAAGACAACTCTTTCTGTTTGTTTTAAAATATCATTTAAATTTTATAAGAATTACTTATCAGCTTTCCCCAGTATGAAACATACCTTTTTGCTTTAAAAATCCATTCATTGATCAGCCATTAGTGCAGAATGCTGCATGCTTTAGCTATTGAGAAAATGGGAGCCTTTTTGGTTAGTGAGTGCTCGCATTCATTGTCCCCTTTTGCATTTGTAAGGTGGGGGAATACCTTGCAAATGCAAAATGGGACAATACATGCTCTGCCTTGAGTGGAAATTCAGGCAGAGCTGAACAATTCCTTCAAAAAGGAAGGAGTCTTGCCGATTGAAAGCCCAACCCTGCACAGTGTGGGTGCACTCAGAAATAAATCGTATTGAATGGGCATAGTTGTAACCAGGTCATCTACTGTACTTAAAAGCAGAGCCAGTTTTAAGTTCAGCTTTGTTAGCTGTTGTATTAGTTGTAACTGTAGTTGGGATAGTGAGCAGAGACATGGGGCCAGGAGAAGGAGAGGAAGGCAGCAAGGGCCCCATTTTAAAATATCATCTCTGGGCCCACTCCAACCTTGGTACGTCCCTGCTCTTTTCGTCTCCCTTATTGTCACATTCATCTCTCCCCCCCCCCGCCCCGCAGAGTTTGTGTTCCTTTCTGTACTCTTTAAGGACGTTTATGTATACCATTTGCAGGCTTCCCTATAAAAATGAAAGCAGGATCATAATCTCTTCCCCATGGCTGTTCACAATCCACAATGTATATATGTGGGCACCTTCATAACTGAGCTATGCATTTGTATTTTTGTACTTTGTAATTAGCACCCAAGTACAAGAGTACACTTTAAGTGGCGCAGCGGGGAAATGCTTGACTAACAAGCAGAAGGTTGCCGGTTCCAATCCCCACTGGTACTATATCGGGCAGCAGAGATATAGGAAGATGCTGAAAGGCATCATCTTATACTGCGCGGGAGGAGGCAATGGTAAACCCCTCCTGTATTCTACCAAAGACAACCACAGGGCTCTGTGGGCGCCAGGAGTCAAAATCGACTCGATAGTACACTTTACCTTTACAAAAGTAATGGCTGAAATATCTCTGATTCTGACCCTAATCCAGAGTTTCATAGGTAGGTAACTTCTCCTCTTTCCCTCATGCACACTTCATGCCAGAGGTAGTCTTGTAGTTTGGGTGCACCAATGTGTTTGAGTGGTAGAAAGAAAGCAGGGCACCAAAATACTATAGAGACAGCTTCAGTGCATTCATGTAATAATGCCATATTCTTTTTAATGTTTTTCTTGAACAGTTTCTGTGATTATAGATTACTGTATTTATCTGAATAGAAGGCGACTCTGAACTTAAGATGATGTCTTAAAAGATAGAGGTTAAATACAGGTTATACCTATATCTACCCCAAACAAAGAGGACTCAAGATGACCCCCCTATATTTAAGAACAAAATAATTTTTTCTTAAAAGTTTTAAACTGTTCTGAAATGGTTTGAAACTGGTTTTAAATTTGTTTTTCTATTGTTTTAACCTGATGGTTTTAAATTATTGTTAGTTTTTTGTTTTGTTGTTATGCACTGACCAGAACCTCTGGATAAGGTGGTATAAAAATGTGATACATACATACCTCATGATAAATAAATAGATGCACTAAACAAACAAACAAACACTGGATTTGGGTAAATAAAGTATTTTTTTTTAATTTCTATATGTGCACATGAATTTAGGAAGCTGGCTCAGTATGGTCAGCAATGATAGGAAGCAGCTCTACAACTTTTCAGACAGAGATTTTTCCCAGTCCTGTCTCGAAATGCCAGGGATTATAAACCACCTTGAGTTTGGGAAAGGTTGTTAATAAGTTATAACAAATAAGTCAATAAAACAAAATAACCCTATCTTTATCTAAACATGAGAGACGTGTAAACTAAAACGATTTAACACCAGATTACCACTAGTGAAGAACTGTGGAGCCATTTTCACTGGTACTTCTAGGATTGCCCATGTTCTAGGGCAAAAGGCAACCTTGGATTTCCCAATGATTACAAAAGAGACAACCAGGCCATTTATCACTTTTCCTTTGCTAAGTGACCCCGGATAACAGTTGAAATCATGAACATTGAGCCTTTCAAAACATCAGATGACTAAGAGTTGTTTGTGTTATTGTGGGTTGTTGTTTTTTAATGGCTTCCCTACTTGGAAAGCTTGTTGGCATTTTTAGATATAGAATTAAGGTCAGGGAAATGAAAAAAAAATAAACCAGTTCTGGAGCAACTTCATAGTTCATATGGTATCCATCATTAATATTATGTGAAGATACTGCTGAGTGGGTTACAGCAGTTGGGAGTGAGGAGAACATTCAGATTTCTTGTTTTAGTTGGCTTTATTGTACCATTACATCATTGAACCTATATTCTTTATACACCCCAAGTTTTAAAATAACATAAAGATTTAAACATTTTGATTCCTTCAACATCTACATTCATGTTATTTCAAAACCTTAGTATCTATAAAAGACACAGATCATATGATGTAATGGTGCAATAAAACACAGAGAGAAATATGACAGTATTAGGAATCTTTTTTCCCTGCCTTCCCTAGCTACATCTGAATCAGCAGACGGATTCTAGTGATCTTCCAATCCATCATCCTGACCTTAATTTTACGGTTAAAAGTTTCAACCACATTTCCCCAAAGTGGAAATTACTTGAAAAATCAAAACACAACTGTGTCGACTGTCATTTGTCAGTGCTCATTCAAAAACAAAAAACAAAAAAAACAACCAACCCACCCCCCCAACCAAAAACACCCCATCATTTCAGGTCACTTAACAAAGGAAAAAGGGATGAATGGATAAGTCATTTTGTGATATGCTGTTGCCAACTTCCTATCCTCAGCACAAATTGGGAGTCTGCAAAATGCATTTAATCACTGATACATTGACATGGCCTCCCCAGTCCTATATTATTTTGGCAGCTATCATATCTTATTATATCTGGCAAACATGGTGCAGGTGGTCTGTCAGTAGAAATCGCATCATCTCAAGTACCAATGGTTTTTCTGAACAGTTTTTTGCATAAGGAATATGCAGTGGTTATCTATTTATCAAGACAATGTTCCTCACAACTAGCATTATCTGGTCCTGGGAAATCACATGTTCCATGCAGTATGATAGCAGTAGAGAGTAGAGCCTACAAGCAAATGCAGACTGCATGATGGACTACTACTATATCTTCCAAAAAGCTACTCTGGACTTCTAAAGAAGCAGTGGGATATAAGCAGGAAGCACTCTGTCCCACCTGAAAATACCCAAGAGCTATGCAACGTATGTTTGGGTGGCACAGAAGACTTCCTGGGGAAGGAGAGGACATCCAAAATTGCCACTTCCCTGCTGCACCAGTGCAGTTGGGAAGTTCTGTCCGGCTGTTCTCTCGCTGCCCTGGCCCATCCTTGCTCTGTCTATCAGCCAGTGACGTTTTGCTTTAGAACCATTAATTCAAAGATGTGTCTGCTTATCCTAATAATCTACATCATTTCTTAGCAATGTGTTTTATGGAGATAATCGCCCTGAAAGTTATTCTGATGACATACATAAAGAGTTAACGACCGAAGTATCTGTGCATCGTTTACAAATATGACAGTGCTGGACTTGGAGAGATGACTAACTCCTGGAAAATCCTGTTGTGTGGCAGCTGCACTTCTTCTTTTTTTTTTTTACTGTAGCTACAGCTGCAGTCATTTCCCTTTGAAGATGCATCATTTCCCAAGACACATCCTGCCTCAAAAGGGCAATGGTGTCTGTAACTCTATTTTGTCGCATTCTTTCAGATGGGTAAGGATTTTAATTCATTTCCTCATTTAGATGTGGGGAAAGTAAAATGTACTGTCCAGACAGCATGAATCTTGACCTCTTCTGTCAATATTTGCCTCACCATGTCAGAATAACTGTTACAGCTTTCTGGCCACACTGAGCCAGATGGACCAGTTGTCTGACTCAGTATAAGATAGCTTCATATATTCATATGTACGTATAGAAATAAAATCAGAATAAATACCATCTACAATCAGCAGAAACAGGTCTAAATCTGAGAGTCCTTTGGAAAGACCTTTGGGCTGTACCAGGTCAATGCAAGAGTACTTTTTGCCTGCTGATGCACTTCAGGCTCTCGCTTTGCCAGGTTCCAGGTTCTCCAGTCCAACACCCATCTCAAGCTCCCAGCTTCAACACCAGCCCATGATCTTAGGCGCCCTGAGCTTCAGAACATCTTTTCTGAGGTTCCAGGTATGCCTGCCTAGTATAGCTCTGGCACTAGAGTGATGAATAGGGTGGAGCAACCGGGCAGCATTTCTAATTGCTGTTAGAGGAAAAGTGACATTGACCTCTTCAGAAATACCAACTGCATGTCCCCTGAATGTTAAAGTTCCCATGCCTCGAATACTTCAGCACCCTCTTCCATTTGCCTAGAGAAGTCCCACTCTTTTAGTGTGATAAACTCCTCTAACAGAATATAGGACCTGATATGTGCTTATGCATTCCAGTGTCAAGAGCACTAAATTCAGTCAGCATCTGCGTGTGAGCAGCATTTCCCCCTCCTATGTTCTGTGGAAACCAAGAACCAAAGTCCTGCTGTGTGTAGTGTGATGACTTAGAAGAATTGTTATTTATTTCTTGTTTGTTTACTGTTCCCCCTCCAAAGTGCAGTCCTTAAGGAGTTCTATCATCTCACAGGGAATTCTATGCTTCAGTCATATGTCTCTTAGGACCATCATTTTTATCCTGCAACAGACGCTTACGGATTCCTTCATTTCTCCTTTATTTACACATTCCCTTCCACCCTTGAGAGACCCATGCGCAATCACTATTGGCGGCAGAAGGATGACTGGAAGGAACTCCCTTTTGAGCTTGTCAGTGTTGCTATCATCCAAAAAGTGAGCTGTTGGGTGATGCAAGGCACTCCCTTCCCTCCGGGACTGTGCTCTTTACCTCATCTTGAAAGGATTTGTTGCTTGGTGATATCAGCCTTGAGTGAAACAGTGATCGCTCGATAGAATGTAATGCTAATACTTGCACGCTCACATCACAAAATCCACTCCATAAAACGTGCACAGCTACTTTTTATTAACCACTTAACTCTGAGTCGCAAAATATTCTTCAAACATCTTTGAGACCCTGAGCAATATGAATTTAAGGACTGATCAAAGGGTAATCAAAGGGTAAATGATAGGTGGGGGGGGATGTTGAAGGTAAAGATGGAAAACACCCTGTGTGTTACTAGTCACAGCATTTCCACTGCATTCTTTCATGGAGGGGGAAGATGATTATCTTGTAGAACCACCAGACATTTCATCCTCTCCAAATGAGGGAGGACAGATACCATTAGAGCACTGCTTGCAGTACAAGAGACATCTCATAGGTGTGTTGCTGACTCCAGGCTTGTGTGGTCTGTTTTTTCCCTTTTTCACTAGAACTCCAGTGGCCCATCACTTACAAATTGTTAGGGCATGTTTTACTTTGTGGCCCATTTTATCATGATCTAAGACAGTCCTTAATTACTCCCCTATTAGTAAGTTTTCTGGGACATTTGGATTCATTTTATTTAATTTGTCTTTTTTCTGATAAATATTCAGGAGTCACATATGATGCTGCAAATATCTGTGCTGCAGTATGCAAAATATGATGTGAGCTAATTAAGGATAAATAAGGATTGCATTGGACAAAGCCTGTATGCTCCTTACCATATTTGTAATTTTACTACATTTGTGTGTACAAGACTGTGAAGTGGATCGGAGGCTGAAATAAAGATGATGTTGACAAATCAAGTGTGCATACATAAGATCTGCTCACAGAGTTAAGGCATAACTAATATGCATAAATCTAAGTATGTGCTCTTCCTTAAGAACATAAGAACTGTCTTGCTGAAGCAGTCCATGGAATACTCTAGCTGTGTGCCTCACTGTGACCAGTCAGATGACTCTGGGAAAGCCCACAACTGAGCCTTGTGATGATGCTGTGAATCCAATAATCAGAGGTATCCTGCCTCTAATGTGAAGGATTTGTTTGGGGGTATAATGGCTATTAGCCAATGATGAGCTTTTCCTGCCTGATGTTATCTAATTGTATTTTGAAGACATCAGAAGGATAGTACATATAGAGCCTATTCACCACAAGTCTGTTCTGCTTCCTGCCTCTAAAATGGGAAACTGGCATGAGGGTATAGGAGCCTCTAGCTTATAGCTCTGGCCATCTCGTCAAACATTCCACCTGTTAGCCAAAGTAAAATAAAAAGAGTGTACAACCACAAAGCTGCCTGATGCAGCATGTGGCAATGGCAAAAGATGCTCCTACAGGACAGGACTAAGATGCGGGTGCTTCAGTCCACAAAAATTCCAGCTACAGATAGCCACTAGGTCAGGGGTGTCAAACTCAATTGGATGGTGGACCAGATTTTATTCTGCTGGACTTTCGGGGACCGAACAGAACCCTGCACTACATTCTGTTGCCTTATGCCTGCCTTGCACCCCCTTGTGCTGCTTCCTGTCTTCCTCCTCCTCCTCCTCCTCCTCCTCCTCTCTCTCTCTCTCTCCCTCCCTCCCTCCCTCTCTCTCCCTCTCCCTCCCTCCCTCCCTTATTATTATGATTATTGTTGTTGTTTACTCAGTCAGACAGGTGTTATTGACTGATTTGTTTTATCCAGACATCGAGTCCTTCCCAAGGACCTGGGATGGCTGAATTTTCATATCAATGTTGTTGCTGTTGTTATAGATATCGTCACAAAATATAGGCTGTTTCCAGTAAAGTTGCTTTTTGTAATTGGCTGATGGTGATTTCTGTGGCCCCTATGGTGTTGAGGTGCTCTTCAAGTTGTTTTGGAATTGCACCTAGGGCGCCAATTATCACTGGGATTTCTACAACTTTTTCAATTTTATGGTCCCACCAATTTTTGGCTACAGGTAGCTTGTATTGTTTGCAGATGTTCCAGTGTATCTTCCCTGGATACTATTATTATTATTATTATTATTATTATTATTATTATTATTATTATTATTATTATTATTATTACATTTATATCCCGCTCTTCCTCCAAGGAGCCCAGAGCGGTGTACTACATACTTGAGTTCCCCTTTGACAACAACCCTGTGAAGTATGTTAGGCTGAGAGAAAAGTGACTGGGCCAGAGTCACCCAGCTAGTTTCATTCACTTAAATTAGCTGAATACACTACTTTTTGCACCGGAATATGCTTGGTGAAAACTTAGCTCTCTGAAGAAATTCTCAATATATTACTTCCCAGTTACCTATAGATACCAAATTTTGCATGAACAATCTTGCCATTTAATTGGCTGAATGCATCATTTTTTACAGCAGAATATGCTCAAAGGAAATTTAATGTTCTTTCTATTTTTCAGAAAAAAGAATCTGAATGTTGTGTTTTAACAGTTATTGTTCTCAATAGATTTTTAACACTCAATACTCATCTCAATAACTCCAAAATAACATGTTGTATATTTGTATATAAATAGTAATATTTTATGTTTTGTTATTTTAGAAGTTTGTCCCGGGGGTGTGTGTGTGTCCTGTAGTGTGAGGGGTGGAGTTAGAAAGAAAAGGAAGGGAAAAGAGAAGGAGAAAACAGAGTTGTTTCTTAATAAAGTCTTAGTTAAACTAGCATAAGGTTACTTTGGGTTTACAAGGGAAGCAGGTACAAAACACAACATCACACCCAAGAAAGTAGAACCTCTCTTTCTTTCCTTCCTTACCCTCCCACTCACTCCATCCATTCCTGTAGAGAAGGCACCTCCTGCCAACTTCTTCCCTCCTCCCCTCTTCCTCCCTCCCTTGCAGAGAGAAAGTCGTCCTATTTCTCTCACTCTCTTCCTCACTAGGTGATCCACCAGAAATTGGTGAGGAGTCTGCTGCTTGTCTGTGTTTTACCTTCTGCCAACCCTTGTTGTAGAAACATTTGTTAGGCAAAAAAAATGCAAGTTTAGTTTTCTAGTTCTCCTCATGATTGCAATTCCCACATTTGAACACCCTATCCAAAGTTCCATTTGTTCATTGGGCGGTGGCCCTCCATTGGTTAGCACCATGATATCTTCTTGCTTCCGTTGTCATTTGTATGCAAAAAGGGGCGGAGGAAGGTTGGAGTGGGCCCAGAGACAAGATTTTAAAATGCATCCCCCACCCCCGCCCCGAAGCTCAGCTCATGAAGTAAAAAAATATTGAATGAGGCTGAACAGTGGTGACAAAATAGCATTGTTATGTATGTATGTATATAACCTATGTACCACAATAGAACATCATCCTAAATTATTTTTTAAAAGGTTTTGTAAGTTGTGGACGATGAAAGTCATTGAATGGTACTAGAAAAAGACATGCTGTTTTGGTAGCTCCAGGTCTTAACACTCACATCAATTTCGGAGGATGAATACAACTGAAGGAAGCCCGGGCAGCTGCGCAGCTGAGGGAGTCAGTCATGTGACTTGCCTCTGGGGGGCCCCCCCAAGGCAGTGGGCCCCCAGACAACTATCTCCCCTTGCCCTATTATAGTTACACCCCTGCATGCAAACCTGTGGCCGTTTTTGCACTTAGGTACATCCAGATACCAATGCTTGTAAACAACATCCCTCAGTCGATTAGTATGTTTTAAATCTCCCCCAAAATCTGATGTTTGAAATGACTCTACCTTAGTTTGGTGAACCCAGCCCTGAGGACACCAACCTGTTGCCTAAGTCTGAGGCCCCATTCGGACAGGAAACCTCGGGTAGACGAAACTGTGGTTAATTTGTGAAAGTACCGGGAATCATGCCACAGACCAGGGTTTCTTAACCTTGGGCCCCTAGATGTTGTTGGACTACAACTCCCGGAATCCCCAGACATAGCCTTTGTGGCTGGGGAGTCTGGGAGTTGTAGTCCAACAACATCTGGGGGCCCAAGGTTAAGAAACCCTGCCACAGACAATGGACTAATTGCAATTTGGCCACCTCCAGTTTCCGGGCAGAGGAACCCCTCCCTCTTCCTTGTCCTCCCAGGCTGAATCCCAGCAAGATCTGTTCTGCTCGTGTCGCTGGACACTGTGCAAGGCATCTGCTTGCTGGCGAAGCTGCAACTATTGGCAGCAATGAGCCTGAACGGGCTCAGGCAGGACGGGCTCAGGTGGGGCAGGGAGCAGTTTGGTTAAAAAGCAGGTAAGCAGGTCCTTACCTGCTCCTGCAGGGCCCCCCCCCACTTTTCTGGCCGCGGCACTTGCTCTACAAAAGGCAGTGCATGGCTGCAGCACAACTTCCTGCAGCCTGTGCACGGTGTTGGCATGCACATGGGCCATGTGTGTCGATGCCATGTGCAGGCTTCAGAGAGCAGCGCCCCACTGCATGCGGCCTTTTGTAGAGTGAGCACCATGCCTGGAAAAGTGTGTGTGTGCATGCAGGAGCAGGTAAGGACCTGCTTATTTGCTTTTTAACCACCCCGCAGAAATGGTTTGGCTGTGGATGCCCTAAGGACTTCCCTAAGGAGGCGCCAAACCGGTTTGTGCACATCCCTGTTGCTAGCACTGCTTTTCTGCCAGCTTCCAGAAGCCTCTCTGCTTATGTTTGAGACTGCAGGCATATGGGTCTCACTTTTGACATGCTCAGGAGCCTCACAGCATTGTGAGCGCTCCATTCATTGGCATATTGAGGAACAGTCACTCAGTCAGCAGTGGGACAGTTACCCCTAGATTTAGCAGCTGTGAAAGAGCCAAATTGAAAGGGAGCTCGCCTCGCGCCTTCCCCAGGCTGGGACACTTGAGTAGACTCCCGAAGTTAACTCGCAACAATTAACTCTCCTTTCAAGGTCTGTCTGCATGATTGACCCTCCTTTGGTTTACCTCCCCTCCATAGATGCCTCAAACAAGCTAAAAACCAATTACCTCAGGGAGAAGTCAGATAAATCTCTGCGAATGTGCATTCCCTCCTTAGCAAAAGAAGACTAGAGTGGGCGATAGGAACTCAGAGATGCACCCATTAAAATGCTGATTAGTTTACTAGGTATTTCCACTGAAAAGAGTTCCCATGTTTGCATGTCCAATCACTCCATTTGCATTAACCTGTTCACGCATTGTGTTATAGTGTAGCACAACAGACAAACAATGGGATCTTTTGAGATTCCCCAGAAGGGCCCTAGCCAAGAAAGAAGGTCGATTGGAATGTCCCCATAGGACACGTTTTTGGCTTTATCTGCCCCTGGATTCTTGAGCCATTGTGCTCCCTTGGTCTCAGTGCTACCAACTTGGTTACCGCTTTGTGGAGTTACCTGTTACTTGGATGCTGCAGCTGATATTTGCTATCCCAGTTAGCTGTGTCTCGCTCTGTGGGCCACCCTGGCTTCCAGGCCCTAGATCAGTCCCCTTGCCAGACTCGATCTGCATGCCCTCCTCACTAACACTTGGAGCTGGCTTTGTAAGATCAGACGCCCTTTGGAGCCATCCCTGCTATCTAACTCCCTTTATTCTTCGCTTCGTGCTGCTCCCCAATCCACCCCAGAGGAAAGAGGTCCTTTGGTTGTTCCCAAGCCATGAGGGTCCAACCGCTACTGAAGGAAGAAATGAGGCTGTATGAGAACTGCTGTGTCCCAATCTGGGCTTCCTCTATCTTTGTTTCTTCTCTCTTAAATCCAAGAGCCGGTTTCTCTGAGCCTCCTTTCTCTGGCCAGCTTAGAAGCTACTTTGATTCTGACATTAAGTTAATTTTCCTCTTAGCAGTTGTATGGTTAGTCTTGTAATATATTTTTAGTAATAATCTTGTTTTTAATGACTTTCTTATTTCATTGTACTCCTTATACCCAAATAAAACCTTCTCTGTTTTTGAACATCTCTCTCTCAGCCAATCATTTTCCTGTAACCAACACTTTGCATTAAATTTATTCTCACTGCTCCACTCTAAGCTAATTTACCCACACAAAGTCGAAGTGCAATGTTGGGGTGTTTAACAATCACCCCGAGGCAGTTCCATTAACATCCCTAACCATTGGCCATTATTTTAGAGGGGGTGTGCTCAAAGCGATTGTGCCTTTCCAGCAGTGTTTGGCTGCCCTTGGCAGGGCAAAGACATTTTAATCATTTCCTCACTCCAGTCGCACCACTGTCTTCCACAGTTAGGGAGGAAGGGACTTGTGTCCCCACTCTTCCCTCTGCAAGGAAGAGAAGATTCGGTCCCTCTCTTCCCACTTGTACTGGTTAAAGTCAGATGGCACAAGCGTTCCCTCAACTTTTTATCATATGTTTGCAGAATGAGTTTGTTACTGGCAATGGCCGTTCATGACACACTCACACCAGCCCATTCTCCAGCAGATACGTCAGGAGACACATGGCACCTCCCCCTCCTATTTCTCTGGGGATTTCTATGTTTTCCTCCCCCTAGATGCCCATCCCTATCCCATGTATGAGTGCTTATAGATGGATGGGTAGGTCGAGATTACTTAGGATTTTTGGTAGTATTCTATTTTTCGGACAAGTTGGTAGGCGAAGGGGGCCTAGCCCCTTCCTCTGGATGCAAGCATGCTTGGTCTCAGCCAAACATCATGAGAAGAACTGCCCATCAGACAGTTCTAATTCTAGGGCAGAATTAAATCACACATGAGATTCTTCTTCTGCAACAAAGATGGATCCCGCTCCAGGGCGGCCCACTCCCTCATGAGAGTACCTGGCCATAGAGACACGCATGTGGGCTGGAGGGCTTTTACTGCCCGGCCCAGTTGGCAGTTCCACCAAAGCCCTGGGAAGGGTCCCTCGGCAACATCCCTCTCAGGCCCAGTGACGGCCAAACATTAAGACCAAATAAACCACACTCCATTTATAACAACTGAGAGCCCCAGGAATTGGGCTAGATTGGGTGTTAGGTCAATTAAAGGGCTCCTTGCATGTGTGTATATTCTCATTTTCTTTAAAGTGTGCTTTCCCCAGTACTGTTCCGTCCCTTTAAATGCAGGAACTGCAGAGACACACCATCCCTGTTGACAAGCAGCGGAAGGAGTAGCAAACAAACGGTAGAGGGTGGGGCATCAGTCCAAGAGGTTCTAGTGAGAAACACAGTTCTAGCCTGCCCCCCGGAACTGAAGCATTTATGGGTTGCTCTGAGCCAGCCTCTCTATGGTGGCAGGAGGAGCTTGCACATGAAACCTAGGTTATAGCGGCAACAGAATTCAGATGACACAATGCTGCCTTCTAACCTCAGGTTTCAGCAGCAAAACTCACTACAAACTGAGGATTAAAATTCAGATTTTGGAGCAGAAACACAGCCGTGGTTGGCTGACGAAACTGGGGCTTCATGCTTTCAGACTGTAACAAACCCCAACCTCTGGCATGTTTAGCTCTGGTTTGGCGTTATGTTCAAATGGGGCCAGAGTTTTGCTAATATTTTAATCTGTGAGAAAGTTGTAAGCTTGCAGCAAGCCCTTATAGCTTTTATTTTCTAGCCGTGTTGACTTCTGAATGTAGGGAACAGATTAATAAGACATTCCCTGCATGAGGGGATGCTGCTGGAGAAACTTCAGTACTTTGCAGGATAGCAAACATTTGGCCAGACTTTCTCTGACTACCTTGAAACACCAAATTGCTTCCCTTACTTTTTGCCTAGGGTATATGCCTATCTTTAGTCTCAAACTAGACACAATATGCAGATACTTGTAATGATAGCCTGATGGCTCGCCGTTCTTAGCAGAGGCAACTAGAACCAGTGAAGCAAGAAGGGAAGTTCACATTTTCCCTGCCTGCTGGTTCCCCACTTCTAATTGCATCTCCAGCCTCTTGTCCCTCCTGTGAGGTTTTAAATGCACATTTAAACATGTAGTTTGGAGTGGGCCTTACTCTGCTGTAATCGTAATGGAGTTCACAGCATGAAATCATAGAAAAGATGTCCCCATTCTCTATGCTCATAAATTGAAGAGGTTAGTTGCAGACTGCATTTGCAAGGAAAACTATCTTCTATCCATAATAACTTTAGAAAGCATTGGTTAGAATGTAACAGCTTTTTGTTAAAACCTCAATGCTCCTCCTGGTAAAACATATTTGTTTTTAACTTAGTAGGAGGAAGCAGTCATCAGCACAGTACAAACACTAACCAATATGATGTATAGAGAAAAATAAATGCAAGCATCTGTGGCTATACTCAAACACTCTGAATTTTTGAACTTTCAGACACACATTGAATGTTCTTTAAAATATACTTGGTTTGTTCAATAATCTGGAAATAATTTAGATTTCATTAAATTACTTTCCAAAAACCTGGAGGATTTTATTGATCTGCTCTCTGTGAATGTATCTTAAAAAGTACTTTTAGATTAAAAACTTTACATTTATGTAACTTCTGAATAACAAAATCCAGTCCTCTGGTACTACAGATTTCATTTTGGGCACATAAATAAAATTTACTGGGAATTGGTCTTAAAAGACAGAATACTAAATAGTTTGTTTAACATAACTTCAAACACTTTTCTTGAACTGGATTGCACTTAATGAATGGGTAGTTCCCTTAGTCATTATTAGAAGCAAAACTAATATCACCTTTTGAAATGTTATTTAAATTATTAAAAAAAATATGTAATAAGCAAGTGAATGGACTGTGCTATTGAGTTTTACTTACTCCCACAGAAATATTTGCAAACCAGCTGCCATTTCTTTTATGCACTTTTCTTTATTAAAATAATGGGCCATAATATTGGCACTTAAATTTGTAACAGACTGGATTTAATTTGGCTTTAAATAATTCAGGATGATGTATCCTTATAAAAAGTTGAACTGATTGCAAGACATATCAAGCTGACATATCAAGCTGAATATAAAGACATGCTTGGCTTCTCCAGGGATTTGCCTTAGTGCCGTGATAGGCAAACAAATTCAACATTGATTTTCATCATCATAGATCTAGTCCACAACTTATAGAGACAGTTACATATCCATATATTGCATGTATCCCTGGCATTACTAGTAATATGTGAGATTCATATTCACCCATTTTTTACTCCGGGTATATGACTTGGGTACACTATTGCAGACATGATGTAAGAAAAGCTAAGTGTGGTTTTCACATATTACAGGAAACACATGCAGTAGTTGACAAATGTGTTTTTGCTATTCTTGTAATATGAGAAGTTTCTGCTAATGTTTGGCAGATGATATAGCTCTTTATTTACAGTCGATTAAACATTACCTTGTCTGGGGCACATGACTATAGACTGAGGATGTTAGACAGTGAGAATTTGGACTGAGTGGATGCAGGTATACTTTTAGTTTTACCTATCTGCAAGGTGGATGGGTTGGGATCACTGTGTTCTACCTTTTTCTACTCTCCTGAGAGTAGAATATATGACCCTTTGGCTTATGTGAAGAAGACCTATTAAGACCAATGGTTTGCAAAATTAACTGCTACTGCAACAAAGTAGCTGTTTTTTGTTTTTTTTAAGAGCAAAGGATTAAAATTAGCTGATTGTTTTTGAATACTTGAATACCCATGGCCCTCAGGTATATATTTTTCAGTAGCACAGTAGCCTGCAAAAGGAATGAGAGACTGGCAAAAATCTCCCCTCCCTCATTGTGCATGCGGAACATTTTTTGGCACATGTTAGTCTCGTAGCTAATAATATAACACTTTTCTGAAACAATTTGTCAGGTTCTTCTAGTTCATACTGTCCAGTTGCTTCACACTGAAATGGAAGCTTGTGCACCTGTGGCAACATTCTTAAACCATTGTTAATTTTAAATAGGGTGACTCCAGAATAAGTGGTTTGAGGGCATCAGTGTGGATGATGTGAATATCCAAATATGCAAAACAGCAACAGCATATAAATAATGCAACCTTGCAGTTAGTCACATGCCATCTCATACTGGATAAGTAATAATAATGTATTCCAGACAACTAGCCTGCCAGACCCTCTGATCAAGCTGTCCTGTGACATATGGGGAAGGGTGGACATGCTTGTTATTAACTTTTTTGGGTTTTTATCTGAAAGAGTACATAATGGTTTTATTAAGGGTCACAGTGACAGGGGATTAAGATATCATCCAAACAATTTTGAACAACTCCCAAATATCTAGAAGGAATGTACAGAGAAACAAAAACAACAGTCAAAATTATAGTTCATTAATTCAGAATGGAGATGGAAATGGAATGTAATTCCCCTGAGCAATGGCAGAATATTGAAGAATTAAAAATGTGTTCAAATTTATTTAACGCAAAACATTACTAAATAAAGAGCAATAAATTTTGATTGCTTCTGAATTGTAAGTTAATTTTAAAATGAAGCTCTACCAAAAGTGAAGAACAAATGCCTTTAAAAGACATTACATTACAGCTTAATGTGCATGTCTTAGAGATTATTAAACCAATTTGTACAGATATTTGGCTAAGTTGTGGTGCTAGCTAAATGGGATTTAAATGACACAAATTGGAGTAAGCACAGTGGATGTAGATAACTGGGAGTTTTAAAAAGTGAGACATGGATAATGGACACTTTTCTATATTTGCATTATTGCACTATTTTATAAATCACGGTGGTGGTGGTAACTGTAGGGTAGCAAAACAAAGTAAGGAGCCCTGTTTGGCACTTTAAAGATTAACACATTCATTGTGGCATAAGATTTTGTGGGCTAGGGTCTACATTGTCAGATGTGTGAAGTTAACCCACCTAAACTGACAGGTTAATATACACATAGGTACAGAGACTGCACCTACAGTATGTACAAACTTGTATTAATCTGTGCTTTACATAGGATGGGTTCATACAATGGAAAAGATATCTGGTTAATGATGTTAAATGCCAGATTAGTGCAGTGAGTGAGCTCCCAATTTCCAGTCATGTGTGAACCCAGAAATTGTTGGCCATGTGGGGATGGCAATGCGTCAACCCAGTATTTAGCCGTAGATCAGGTCTAAGATTACGAATCCCAGGTAAATATTGGTTTGGTGCAGTGCCAACCCAACATCGCCAAAAAATTATATATTAACATGACTGGAAATTGGGAGTGCACACACCATGCAAATCTGGCATTTAATGTTTACTGGAGGTCTTTTCCATCATGTGAACCTGCCCATAGAAATGGAACACACCTACTACTAGTTATTAGGCTCTAATATGATAACAGCTTGGGAGGATAGTATTCAGGGCAACAGATGACAGAGAGGTAAGAAAGAGGAATGTTCAGCTCCTCTCACCTCTGTTTCCCCCTTTAATATAAAAATTAGACCCTACTCTCTGCTTTGTATGTAAATGGGGCAGAAAGTTGACGAGCTCTAATGGAGGATACATATGAGGGAAATAGTAGTTTTTTCTGCATTGCCCCACAGCACGGATAGCTTAAAAGCCTAACTTTATGAGTGAAACTGAAAGAATGAATGGTGACATTGATCTGTACATGTGGGATACATGGGTTACTGACTAAAAAGTCACATCCTTGGCAGGGAAGAAACTTGTGAACATAGAAATGGCTTTAAACTGAACCAGGCCATTGGTCCAGCATAGTGTAGTGGTTAGAGTATTGGATGAGGACCAGGAAGACCCGAGTTTGAATACCCATTCAACCATGAAACTCACTGGGTGACTCTGGGCCAGATTTAGTTCAACTGAAGTGTAAAATGAGAATTAGATTACGAAAGCTAGAGCATGAAATTAGTTTCCAGACATATGGATGTTATTGATCTGTGCTCTTATGAATATATTTTCAAAGGTTATATGAACAGCTTCATCTAAAGTGCTGGCTAAATGGTTTGTACAGGTTTCCTCATGTTGGCATCCTCAACCACTCCCTGACCTTAAATTGGGAACTTGATTACTCAGAAATAAATCCCATTGTGTTCAATGGGATTTATTTCCTATGAAGGCTGTGTTTATAGTCTTGTGTCCTAAACAATCATAGTTAAAGGGTTAACTATGATCAGTGAGCCAGGTGCGCACCTGAGAAGCGTGACATTAGAACCTGCACTTCAGATTGTAGTCCTGCCACTGTAGTTAACTAAGATAAAACTACAATGGGTTGTCAGATTGTAGTTTAATCCTAGTTAACAGCAGTGGCAGGACTACGACTGGTGCTAAATCACAAATTTTCATGTCATGCTTTGTGGGAACATGCTCAGCTTGCTTATTGTGGTTAACCTCTGATGGTGTGGATCATGAGAACGTAGTGTGTTAAGGATGGCAACCTTAGTACTGCAACTTCCTGTAACTCTGGGTGGGTTCACATGATTGCTGCCAAAGTTCAGAAGCTGGGAATCAAAACATGCTCTCAGTGGGCATATTATCAGAAACTGCCAACTGGCAATTCCTCACTCATTCTCCACAGACAAAGGTGCACTTGGAGAGGAGAGCTGGTCTTGTGGCAGCAAGCATGACTTGTCGCCTTAGCTAAGCAGGGTCTGCCCTGGTTGCATATGAATGGGAGACTAGAAGTGTGAGCACTGTAAGATATTCCCCTCAGGGGATGAAGCCGCTCTGGAAAGAGCAGAAGGTTTCAAGTTCCCTCCCTGGCTTCTCCAAGATAGGGCTGAGAGAGATTCCTGCCTGCAACCTTGGAGAAGCTGCTGCCAGTCTGTGAAGACAATACTGAGCTAGATAGACCAATGGTCTGACTCAGTATATGGCAGTTTCCTATGTTCCTATGTACCTAAGTAATTTTGGAGCCTGGACCTAAAGGCCTTTGGAGGCCTCCCTCCCCTGCAAATTAAGCATCATCATGCTCAGCCGGATGGCCACACCACCCAGGTGAGACTAAAGAGGATTTGGGGGCCCCCAGGGGCTGTGGAAGCCCTAGACCTCAGCCCCAAAGTCCAGGGGTAAGAGCATCTCTGTCCACAGATTATATCAGCTTTCTTTATCCACTTGGAACCAAGTGTTGAAGTTGGATGGAGAAAGTCAATAGAATTTTGGGGGGATGGATTGGGATTACCTGGTTCTCAGTTTCTGGATTTGGCAAGGCCTGTGTGAGCCCATCCGCTATATGCACTCTCAATAGATATTGTAAAAACGCATGTATCGCATTGCAATTAAGGTAAGTATCTCTGTCAGCCCAGTTAGGGTGAAAAAGAGAGACCCATAGTCCTCACTTCCCAGGTACTGAATCATCAGGGTGTCTGAGAGAGAGAGAGAGAGAGAGAGAGAGAATGGCTATCCCGTTGTATGAGACAGATGTGGTAAATGTATCTCAGAAGTCATCAAGCAAGCGAGCATGTAGAAGGCACATCCATGATCTCCAATTTGGTAGTATCGGAAGGATCTGAAACGAGGGGGACACACTCTTGAATATTAGGGACATCCGGCGAGCCTGGATACGAGGGCATATCCTATACGGCCACCTTGAAGAGGCCTCTTTTTCTTTCTTTCTTATAAAAAGAATTGATCTCCACGAGGAGGAGGAGGAGACGTAAGAAGAACTGATCCGAGGGTGCCGGCGGGCGGGCGGCCTCTTACCGCGAAGGGCCACCACCACCACCACGAGCAGGGGGAGCCGCGAAACCCTCGTGTTAACCACACACCCACGCGCGGGCTCCCCCCTCAGGTGGTCAGCGCGCTTTCGCCGTCTCCTCTCTCCTCCTGCTTTGTTGTGCTCGCCGCCTGAGCCTCGGGCAGGGGGCGGAAGGAAAGGCGGCCGCGTCTCCTCCTCCTCCTCGTCTACGCTAGCCCAGCTCATGGCGACGCTGGGCACATCCGGGCTTTTCTTCTTTCGGCGGCCGCCGCCGCCGCTGCTACTCTTGCTCTGAGCCGCCGCCGCCGCCGCGTCCTCCTGCCCGTCTCCATTCGTGGGTTCCTTCCCCGCTTCTCTCCCTGCCCACTGCCTCCCTCCCCCTCCCCCTGGCAGGGAGGGCCCCGGGGAAGGAGGCAGCGCCGCCGAGCTCTCGGAGTCTCCTCCACGGTGTCATGTCCAACCCAGGGGCCCGGAGGAACGGGCCCGTCAAGCTGCGACTGACAGGTGAGGAGGGGTGAGGGGGACACCCCACTCCCCCCGACTGCACACCCACACGGGGCACAAGGCAGCCCCCCGGGAAGCAGGAGCGGGGAGGCGGCGGCGGCGGCGGCGTGGGGCCTTGTTCGCCTGGGGATCTCTGGGGAAACGGGTTGGCTTCTAGAAAGCAGACCGAGAAGAAAGGCGGGGTGGGGGTGGGGGAAGGAGCCCCCTTCTCGTTTGCTTTTGTGTGTGTCGGTGGGGGGGGTGGTGGAGGAGAAATGCGTGGGCCATCAATATATGGTGTGAAGAAAGAGAGTGTTGAGGGCCAGGAGGGAGTCTTCGTCTTGGAAGAGGCATTTGGGGAAGGGGCGCCGCGGTGGAGCGCTTGTGTGGATGGCGAGGAAGTTGTGGTGGGGCTGGGGCAGATTGGTAGGCACTGAATGGCGAAACGGGGGGCGGCGACGAGTGCTGAAGCCCTGGCTGGGCCCAGGATCAGGGAGCATTTCGGAGCCGAGTCTGTCCAAAGAGAAACTGGAGGAGCGCCCCAGCCGAAGCCGGCGAGCCTCGACTGGGTGGGAAGGAAGGAGCAAGCGAGCGGCTTCCTCCTCCATGTGGATTTGAGATTGAACCTGTGGTCTGAAGAAGGGCTCTTTCGGAAGCTTCCAGGCCTCAGGAGAAAAAGTAAACTCTCCCACCCACCCCCACCCCAGCCCACACCGGTCTCGGCAACAGGGGAGGGTCGCCGAGGGGTGTTTGCACGCGCGCCATGGGAAGAAACATATTTCGGGTGAAGTTCTAGATGAAAGGACAAATCGACGACCTGAAGGAGCAAATGTTGAACGCTCCCATGAAAGTCAACACGAAGCTCTAGAGTGAGCATTGTATTGTGTGTGAGTCGAGTTCTTGCTGCAGTGTTCAGCCCGCTGATATTTTTAGGCATCTGGGTGAATTCATTAAATCTACCCAAACCAAGTTCATAATACGTTTGACGTAAAAACGTTGAACTTTTGCGAGATTGGAGAGTTGAGCCGCTGAGGGTCGGTGAAAGTTGCAAAGCTGATAAGCCCCTCATATGGTTTGTCTCCTCCTTCCTTTGAGCGTAAACTTGAATCAGTGTCAGCCTCTTTGTACCCTTTGTTTTGGTCTGCTGTGCTGCCCTGCTTGAATCAACTTCCGTAGTGAAGGTGGTGTGAGGTTATCTTGCTATCATTCCTCATGCAGTAGAGTAAAAGGACAATCCTTTAGGTATGAAAAAAAGCTAACCGTTTATATCAGTTTGTGTCTGAAATATAGAAATACACAGTTTTGAAAAATGTATATCTAGATGGATCTAGGTAAATATTGCTGTTTACTTTTGCTTAACATTATATATAAACAATACAATCTTCTTCATGTTTTCAGTGCAGTTTACTTCTGTGGGATTGCAGTCTTGTGCGGGGGGGGGAACAAGTGTACAGTATAAACTCAGAATTGTTAGACACTTTAAAATGTTACTTTATTTGAGGACAGGTTTTAAAATGTCAGTATAGTTTTTGCATGTTTAAAATATTTCAATTTCAGGATGTGCTTCCACTTTAACTGTGAATAAATGCACAGAATTTATTAAATGCTGTGAGTTTGTAAATTCTAATAACTAATAGAAAACCATTCTCTGTTTCATTTGACCAAATCGTTGCAATAACAAGATTATATAGTCTTTGGAATTGTTTACATTATGCTGTTGAACACATTTGGACTAACACACTGTGAGTTTGCTTATAGGATTCTAGGCCCTGAGTGGTGGCTTTTTAGAAAGAGACTCTTGGAACAAGTGGACTGGACTGGCATGTGGAATAGTTGTGGTTCTGTTTCTTGCTGCTGTACAGCATTGCAGAGCGAAAACTTGCTTTTACACTTTGAAAACCTGCTGATGCCTTTCAGGGGGAAGTGTGTTTAGGCAGGTGTCTTTGGCTTCTACTCTTCAATTTTTTTCCATTTCCACCTTATGTGTTAGGATTCTTCTTTTGTAGTGACCCCTTGTGAAACATTGTTGATTTCCATACAGTATTTGCTGGTAAGAAAAAGAAGGGGTCTAATGATCCCCCCCCCTGTTTAGTGTTAAAAAGTATGTAAGAGAACAGTTGATTCAGTGACATGCTTTTTTGAGCTGGTGTGTTCTAGTAGGTAGAGTGGAGGCCTTGGGCAAGTGTCTGTCACTATTGGTTTTTTATTTGTAGAATTGGAGCTATAGTAGCTTGGCTTTTATAGGTAAGGATTAATAAACATTATACTGTACTTTGAATACCACACTGTTAGATAAACTATAGATAATAATGTACTGGTCAAAGACCGCAATAAAGTTTATCTGTCTATAGATAATAATACCCTGAATAAGTGTACAAATCACTTAGGCTGTGATAGTATGCACCCTTGACTGAGAGTTAAAGTAAATTAATTAAATGGGAGTTACTTCAAAATAAACAAGTTTAGGATTGTACTAAGATGAAACATTTTGGGTTTGGGATAACTATACAAAATACATGTTGCATTTAAGATGCCTTTTCTATAGCCCCCCCCCCCCCCCGAACGTTCCTTTTGTGCCAGAAAAGGGTGGCAGTTAACTGAAGGCTGCACTCATATATACATTTTCTTGGGAGTAAGCAGCTTTGAAATCAGTGGACTTATGAGTAAAAAGGACATGGGAACAGGCTGCAAATGGCACTGGCAGGGGCCACTTGCAGCCTATTTCCATGTCCTTTTACTCATAAGTCCATTGGTTTTAAAGGTACTTAAAGGTATAGTGTGCCGTCAAGTCAGTTTCAACTCCTGGCGCCCACAGAGCCCTGTGGTTTTCTTTGGTAGAATATAGGAGGGGTTTACCATTGCCTCCTCTCGTGCAGTATGAGATGATTATTCCCAAGTAAATGTGTACAGGAGTGCAGCCTTCATAAATATATTATTCTTATTTATGTAGTTTTGACTACCTATTTTGAACATACTTCAAGAGCTTCTAAATGCTAAAATTATGTGGAATTAAAATGGTGTGCTTAAGAATTTGACATGTTTGTTCTTAATAATTTTAGGTTTTATGGAGCTAGATGTCTTGGCTTCAACATTTTATCTTGCTCCAGATTAATTCTGTAACTAATTACCCACATCCAAATTAAGAGTTGCATGTGGGCAATATTGCCTTGCATAGTGTGGGGAGGGTGGTCTTCAGTGATCCCCCACCCCGTCCTTTTGGAATCACCTCTGCCTCCTGAAAATAAATTGCAGGGCCCTTGGGGATATATTTTTAGGCACAGGTGGCTGCAGAGGGAAGGGAGTGGCTGCTGAAAATCTCCCCTCCCTTCCATGCACGTGAAAGTGTTTCCCTGTGTGCAACATTTAGATTGAATGTAGGCCAATATGTAATATGCATTTATTTTCAACTATGTTAGTTAGATGGTTTTAAAAATTTTTTTGAATACTTTGTCAAAATCTTACAAATGCTTTTAAAAAATAACGGAAAAGGCAAGTAACAAACATTCTGTATTTGATATAGATTGTGAAAATGAATTGGAAAAACTGGATTCAATTAGCAGTTTTCAGGACATAAACATTAAACGTTTTAGATGGAAACATTGTTTTGACTGACTGGATAAATCACAGGCTAGTGTTTGATCTGATTCCAGGAACTGATTTGGAGCAAATGCTCAACTTCTCTGTCCATTTTGAGGAGCCAAATAAAATATTTAACCTAGGCCTGATTTAGAAGAAAAGGTTGATTCTTTGTGAGGCTTAAAGAATGTTCTGAGAAATGTTTGGCGTACCTTTGCACTCAGTGTTTAACGGTTTATTTAGATTTCTCTTCTGTAACCATTGTAGAGTCATACTTCTAACTATGAAAATGCCTAGCTTTTCCATAGTTCTACTGTATCGCTGTTTCTTCTCAGTTGTCAAAAATATCTCTCTACATAACATGTGTTATGCTACTGGCAATAGGAAGATGTAGAAAAGAATGCTAGGAGATACTAGAATGAGGGCTGGTCTTTGATAGTCTTTGATAGTGTAATAGATAAGATCTTCTTCTTTTGCTACTGTTTAACTTTGCCAGTGATAGTGGTGTGATACAGTATGTGGGTTATGGGAGGTCATTTTTATATTTTTCTCTGTCTTGTCTAATTGGATGCTGAAAGAGGCTAGTGGTTCAAGATCCTAATCTTAGTAGGGAGATGTTTGCATTACTTAAATATTAGGTGTGCTGTACCATCAAGGACAATATGGAAAATATCAGATGGACATCTAGTCATTTTGAGACTGTAGAGGTAGTGGTGAAGCATTAGTATAACTATATTAAGTTCATAGTTCTTTGTTTAAGGAGAATGAGGGAGATGAATGTTTTCTTTGTGAAGAAGGTAGCATTGAAGAATGTACATTAAAACAAAAACAGGGTCCAACTCACACAGCCAGTTCTCTTACTGCATGCAAGTAAATCTCTGTCTTCAGAAACATGGACAAACATAACATGCAAACCCAGAGCCAACAGTAATTCCTGCAACCATGATGGCTGACACAAGTGCATCTCCAGTCAAGTGACAGGGCAATCAAGATTGCTAGACTGTAGAGCAAAACATCTTGTCCAAATCAGTCCTCGGTTTCTTTGTGGGTAACACTCTTCAGGTATGTTAATTGCCACCTTATCCTTTCTATCAGTGTTCTATACAGCAGTCTCCTACTCCTTTTTTAATCTCCCCCCAAACCATTGTTAAGAAAACCATTTCACTGTCCACTGTGTTCAAAAGTTTGGGCTGGAACAAAATGAATTCAATGGGTGTATGTTCAGGGAGTCTAGAACAGCTTCTGACCTAAATGGGCATTGGTTGTAATATTTTGCTTTATAGTTCCTTGACATTTTATGTCTTTCCTCCCTCACCAGTTCTTAAACACCAGATTTTCTTCCATTATATTCTGTTCTTCCAGATGCATATTACACGTGACTTTCTTTGCTATGCAACAGATTTCAGAGTATTACAAAGGTTGGTTTGATAACCTTTATCACTAGTATTGGAGCAGATCTTATGTTGAGGGCAGTCTCAAGACTTGAATAAATTATCCTGGTAGATTTTGTGTTTAGTTATACTGAATATATGCCTTTTAATTAATACTTTGATTTTGTGTTTTTTTCCTAAACTAGAAGATGGACCTAGATAACACATGTCTGCAACTTCTAGGCAGGAATTGTGATGTTGTCATTAATTGAATTTAGAATCTACTAATTGGGTTGAGTTAACTTGATTCCATATTAGTCATTTAAGTACTAGTTCTAGAATTTGTGGCTTTTGACAATAACTGAAAGAACATTCAAAATTCGTAACTCAAAACTTTTTTGTTCATGGTATCGTTCTTCTTGGGACTTTAACTTGTGTGATATGTGCCTGTTCACATGAGAACCAGCTCAAACATTCAAAGAAAGTGCCAAGAGCATGTCTACTCTTAGTCACTGAAGGATGTCCTGGTGCACTGTTAGGGTGTCCTTCAGTTGCATGTTGGGGCTGTTCATCCAAATAACCCCTAAACACATGCTCCAAAACTCTTTTCAAACAGGGTTTTGGAGTGAGTGTTTAGGGGCCATTTGGATTAACAGCCCCCACCCCCATATGATTGAAGGATGCCCTGAAAGTGTATTAGATGCCCTTCAGTGACTCCAGAGCGTGTGTGCTGTTGGTGCGTCCCCATCCTCTTTGCATGTTTCTGCCAGTGTTTGTGTGAATTGGCCCATGTGTTTTGTTTTTTAGTAAGCTGCTTTGTGCTGCAGCTTGTAGAAAAGACTTTTACTTACACACTTTACTGGTCAATGACTGAAATAAAATCAATCAATCAATCTATCTATCTATCTTACACTCTCTCTCTCTCTCTCTCTCGCTTAAAAAGAACTTGGTAGAATACTTGTATACTCCACCAGTTTCTGCCTACTCTGAAGTGCTACTTATGTGTATATATATTATATTCAACACCCCATGGATGTGGAATCCAAGGAGGGTAAATGTGCCACGGGGCTAGAAAGAGGCACTGCTGCAACACGGAGTTCCGTCGCGCCTAAAATGGCGGAGCCGTTTTTGGCGGGAAGCTCGGAAGGCGGAACGTTCGGCTGTTGCGCTCTAACAGCTTGCATCTGCAAACGCTCACTCAGGGGAGCAGTATTTGCAGCATGATTCTTCTTCTTTTTAGGCTTTGTGCCGTCCTTTAGGTGTTTTGTTTCCATCATGTGACGGATGCCCTCCCCATAACCTGGAAAATACTTGTATACTCCACCAGTTTCTGCCTACTCTGAAGTGCTACTTATGTATATATATTATATTCTCACTGTGTTGGAAGGACATAGCCTAGAGTACTGTATTTATCTTCAGAAGCAAAAGGCAAAGCTTCTGTATTCCTCCAGATAAATATAGAAATTGAATTTTGACTGGTAACAATATTTATATGGCAATGCAAATCTGTAATGCACAACTTGAAAGGGATGTTGTATGTTGGTAAGTAAGAAATGCAGTGTTGGCCATTCTTTAAGAAGATTTATATGCATCTTATTCTGAAGAGGTGGTATTGGAATGCTCCAAAGGAAGGTTTTCTTATTTTTGAATGACTGTGAGATCAATCAAGGTAGCAATTCATATAGTAAATATTTTATAGGATTTGAATGATATTTCCCCTTCCTATGTTTTTCAAAATATTGGAATTAACTGGAAAACCAAGACAGGAATTAATAATTTAATGTATATGTGAAGAAACACAGACACGATGGTGAATCTGACTGTTGAAGGTGTTAACTTAGAATTAGGTCTCTACTTTTTAGGTTTGCTGTCTGGTGGCCACTCCCATTGGCTGTCAGAAAACAATAGCTTAAAATTGCAGCTTAGGATCCGTTCATTTGAAGCAGTAAACTGGTTGTATTTCCAGGTTTCTTTGCTTTTCTGTCATATCTTGTTCAACATCCTGTTTGCACTACTCCTTCCAGAAGTCATTTTTAACAGTTCAGTCTTAAATGCCAAGTCTAGCAGTAGACTATCCGTTGATTTCCTGTTACCAATAAACTTCATTTGGAAAGTCTGTGTATTACAGCCATTCCATAATGTGGGGACTGGAGGAAAACAGTGTCAGCGACAGGGTGGTTTTTTCACATCCACTCATTTCTGAAAATCAAAGGAAGGCATTATGTTTATATAGACTATTGTTTCTTGTTTTTTTTGGGGGGGGTGGGAATAATTTCTAGGCAATATATGCTCAATATGACTAGAAAAACAACTTACAGGAAACTATTCTTGCTACATAACTGTCGGTTAGCATCCAGTAATGATTAAGAGAAGCAATAATTATGCTATATGAAGAAGAGCAGCAGCTGAAATTAACATAAATCAAATGCTCTTTTTTCCTCACCTTTTAGTGCAGTGATTAGTTTTAAATGTCCCAGGATAAGTTCACATGTAGATCATCTCCAGTCACAAACCACAGTACTCAGTCTTACCATCTGGATTTGCTTGCTAGAATTTAACATGGAGATTATACCTAGGCAGAAGAATGCTGTTAAGAATATTTGGTTTTGGCTTGGCAGCAAATGTAAATGTTGTTGGTGATCTTGTACATATTTTTAGTAAAGTTTATGATTTGAATAAAGTAATGAGTAATAAAGTGAATAATCAGTAATGAGTATAGTTAATGAGTTGTGTTTTTTTTTTAAAAAAAATCTCCCATAGTACTCTAAACTCAGAAGAAAATGTGAGTGTTTTGCTGGTACTCTCTTTTTTGTTTTCACAACTGATTAAATAAGTAGAAATCAGTGTATGCTAAATGGAATAACTGAGTTTTATTATTCAAGATTGGGGAAATTCACACAAAATGGTCCCAGTCCTTCAAGCCATGGTGCTTCAAGCTCCAACTCAGAATTGATGGATTGCGATTCTGCTTTGAATAGCAAGTGCAAATTGTAGTTTTCCAGCTTGGATGTAATGACAAACCATGGTTTGTGATAGACAGGACACAACTAACTGATTCTGAGCATGAAAGGCAAGGAGTGAGGAGCATGCAAGCTAGAGACATGTTCCTAATCCTCCAAACCATATGTTGGAGGATCAGGAATGTGCTGTGTGTGAACCAAACCATGTATCTTCAATTGAATTCTTTAATGGTTTTATGACAGGGCAAATCATGTAACAGCAAATGTGAAAAAAACTCTCTCAAGACGAGAAGCCGTCCAGTTTTTCTGGGGCTAGAATGTAAATGTGGTTAGGTGACTGAGTACTGCCACGTTTTCTTATAAAATGCAGATGCAAATCTAAATAGATATATGGTGTATTCCTAAATTTTCATTTATTTATCAAAGTAATCAATCAGAGGTAAACCTTTCTGACTCTTCATTTTAATTGGAACTAGGTGTCCCTCTGTTTAAGCTGTCTGTCCCCTTCTGCTCTACTCCTCCCCCACTCTCCTTAAGCATATTCATTCATGACTTTAGCTATGTCCTGTTGTTATGATTATTGATCCTGGCTCTCTGCCTGATGGATATCCAGGAAGACAGCTTGTTGGCATCTGAAAAGGAACATGACAAAAGCTACTAGTCATCTTGCCCAAACTAAGGGTGTGCACGAACTGAGGTTCGAGCATTGCGGGGAGGGGAGTGGGAGATTTAAGAAAGAGAAAAACAGGTCCTTACCTGCTCTCTGCTGCCCCATGCAGCTTCTTGCTGGGGCAGCGCATGTCCCAAGTACCCGTGTGCAATGCCGGCACACACATGGCATCTGCACATGTGCAGAAGCCATGTGCATGCTGGCACTGTGCAAGCTCCACCCCAGCAGGAAGCTGTATGGGGCAGTGGAGAACAGATTAGGACTTGCTCTCCTCTTTCTTAAAACTTCTGCTCCCCTCCCCGTGGTGCCCAGCAGGCTTGGACCTTATCCGAGAGGGTTTGGTGGCGGACCAGTGCTTGAACCCTTCTCCTGTTGCAGTTACTAAGTGGATTAGGCACATCTCCTGCACCTGGCTCTCTGTCTTTTTACAGCAAAAAGACCTGCAGTCCTGGGGGTGGGGTGGGGGGAGGGAGGAATGCACGAACGTATAGCCCAACACCACTCGGTTGCCAGCAGTCAAGGGATTGAGATGGGATGAAAAGTGATGTTGCAGTGACCACATAAGAACTGGATTTTGTGGAGCAGATATTTTACTCTAGAAGAGTGTTATGCATTGGTCTGAGAAGCAGCCCCAATGCAAATGTATTAAATTTTATATAATCCACCTTGAGGATCCTTTTGGATCAAAATATGGGATAGAAATAAAATAATGTTTTACCATAATAAGCAATTTGGAATAGGCTGTTGGGTTATATGATTAGATGACAAACAGCTTTGATTACACTTGTTGATCTTTGCCATGAAATAGATGTGGAAGTCTCTCCCTTGTGATTTTCTGATGTCCCTTCTACTGTCATGGCATCCTTCTGTACTGTCTGACTGAGTTGTTGAGGTTGAAGGTACTGCTTTGTGGTGGTTCTCCCGATCCACAGAAGCCGTAAGATTCTATTCTCTGCTCTATGCAGGTTGAACATCTGAAGCCCTTGGGAGAAATTTTGCAAGGTTTTGAAGGTTGGTATTATCAGTATGCTGATGATACCCACTTAGCTACCTTCTTCTGTGGTATTGCTTTTCCGGAACCTGTGTTTGCCATACAAATGGGGGTGTATAATGGCTTTGTTGGCTCCAGATAAGATAAGTTATTGACTGTGGGTGGGTCAGTTGGAGACGGTGTTAGGCCCATTTGTGGAAGGGATAACAGTCCCTCTAAAAGAGCAGATTCATACTGGAGGGTGTTGCTGTTTCTTGATGTTCAAGTTGCATCCATGGTCAGCTATGCCTTAAAAAAACAACACATCACTTTGTGCACTAGCTGTGCCCCACTGTTATGTGGTAACCTCTAACATAACCTTCTACAATGTGGTCTATACCATTCTGCTTTTGGAAACGGCAATTGCTTGAAATTTTAGTGGCTGGAATACTGATAGATACTGGTGTCAAGGACAATTTTTATTTATTGGTTCAATTTTTATCTCTCCCCCCCCCCCCCCCCATATAGATCAGGGCTCAGATGTTTCTTCTGCTGTGGCTGTTCAATATATACTTCTTTCCTGATTCTTAAGCAAAGTATCTGGAGCAAAGCATTTTCCTGAGTGTGCTGATGAGCTCCATTGATGGTGCTGGGGTTGCATATTATTCTGTATTGTTAAAACATCAGTATTTCATGTGCTTTAAATAAAAAACAAGTCAACACACTGAATATAGTATATGCAGCAGTCTTTAAAAAAAGAAGTAAATAGTTAGCAGCTTGCTAATAAAATGTAGAAAGTCTCGCTTTTCAATTTCTGCCATATACCATGACCACTACCTTCTGTTTCTGGCCACGGTATCTTCTGTGAATGCCCAAAAGGTGTCTTCAGTCTTATGCTTGTGTCTGTCATGTCACAACTCCTTTTCTAGATCTGCTGGTAGGTTCTCCCTTGTCTTAATGCCACATATCAATTAGCCTCAGTTTCTAAAAGTTGCTGCTGCTGTAGTGGTGTAAGTGCCATCTCCCCCAGCTTATAACCCATTCCTCATGCTGTTTTCTTGGCTTGGAATATGGCTGCATCCAGAATAATGTATCTTGGTGACTGCATGATCAGCAGTATCTGTTGCTAGTGATTTTTGCTTAAGGTGAATATTGTAATCATTATTTACTTTAAAACTGAGATTTACAAACTCTTATTAAAGAAACACACAGTGGGTTGATCCTAAGTGTCTCTTGCCTGAACAGAATATACTTCGGTTTCCAGGGGAGGGGGATTTTTGGCAATCCCCCTTTTATTTGTGCTCTGCCCCAAACTTCTGTCTCTGGGTAGTTTACAGCAACAGAAATTAAAACCTTAAAACAGTTTAAAACCACAAGTCTAGTTAAAAAGCTTGGCTGAATAAATGTATCTTTAGAGACCTTTTAAAAAATTGTAAGAGATGGGGAGGCTCTTATTTCAGCAAGGAGAGCATTCCAGAGTCTCGGGGTGGCAACAGAGAAGGCCCATCCCTGTGTAGCCACCGGACAAGCTAGAAGCAACTGCAGACTAATCTTGCCAGATGAACTCAATGGGCGATGGGGCTCATATGAAGAAGACGTTCTATTAAATACCCAGGGCCCAAGCTGTTTAGGGCTTTATAGGTTATAACCAGCACCTTGTATTTTGCCCAGAAACTTATTGGTAGCCAGTGTAGGTCTTCTTAATATAGGAGTAACATGTTCTATCCAAGATGATCCAAAGACCAACCTGGCTGCCACATTCTGTACCAACTGCAGTTTCTGGACTATGTATAGAGGCAGCCCACATAGAGCCCATTACAGTAGTAAAGTTTGGAGGTTACCAGCATATGTACTACTGTTCTGAGGTCATTTATCTCAAGAAATGGATGCAGCTGGTGTATCAGCCGAAGCTGATAGAAAACACCTTTGGCCACTGCCTCAACCTGAGACACCAGGGAAAAGTTTGGATCCAGAAGCACTCCCAAATTGCATACCTGTTCCTTCTGTTGAAGCTCAGCATACTAAGAACGCAAGAACAGTCCTGCTGGATGAGGCCCAAGGCCCATCTAGTCCAACATCCTGTTTCACACAGTGGCCCACCGGATGCCACTGGAAGCCTACAGCAGGAGTTGAGGGCATGCTGGAGGTGGCCTATAGCCCTCCGACTAGTAGCCATTGATAGACCTCTCCTCCATGAAGTTATCCAAACCCCTCTTGACTGAAGGCTTCAGAAAATTAGCACTGAGTAAAGGTAAAGGTAAAATGTGCCGTCAAGTCGATTTCAACTTCTGGTGCCCACAGAGCCCTGTGGTTTTCTTTGGTAGGAGGGGTTTACCATTGCCTCCTCCTGCGCAGTGTGAGATTATGCCTTTCAGCATCTTCCTATATCACTGCTGCCCGATATAGAACCAGTGGAGATTCGAACCGGCAACCTTCTGCTTGTTAGTCAAGCATTTCCCTGCTGTGCCACTTAAGGTGACTACTTGGACTGAAATTAATATGACATGTAAACTTCTCATTAATTTCAGCAAGGCTCCTTCTGAGTAACTTAGTGTGGATGTGAGCCAGTGACTGTAGTAGCCTGTCTCATAACTGTAATACTTAAATCTATGTTTTTATATACTGTATATATGTGAGTGTATGCACACCCCAGCCTTTTTATTCAAAAGCAGTTTATTGAAATTAATGGGACAAGTTTACTTGTCCTATTAATTTCAGTGGGAGTACTCCTTAAGTGTGTGTGTATTATATATTTGGGGCGGTTGGGCGGGCAAGGGGAGGACTTTTAAAGCTGCAAACAGAACTCCATACAAGTATTTTCTCAATCCCAAAAGAATGCTATTAATTAAAAGGAATTATATACATTTATTATTGTTGATTAACAAACAGAAATATAATTGCAAGATGTTTTGGCTTTCACCTTCTAAGTTGCTCTGATATTATATGAAAGTAAAGCAGCTGCAGTAACAGTTATAGAATGTCCATGATAGTGTTCTGCAGTCTAGGATTGACTACTGCAGACCTGTCATGTGCTGTCTGAGGTGGAGACCTCCAGGGGCTAGTGTCCCAAGTGCATGAAACCAAACGTTCTCTCTTCTTCCAATTTTTCTGCATCTGATGGCATCTCTGTTGCAGTAATTGACATGTCAGATAGTGTGTGCTTGTCAGTGTTAAAATGTTTGGCTACTGGTTGGTCTAATTTTTCGTTATAATTGCAGATTTGTGATTAGCCAGCGTGGTGTAGAGATTAGAGTGCTGGACTAGGACTGGGGAGACCCGAGTTCAAATCCCCATTCAGCCATGAAACTAGCTGGGTGACTCTAGGCCAATCACCTCTATCTCAGCCTAACCTACTTCACAGGGTTGTTGTGAAAGAGAAACTCAAGTATGTAGTACACTGCTCTGGGCTCCTTGGAGGAAGAGTGGGATATAAATGTAAAAATAATAAAAATAAAAATAATACAATAATTATGGAAGTGTCTACATAAGTCTTTTGTTGTCCTACTCGAGTGCTGAATATTGCATCCTGGTCATTTGAACTCAATCAGTTGCAGAGAGATACAAAGAATATGAAAAGCATTACTGGGGAATTGCCATCTATCTTACAGGGTCCTGGCTTACAATGGCTTGTGCTCAGGGATCTTTCTTAGATAACCTATGTAGGTTTTCAAATTTGCCTTTAATCTTTGTGTGGCTGCCAAAAGCACACCTATGAAGGAAACTGACAACTTCAGTCTATTCAACAAAATACTTTGCATTAATCAAAGTGGAAATATCTTCATGCAGTGCTGATCTGGATTTTCAGGAAGGGTTCTATACCCCAGGATAGGGACCTGGGATCAGTGTTTGAAGTGTGAAAAAGTTGCAGGTAACCCTTTGATCCAACATGGCGGGGGGAATCAAAGTAGCCATAGAGTCATATCTCTTTAGCAGGGCCAATGAAAGCATCACAAAGTAGTAATAAAATTTTCAAGTCCCTCAGGTCTGCTTCAAGTTAAGCAGAAATAAAACAAAAATGGGGGTGAAGGGTAGGAGAGGGTGATGGGGGGCGGGGGACTGTGTTCCTGTGCATTGTGAAGTCTGCATTTTGTATGTAGGGTTAGAAGATGTATTATTAAATGCAGAGGTAATCAGACTGTGCTAGGTGCAAAACAGATTTGAAGTTGCACCAAATGCTCCCTTGGAAAACATCAATGTGCTTGTTTAAACTTTTCTCTGTGGAGGAGGAGGTGGTGCATGCCGCTTATTTAGGACTCAACTGCAAGGTTCCTCCTCCGCCCCCAAATTATGTGTCCTATTTCCCCCTTCCCCCAGGCATAATGTTATGACACTATTGAGGAAGCATACAGTTGTATGCCACAGCCACAGCTCTGCCTGGTTTTCTCCCTCATGTTGGTAAAGTGCCACTTGTTATAAGCAGGGGTGTAGTGGAGCCAGGACAGAGGGATTGCCAGCTTTGAACTATTTTCACCCCTGAGTTGCTCCTGGATCTCAAACAGCCCCCTGCCCCCAACATCTATTCCCATATGCTGCGGCATGCAGACACCATCATGGTCAGGCAGCAGACTGGCTTGTGGCCCTGCTGTCCTTGCTGTGCCTCTTTTTTCCAAGGTATGGAGAGGGCATCCTACACGTGATGGGTTATCGGCCTCTGCATCCTCCGAGACAGGACCAATCAGATTTCAGGCTGGTTATGCCTGTTCAGTTAGCTGTCTCTCCAACCCCAGTTCCGGTCCTGTCTCACTCCGCAGACAGTGCTTGGTTCGAGCTACTGCTTTTTTCTTAGCTTCAGACTAATTTCAGGCTTTTCTTTGAGCTACTATTCAGGCCTGTTTCTCCTTCCCTTTCTTCTGTGTGCAAGGGTGGGGAGGGAGTCACATTTTTTGTTGTATTTCTTCTTATTTTTCTTACCCGTACTTGGCTCAGGGCATGGAGGCTTCCCATATGGGAGATATATTGAAGGGTTCCCTTTCCGAGTCACGGGAGAAGAAGAGGGGGATCTCCTCGGAGGCCTGCTTGCCCTTCCCGCTCAGTGGGGTGTCACTCTGCCCCCAGGCTCAGCTAGCACCATCACCACTTCTCCGTCCTGCCCCTGCTGCTGAAGAGCTGTCTGTGCTGCACCTCTGTCGGCGACCCTGCATTATTTTGGTTGCCTCTGCCAGTGCCTCCACTACCCCGATCTTTGTCTTCTTGGCTTGCCCACACTGCAGCCTGAGAACTGGAGTAAGACTCAGGCTGCTGCTCCTTCATAAAGGAAAGGATAGGTTGTGCTGTCAAGTCAGTGTAGACTCCTGGTGATCACAGAGCCATGTGGTTTTCTTGGTATAATACAGGAGTGGTTTACTATTGCCTTCTGCCTCGCAGTATCAGAGGATGCCTTTTCAGCACCTTCCTATATCACTGCTGCCAGATATAGGAGTTTCCCACCCATATTCTGGGAAACACCAGTGGGGATTTGAACCGAGAGCAGGACGCAGGTTACCTCTGTCTTTTAAAGAGGTTACTTTAAAGTGCTTCTTGTGTCTCTGCTCACTTTCCCCTCTTCTTCTCTCTTCTTCCCTCTGTCCTCTTGTTTCTTATCTTCGCCACTTCCACTGTCTGCTGCTCTGTTCATCTCCTCTCCTTGTACTTTGCCTCAGGGTGCCTTTACCAATGCCATGATTTGCATGACCATTGGGCCATGCTTGAGCCTTGGCCATCCCTTCCCCCAGCAGGTGCATCCCACAGACAGGCACCTTATATTAAATGACCATGATTTACATGGCCACTGGGGCCCTGCTTGAGCCCTGGCCATTGCCCACCACTCCTCCCCCAAGTTCTACCTGTTCTTATCAGCTTGCAGGGTTTGCCTTTCTGCACATTTCCTGCTGCTGTTGCTGCTAGTGTCACTGATTTTGGTAACTGAAATCCATCTCTCTCTCTCTCTCTCTCTCTCTCTCTCTCTCTCTCTCTCTCTCTGCTAATGCTAGCATGCTATTCATCCTGTATTTATTTTTCTTTGCCACTCTTACCATTTTTTTTTACTGTCTCTTGGTGGTATAGCTTTGATTAAGCCATTAAAAATTCACTGAGTTGCATTGTGAGTGAAGTTGGGCTTAGCCTGCACATGCTCAAAGGAACTCTTCTTGTATCAGGAATGAACATTGCCTTAGATTATTAATCTCACTAAGGTTGGGGAAAAGCACAGCCTGGATATGGCTTTGTTCACCAGACTTGACCTTTGGCTCTAAGGGTAAAAAAAGACCCATTCAGTCCAGTGATAATTGCAAGACCTATCTGGTCCCTATCTGTTTCCCACTGTGACTCACCAGATGCCTCTGGGAGACCCACAAGTAGGAGGCATGCCCCTTCTCTTGCTATTGCTAAACTCCCTTGAAAGCTCCTTTTAAAACTATGCCACACAGATTCTGCAGCTGTGTTAAATAAGGAACAGGGAATGAGTAGCCAACCTCAGCCTCCACAAACCTAATGAGGATCACTAAGAGATCTTCAGTAGGGGGCTTTCTACTCACCTATTTGACACCTGGTGGTGGGGACTGAAGGCTTTGTCCACTTCAAAAGCACCTCGTTCCCTGAAATCACATGATGCTTCCCTACAAGAGGGGCTGCCACACAGTTTGAGAATCAAGATACTAGGCTGGAATGGGGGTCAAGGGAAAGGAAAAGAATAGCTTACCTGTAATAATTCCTAGACTCCTCAAAGTCACCTCCAACTCTAAAATTCTGCCCTTCTATGGTGCAAGCACTTACCCTTCTTCAGGAAAGGGAGGAGTTAACACAGGAATGCTTAACATGTCAAGGAACTTTCTCCCTCGAAGTAGGAGGTCACAGCTCACAATGGGTTGTCTTCCGCTCCTTGCTCCAGATAGACAGGAAGTCTCCGGTGTTTCAGATAGGTGATGATCCGTCCCCTTCTCCCAGCATGCCCAGGTGTATTTCCCCAGATACACCCTCACCCCCCAGACATGGCACTCTCTCAGAGGTGTGGACCATGAGCGTGTTTGCCCTCAAACATTGTGATTAATTTCTCTTTTTAAATTGAAGCCAAGTGCCATGGTAGTCCCTTAATATCTGAAGTCTTCATCCATTCCCCTGGAACATAGGAAGCTGCCTTATTGAGTCAGACCATTGGTCCTAGGCTCAGTATTATCTACTCTGACTGGCAGCAGCTCTCCGGGATTTCAAAGAACCCCATGTGATGAATGACCTTGTTAATTAAAAAGACCAACAACAACACCTATGGAGACGCATGTCCTTTCTGATCTCCAACAGTTAGATAAATTTCAGGTGTTGGGTTGTTCTTAATTGACTCTTCTTTAATTAACCCCGTTGACTGAGCAAAGAGGCACCTTTTAAACTGATGCCTCTTCTACATTTAGCAGGGGGAGAAGAGAGCAACAGGCCCTATTTTCCATTTATGGAAATCAAGGTGGCGCTTATACCATCAAGTACTACCACTTAATGCGGCTAAGCCATGGCTCCCAGAGGACCAGCAAGAGTGCCCTAAAATCACCTGCAAACAGAAAGCTGGTGAGCTAGGTAAAACATTCAGGGAAACCCACGCACATTTCTTAAAAGAGTGTGTGGTAGCCAAAAGAGAGTGGCAGGGAGTAAGCAAGCTGTTAGAGTGGCCTGATTTGGAAAAACAGACTTGGGAAGAACTAACATCGGGTTTGAGTGATAGAACCTCTTTTTGAGGTCCCAGAAAGAAACCTTCAAGGATACGGGACAGAACGGGTGCCCTCATACTAGGGAATTGGAATGTTCCCCTCCTCGTAATCAGGTTAGTAAACCTGTATGTCATTTATGCAATGCTCCTGCATAGAAATAGGGAGGGAAGACGCGACCAAGAGGTTCACGCAGATGAGACAGTAAATCTCTTCTGGAAAAGTTTGTATGGTTATGTGCAAAGAGACAAGTGTATCTCTTCTAAACAGCAATGGGACAAATTGTGGAAATGGACGTCAGACGTAACCCCCCCCCCCGATTACCTGATGTGCCTTGAAATCCCCCACCCCCGAGTTACAGTACTACCTGCATATACTTCATAACCTTGTGGGTTTCCAAATCATTGTGTGTAAATCTTTGTAGATATATCATGTACAAACAACCACTTTGTATATAATTGTGCTTTGGCAACATACTGTATGCTTTGGTAGTTTGTTGGTTCAATAAAAAAAATCTTGTCCTAAAAAATCTTGTCCTATTTACCCACAGCACAGCATCCCACCAGTGACTGTTGTTGATTTCTACCTCATGTTCCTTTCCAGTTTGTGAACTCTTTTTGGACAGTGTCAGTGACCAGGGAGTGGAGTAGCCTAGGGAGTGGGGTAGGGCTGGAAATATATATTTTAATATACAAATGTGGCAAAGGCTATATTGGAAGCAGGGAGAAAGGGCTAATGGTGTCTGCTGCTCCTTTCTATGGTCTAAGACTTCAAACAAAAGCCCCCACCTTGGTTTGGGGGCTGACATTGAAAATCTTGTGTAATCAAATGTAGTTTTGTTGGAGTGTGTGTGTATGTTTGTTGAATTTATATGCCACCTAATATAGAAATCTCTAGGCGGTGTACAGAATTAAAACATAATATAAAATATAAAACATTTTAAATTCATAAAAAGATAAAAATCATAATAGATAAAAACATATTAAAATTTTAAAATTTGGTCTCAGTTGAAGGCCTGGGAAAATAGGTAAGTCTTCAGGGTCCTCCTAAAAACAAACAGAGAAGGAGATGCTCTTATTTCAGCAGGAAGCGTGTTCCAAAGCCCTGGGGTAGCCACAGAGAAGGCCCGATCCCAAGTTGCCACCAAATGAGTTGGTGGAAACCATAACTGGACCGCTCCAGATGATATTAATAGGCAACAGGCTTCACGACAGAGAAGACGCTCTCAAATACCCTGGACCTAAGCCGTTAAGGGCTTTAAAGGTAATAACCAGTACTTTGTATTTCATTCAGAAACATATCGACATTCAGTGCAGTTCTTTTAGAATCGGAATGTTCTTTGGAATGTTCTCCCAGTGGTCATTCGCTCCTCGGACTCCATCACAGTTTTTAGAAAGCTTGTTAAATCTTGGCTTTTTATCCAGGCCTTTACATGATTGTTTTATTGCGGCTTCTGTGTGTTTTTGTCTGTGTAGAGTTTTTATGTTTGTATTATATATATATTTTAAATAAAGATTTATTGTCGTATTTTTAGCTTAATACTTTTAACTGTCATTTTTATTATGTTTTTTAACTTTTGTAAACTGCCTTGGGGTTGTATTTAATGAAAGGCGGTATATAAATGTAACAATAAATAGATAGATAGGTGTTATATGGTCCCTAGAGACCAATCTGGCTGCCGCATTCTGAACCAATTGTAGTTTCTGATCTACGTATAAAGGCAGCCCCACACAGAGTGCATTACAGTAGTCAAGCCTAGAGGTCACCAGCATATGTACCACTGTTTTAAGGTTATTTGTCTCCAGAAATGGACGTATCTGGTGTATCAGCCAGAGCTGATAAAAAGCATTCCTGGCCACAGCCTCAACCTGAGAAACCAGGGAGCATTTGGGAGCACTCCCAGACTACGAACCTGATATTTTAGAGGGAGTGTAACCACATCCAGAACAGGCAGATCTAAACCATCTCTCAAGATTCCGACCCCCTACAGGCGGTATCTCTGTCTTGTTTGGATTCAGCTTTAGCCTGTTATTCCTCATCCAGCCCAATATCGCCTCCAGGCAGGCATTTACGGGGGTCATGCCATTTCCTGATGCAGTTGGTATGGAGAAATAGATCTGGGTGGTATCAGCATATTGCTAACATCCCAGACCAAACTTCCTCACGATCTCTCCCAGTGGTTTCATGTAGATGTTTAAAAGCATTGGAGACAGTATGGAGCCCTGTGGAACAGCATACTTTAGCTCTCATTTTTTCAGAGCAGTAGTCCCCAAGCGACACCATCTGGAATCTGCCAGTGAGGTAGGAACGGAACCACTGTAAAACAGTACCACCCAATCCCTCCTCCTTCAGGCCACCCAATCCCTGCCTCCTTCAAGTGACCCAGCAGGATACCATGGTCAATAGTACTGAAAGCTGCTGAGAGATCCAAAAGGATCAGCATAGTCACACTCCCTCTGTTGATCGCCAATTGGAGATTATCTATCTGGCCAGCCAAGTCAGTCTTAATCCCATAGCCTACCCAAAAGCCAGTCTGGAAAGGATCTAAATAATCTGTGTCATCCAAAACAGCCTGGAGCTGAGAAGCAACCACTCGCTCAATCACCTTGCCCAACTAAGGAGGATTAGTGACAGGTCTGTAATTAGCTAACTCTGAGGGATCTAATGCATGTTTCTTCAGATAAAGTCTAATAATAGCCTCCTTAAAACAGGGAGGCATCCTGCCCTCCCTCAGAGAAGCATTTATAATATTTATTAGACCCTCTCTGATAATTTGACTGCCA